>NC_136853.1:18676440-19236440 GCF_951799975.1 Gobius niger
TCACAGACATGGTCACAAAGCGCTTTACATGGGACAATTTACATTCATTCCATACATTGTGGTGCCTTTCCGCCCTTTGGGACACATTTGCGCCAACGGACCCCTGCGACAACAACCATTCATTCGTCCCAACTGCCAGGTTTTTGTGTCGAGACCCTCTTTACCTTGAAGATGGTTCTGGTCTCTGACTTCTCTAAAAATTAGTTTCCAAATTAAGTAGGCTGAAGAAATGCACGTCATGGGTGAAATAGGGGAAATTGCACAATCAAAGTCACTGTCCCGGGGGGAATTCTTCACAAACAGCTCTCGGCGGGGCTTGTTACACCTGTATATAAATGTCTCAAACCCACTGTGCAGATGTGATTGCTGGCTACTTCTTCAGTGTTGACAATGGACGCCGAGGAGTTGATCGAATCCGTCATCAGAGCTCTCATGTTCATTGCTGGGGTCCTTGGGAACAACTGGCTGGCGATTCGCTCCATGCCCACAACAAAAGCTGCTGTACGCACCAATGAGATCCTGTTCATAAACCTGGCTCTCTCTAACCTCATCACTAACTACTTGGTGGACTTGCCGGACACTATGGCTGACTTTGCAGGGACGTGGTTTTTGGGAGAGACTTACTGTGGTGTGTTCCGCTTCAGTGCTGACTTGTCTGAGACCAGCAGCATATTCACCACCTTCTTCATCAGCATCTTTTGGCATCAGAAGCTGGTGCGTTCTCTGAAAAGAGGCGGGAGCCCGGTGCTGATGGATAGCCTGCGCTTGGTTGGGTTGTTGCTGGCTGGAAGCTGGACGGTGGCTCTGGTGTTCAGTGTACCACATTTCTTCTTCGTCAAAGTAGAAGGTGCAAATGAGAGCGAGGCAGATTGTGTCGATTACTTTCCAGACGCTGTGGCGGGGCAGACATATGAAATTATCTATCTAACCTTGGCAAATGCTCTTCCACTTGCTGGGATTGTGACCACCAGTGTCCAGATTTTGGTCACCCTCCTCCGAAACCACAGGCGTATAAGGAGTCACAACACTGAACCCTCAAAGACACAAACGAGAAAGAGGAGTGATGAGAAAAGAAATGATATGGATGCAAATGCACCAGCAAGGCCCTCATCAGAAGTACAGGGTTCTGGTGTACAAATGGACCAAGCTGGACAACAAGTGATTCTCTCAGGGCCTCCTCAGAGAGCAGTGACTGTCAAGTCTAGCTCAAACATCCAAGTGAGGGCAGCCAAGAGTGTGGTGGCTGTGGCCACTGTGTTTCTCGTCTGCTGGTTAACCCACCTGCTCCTGCGCATCACCAGTAACATTCACACGTCGTCCTTAGTGGTGGAGGTGGCCAGCTACATCGCAGCCTCGTATACCTGCATTATTCCTTATATTTTCCTGTATGGAGTGAAAAAACTCTCATGTTCTTGCATCAACAACACATAGGAAGCGACTGATGTACTTTACTGTATGAGGTATGGATAAAATTAACCAGGCAGGGGTCTGCAACCTTTTCTTTTTGTTTTTGTTTCACCCCATGAGTTACTTTTATGTAAAAAATAATTAAATAAAAAAAGCAGAGAGCTAGCCATGCTCTGACAATTGACAATACAGGAGAGTGGGGTAAGCTTTTTGCTTTGGTGGTTATTGTGTAAAACTATAATATAATGTACATGCATTACCCCATTTTCTCTTCTTTGTTGTTTATTTAATTTGTAAATAGTTTCAGGTTTTAGATTGATGTGATGGATCTGGGGCCAAAATACTGGAAACACACTCTTTAAGAGGAAATCTGCCCATATTTATCTGGTTTTATACCTAACAAAATGACCAACAAGCATCAGAAAAAAAGATTATCATACAAAGTGGGTTTATTCTACCGCCATTTGTTTTTTTTTTTTTTTTTTTTTTTCAAATGTAAAGCTCAAATCTTTAATCTAACATAAAATTAAATATGTTTTATGTCCAAAATATAATGGCTGCTTGGTTCAACTTACCCCACTCTCCCCTACTCTTGTTTTCGAAGGTGGTGGAGTTTCCCAACAGCACATTCAAGTTCATGACTTTAGTTTCTTGTTTCTACTTTAATGTTTGCATCATTCAACATGTTTGCTAAAAACTCCATTTGAAGTAGAAATATTGAAAGTATTTGAGGTGCTACTTGGAAAGAGCTTTTTTTGTTGTGCTTTGTTTGTTTATTATGTTTTCGAAGTGCAGAAGTAAATGAAGACGCACTGTCAGAGCTGCTGTTAAAAACAACTATTCTAGGGGGATGTCATGAGAAATGGGCCCTTTCCTTTTGTGCCTGTTCTGATAGAATTTTTACAAAGGAAAAAAAAAGAAACAGAAAAGAGTGTGTAGCTTTTAACACCAAAAATGAAGATTTGGCAGACAAAGTTTTATGTTGTTAGTGTCACTTTAACCTTGAGGCATGAAAAATAAAACACATGAGCAACAAGGAACAGACAACCACTGTTTTCTGGCCTAAAGAATACACTGCTCTAAACTATAAAGGGAACACTTGAAAAACACAATGTAACTCTAAGTGTTCTCTTTACTGTATGAATAAAGGGAGCACTTGGATTTACGTTGTGTTCAAGTGTTTACTGAGCAGTACATTAAGCACTTAAAATGAGATCATTCTCCACCTCTTTACAGCTCGCACAGGCTTTTATTAGTTGGAGAATGCTGGTAAATGTACAAACAAAAAGCATGTTTTTTTTTATCGTTTTAATTATAAACTTAAACTCATGAATATCCATCTCCTGAGGCTGCGTTCAAGTTCTAGATTAGATGATGTCATAATCTAAGATGGAGGGCAAGGTTAGGAAAATCCACATGTTGAACCTGACCACTAGGCAATTTATTTGGGATTGGGTCCAAAAGCCTGTCATATCAATGTTTCAATGTTTTGGCCACAAGTCTTTTCTACTGACCATCCTACATCACCTGTTTTTATATAGCCTGAGCCTATTACATCCGTAGCCATAAAGGTGGGATCATTTTTAGCGATTTGCATGAAGAAAAATGTATTTGTTTTGTGATTTTAAAAGCGAAAATGTCATTTCTTTTTTGAATTTTGTACATCATTAACGTCAAGTAATAGAATATAGACCCTTTAATTGTTTGTAAACATTCAGGGCTTTAGCTGGAGGCAGGAGGCTAGATTCCATTGTAGCTGTTGTCATAGTAACAATGAACAAATGTCTGCTGTTTTGTGGGAAATATCAGAAAAACCTTATTTTATCGTCTCAAATGTCATTCCTCTTGTTCTTGCACCTTAAGCCACAACAGGTCCACATTTTTTAGTTTTAGTTTAGTCGTATTTCTCTTGATCCCTGCCTCCAGCTGATGTCAGCAGTGAAAGGGTCCGTTGCATTTCATATGAAAGATTGTCTCCACTATGGTGATATTTTCATGCTTGCCTTCTACTTGTTATTTAATAAGTTGTTTTATTCCCTTTCATATCATTAAATAGTAATCTAGCTTTTCACTCACTGAAAACCGTGCATAAGACAAACGTCCAAGGCTGTAATGAACATTTTGAGCAGTTTTGGCTTTCGCCGTCACTGTTGAGGCAGTCGAGGGTCTGAAAATCAGCAGTGTTTGAGTCTGCAAACACAACACACATAAAAATTAAACATAATTGCTCACTACTGTGCACAACCAATTAGGGGGAAAAAACAACCTAAAGCAATTACAGCCATAATGACTATGAAACTACAAGTGTTGATTGCAATTAAAGATAATTACGGAAACAAACATATAATCTATTCAAGCTTTGTAGCATCGTCTCATTTAAAGCACACTGCAAAAGAAGCTAAAGACTGAGTCTCTTCACAAAACAAATACACAAAACAAATGGCCACTTTATTTCTTTCAGGTTTTATGCGAGATAAAAGGTTTGAGTGTTGAGAGCGCTAAAACTGTTGGCTAAATTAAAACATACAAAAGCTAATCTAAAGCTTTGTTACAAATAATACAATGTTTGTGACAACCTTTGGCATACATCACTTTTCTGTTTAAGTTTTGTACATAATTTCGACAGCACCACGCGTTTGAGGAAAGAAATACCAAAAATCGTCCTCACGGACACAGACAGGAAGGCAGCGCACCATTACAACTGGTTTAATTCAGGGAAGTGTAGAAAATATTGACATTTTATCACAACAAAATGAACAAATTTCATTATTCAAACAATGAAAATAGTAGTTGTTTCACTGTTCAATATTACTTTTAGACCACTATCAAAATGTATTAAATAATCTATAAAACTGTTCTTAAGTTTGCAGAAGAGGAACCACAGGAGAATGTGTGCGTGTCTTTAATGCGCTTTTAGGCCAAAAGCGACAGATCTGGGGTCAGCTCTTCAATGCAGTTTCTCCAGCTTGGCCTGCAGTGCCTTGAAATTACTGATGATCTGTTGAAGGGCTGAGTTGGGACTGAGAGATTGCAACTCAACTAGGTAGCCACAGATGTTGTCAAGACAAACGTTAGTGAACCTCCGTCTGAAAAAGGCAAAAAGGGTTTAGATAGATTCAGACATGAATGAACTGCAGCACGTGAAACTGTGTTCTGAACAAACATGCGGCCGCTCTTACCGGTCGTAGGTCGCCACCTTACTCGGGTCGTCCACATATCCAGACAAAAGAACATGAATACACTCCACCAAGTGAAGAGGTTTCTTCAGCCGTTGCCAACAGGGATCCTACAGAGACAGATTTTAGTGAAACACATCACCTTCAGCTCTCGTCTATTCAAAACCAGTCTGAAGTCACATGCCCGTGTTTTGAAGAGTTGGTCGTAGACCTCCAGAAGACGGGGCAGCTGTACTCCAATTTCCTGCATTGTGCAAGTGACAAACCCTACATCCCAGTTGAGCCGGCACACCTCCTGCTCCAAAAACCTCACCAGAAACTCTGCAAAGACGATCATTCATATATACATGTGGTTCTGCATGACCTCACTACATTAACTAACTGATTAAACTGTGCAGAAACCAAAGACAATTGTCAGAGTGACGGTCTCACCTAAAGGGAAATATCTGGGTGTTGCAGCGTACATCTTCCCCAGAGAGACCAGCTTCAAACTCAGAGACCTCATTCTGTCTACAGGGCTCATGGCCACTGAGTCAGCCAGTTCTGAAATGTGAGCATCAGCCGCAGCAACAGTTAATGTTGTGTAAAAAGATCGTGACAAAAACACAACAGTATGCACCAACCTTTCTCCATGATTTCTTGCCACAATGAATGAACCAGAATAGGGTCAGAATGTCCAGCACAGTGAATGATGGCCAGTTTGCTTTCAGACAGTTTGTAATGGTCCGCAAACTCTCCATAGAGCTACAGATAACAACATCAAACACCGAGTTATTCCATCCGAGTCGTGCCAGATCAATAACGTTTCTCTTTGTTACCTTGGTAATATCCATGAGCTCAGAGTCCAGCTGTGAGATGACAGACTTCACTGAGGGGTGGTGAGAGTACTGTCTAATGAGGCTTTCCTGGATCTGGACTTGAATACGCACAAGCTGCAAGAAGGAAGAAAAGCTCAATTTAAAGTTTAAACCACTGGCTACATTACCCACTCATACCTCCATTTTCTCCTCCAGTTCATGAAGAAACTCTCCATCTGCTGCCTGAGCGGAGATGCAAGAGGCGCTCTTAGCGGACAGTATGGCACGGGCAATATACTCCAGACGTTGTTTTAGCGAGATCTCAGTGCTGCAGAAGAAAATCATCTCAGTATGGATAGAAGATGCTGCATTGCTTATGCATCGAACGGTTTACTGCACCTGTGCATGTCAGCGAGGCGAGCCAAGACATGCGCTGCTTTGCCAAAATTGCGGTTCTTTTCGTAGTAGCGCCACAGCAGGTCCATATTGTGAACCTTGCTCTGGTCCTGCTTGATCATATGCATGAGGTGCTCTTCAAGGTGTGGAGAATTCACCTAAACCGCAGGCCATTACAGAATAAATTAAACTATCAGTCAAACGTTCTCCTGTTCAAATTACATTCAAATATTGTGTCAATACCTCCAGCAGCTTGTCGGTCAGATCAGCCTGAATCAGCCAGTTGTAAAGCGCGATGTGAAACAACTCGTCCTGAGACCGCTGCGCCAAGCCCCGCATCTGCTCAAACTACAACAGCACAGGTCAAATCCGAGGCATGCGTCTTATTTCAGGCTGAAGAAATCATTATTTAACTTACATGTGCAGTAGCTTCTTCGTTGCTAAGCATGTTGGGGTCAGAGGTCAGGACAGGGGGGCCTGGTTGCTTTGGGACACTGGGAGACTGTGGGGCTGCTTTGCTCTGGTTCACAAGCTCCTGCATTGTGTCTGTAATGCACTTGTAACACAAAAGTCTGCAAAAAGGAATAAGACAGTGACAGCATGACAGTAACCAGCTTTCCGTCACGGCAACAGCAGCTGATTGAGTGGACAGTCTGCAATGTTATTCTTTGATCTGTTCTATTTCCCTTTAGATTTTAAGTGTGCATACCCTTTATACAGTATGCATGGTTTACCTTTCTTGGAAGGCTTGCTGACCCACTTTGTCATCCTCTGGCTCCCCATTCTTGTAAAAATGAGGACCAAGTTTTTGCGGATCTTTCTTGTCGGCCGCTGTGAGGCACAGCTCAAGAACACCCTCATAGAAACGAACTGAGCATATAAAGAAACAATATTAACAGAGAATATAAAAGCAACAGCGTAAATGCAAGAGGCAGAGGTTGTTTTTCCACCTTGTCTATACTGGGAGCAGACAAGTGACAGGTCTGTGTGCTGGCTGATCTGCTGATAGAGCCGCAAAGACTCCCTGAGGGTTCGCTCTTTTTCTGTCTTACTCTGGATCTGCTTTGAATTCTGCAGTAACTCATTTGCCTGAGAAACAAAAAAACACAACATGCATGTTATTAAATCTAGAATTATGCAGATTATTAACTCAATTGCAGAGGTAAGCAGTTAAAAAGTTAAAGACCGTTTTGCTTTTACCTTGGAGCATATGCTGTCATCACTGCTATACAACAGTGGGCAGAGGTCCCGCATGTGATTACTAATGGCATCCACAGAGGCATTATCTTTGATGTAGGCATTAATGACAGCCGTGATGAGAGCTCCAGACAGTTCTTTCCCTCGGATCACGATATCTTTAAAAGTCACTCCCTTCATTTGTTCCTGAATATCCTAAAGAGGCAAACACAGCAGGGTCAACCTCACGTTAACACTGACCGGTTGCTGAAAGGTCTGTCTCACCTTGGGCAGCTCAGACATAATGAGGCTAAACTGATGATCACATAAAAGCTTCCAGAGAGCTAACGTTTGATAGGAACGATGCACCAACTGTTGGATGCCCTGCAGGGACACCTTCTCATATAGCTGAGCCTTTGCTGCAAGAGAAACAAATCACAGTCTTCAGACACGGAAAAGAAGAAAAATCCATGAGGAGTTCGTCAAAAAACAAAAGCTAAAAGGTGCTCACTGTGATATTTTCTCTGAAGCTCCTGTTGAACCTGTTGCGTGTTTGCACCATCAGGTCTCATAAATCCTAACAGCCTTTGCTGCAAATTTGCTGGGGAGTTAAAACTGACAAGGAAAACAGAAGCGCAATGAAGACCAGAAGATTCAAAAGTATTAACACAGCTTAAGATACAGACAGATATTCATACAGTTCAACACATCGTCTACAACAGGGGGCCCCAACAGTCTTCCTGCACGGGACCGGTACAGGACCTGAACATTTCCCCAGTGCATGGGGGGTCTGGGGTGGGCCGATATTGGGGGCGTGCGCTTTGGAACATGTGCATAATTAGACTATGGGTCACGTTTTTAAAGCGTGGGGCGCAGGACGGTTCACTTCACAGCGGGATAAATACAGCTCTGTCCTGTGGAAGCATGAGAGGTAAATGCAAACAAAGTTGTGAGGCTGCAGAGCGATGACGTTTTGAAAAAATTTGCACGAGCTGTCGGCGAAAGGGAGAGAGAGACACGCTGGTGACAGAAAGACGTAGGTGATGCACGTAACACGTTCAGCTGCACGAGGCTGCGCTGAGTCTGTCATTATATATATATATATATATATATATATATATATATATATATATATATATATATATATATATATATATATATATATATATATATATATATATATATGAGTTTCATTATATATCTATGGATCTATGGACGAGCTTGTTTGCGAGTCAAGAGGGACAGGTAAAAGATCAATCGGAGAAAATGCGGTCGTTTATAAATTATTTACCATTTCTCTGTGGCGTGGTAGCAAATGGTCCCCGGCCCGGTGGTTGGGGACCACTGGTCTATAGTGTTTTGCCACTGCTAGGTGATAAATATGGACCTCTTACCTCACAGCGTCAAGAGCGGATGGATTAAACTGAGAGTTTTTATCTAGAAATTCTCGCAGGCCACAGAGCTCCAAAAGCACAGCCTCCAGGTCAACGGAACAGACGCTGGTTTCCAGCTAAAGGAGCAAACATCAACATTCACATGCCAGGTCTATATTAATAACACATCAATCTTTGTGTGTGTTTTAACACTTACAATACTGACAATCTGGCTTCCAGTATTTATTTTTGTCTCAACAGCGAGACATCCATCCCAAATATTTCTGTTTAAAACAAGGAAAATTATAATAATTGTAAGAATGTTAAGAATCAATAAAAAAAGGGGAAAAAAGAGTCGCCTACCCGAGAATACGGGCAAAGTAGATGCAGATGCCGTTATGCTTCCCTGAGAAAATCACCTCTGGTCCAGCGGAAATTGGTGTCATGGAGACAGTGCCCGGTGCCATATGTGTGAATGGAGTGGCTAATGACGGGGGCACAATACCTGACAGGAAAAGTGTCAAAACTTCAAATTTGAAAGCAGACTTTTTAATGTTTTGACGCGTGGCTTTTGTACTAATCCCAACCTGGTGCTGGAGAGCTCATGACTGGGCCGACAGTGCTGGGATTGGCCATGGCTGCAGGGAACCTCATCTGTGCCTCTCCGCCATATCTGTACAGAGCAACTGAACATGATTAAAAAGAAAGGCTTCATAAAAAAACAGATTAGAACTCCTCTAACCTGAAGAACGCTCTGGTTGCCCATTGTGAAACTTCTCGATCACATGCAGCGGCAGAGCAGGCAAGTATCAGTGACGTCGCACAAGCCTGCTCTTCCTAAAACAATTCTCTGAGTCAGTTTCATGTGTCATTAGAATCACCTTCTACAGGTTCATTATATTGAACTCATTTTGATATTATACCCGGTGCAGCTTGAAGAACCGCTCGATCTCCTCACTTTCTCCTCCAGCACAGCTAACGAGCAGGTGGCGCAGCTGATCCACCGGACGCAGTTTCTGAAAAATGTGACTCCCCTACAAAGCACAGAAAGTCTGTAATCAACCCATTTGAAAGCCTAATAGAGGCGCGACTGTGATCATTTGCTGAAGCTGAACCTTGGCTGAAAGGAGGACAAATTTTTGAGGAGGGACATTGTGCTGCTGAACCACCACAGGGGAGTCCGTGATAGGGATTTGCTCCTTGTTTAGAGGGGTAGAAATCCTGCAAGGTCTTTCTTCATTGATGGCACAGAGAGCCCATGAGTGTCCATCAACATTAGACATCATCTGCAATCAATGGGAAAGGCACAATTTAAGTAAAAAAAAATAAAAAAACATTAATGCCACACAATTACATTTGGTAGACATGTGCTCCTAACTTAAGCAGTTAAGAATTTAGGAGCACAAGACAAAAAAAAAACATTACTGCATTACATTATTACTGTATTCATTAGGCTCTAAGTACTACCGCAGAGACAATGAACTGTTGTTGCGATACAATACGTATCCGATAAAGGGATACTGAGCCCCATCGTCCTGTTTTACACTGCAGGTACCGTGGTGGAAATCGGGTATTGCAGAGGCAGAGTGTGAGTGAAGTGAGTCCCTAAGGACAAACAGAGACTAAGAACCTTTTCAACCTTGATCCAGTGAAAAGCCTGAAAATGCACCGACCAACCGGCATCACATTATGTGTAATAATTACTATACTTAACCCAAACTATAACTTAACTCCTTGCCTTGTAGTTATGCATGTAAAATGATAACAGCAAAAGCATGGGGTTAGTGCTCCATCACTCAACAACAGCAAATTGAGTGGCAAGGACTGTGCGTGTCCTGTGTAAGGCTGTGGGGAAAATGTTTAAAAGCATGAGAAATTGTAATCTGGCGATTTTTAGATGTCATAGCTGTTCACTGCCCGAGAGCAACAATTATATTAGACTAGGTTTATTTCCTCACCAAGATTGAAATAAATCTATATTTAAAATCTATATCAAACTGACAGCATTTTGTTTTTATTTCTATAATACGTATAGAGCTGGAGGATGTCTGTGACTGAGTCTCGTCTCTGATACACCTCTGGCTTACAGCCTGTTCAGGGTTTAGAGCCTGGCCCTGACTGGACTGTGCAGAGAAAGTACAAGGCATTTGGCTGAACAAAGTTTGCAAACTTTAATCAAAAGCCTCAGAACTGAGCTTCAGTTTTTTGTTGCTTCTACAACATTTACAACTGGGAAGGAAATGGCAATGAATGCACACTTTTCCATACGACGATGTGGCACTTCAAATAATATGTTTTGTTAATGCTAGTCTTTTTTTTTTCATTTCCTCATTTTGTTCTGTTTCCCTGAAGATTAAGTGTTCAGAAACTGTCCCCAGTGCCAAGACCTGCCATTAAACCTGCCTCTGGCTTTGCCTCACGCGACGCTGCTCTGCAAAAGAGCCTTCCCCACACGGCGGAGAGATAAGGTTAAAGGGGGAGCAGGGTCTGTAAGTCTATGGGAGATTCTTAATTACTGATTACGTCTAGGGCTGCAACTAACGATTATTTTGTAATCGATTAATCTAGCGGTTATTTTTACGATTAATGGATTAATCGCTTGGCTGTAAATGGTGTAGGAAAATGTTATTTATTAAACTAAAGGGAAATGTTTGTTGGAGGCTCTATTCCTGAAATTTACAATGTACAAAACACTACAGACCCAAACTACAAAAACAAAGTATCAAAAATACTAAATGTTTTATGTCATTTTCGCACCATTAGAGTCTGTGTGAACCAGAGAACGATTAATCCATTACGAAAATAGTTAGACTAGTCGACTATTTCAATAATCGTTTCAGCCCTAACTACGTCAATGGGAAAAATGTACCAAATCTGATCTAAAGAGCCACATTGTATCCAATGTACCCAATCGGGCAAAGAGCCGCACTCTCATCGGCCACACTGCATGGCCAATGTTTATTTCATACACAAGGTAACTCGATGCGCCAACGAGAGTGTGGCACCAAGTATGGTGTATGTGTGTTATGCACTTACTCCATACTTGCTATGCATGTAGCCACGGCTGCCCTTTGGGACAGACCAACAGAGGTGTGGCTTCTGAGAGGTAGGGGAAACTGGGTTACCCGGAGTAAACGTACGTATGCACAGGGAAAACAGACCAACTCCACATAAGACAGGTCCCGTCCAGCCCAAGGATTTACAGCTGGAACTTTCTTCTCACTAACCACTGTGCCACTTCGCAGAGCTGGTCTGTTCTGGTCTAGAAAAGTGAATTACTACAGAAGAAGCTCACAACCACTGACCAGACAGTGCATCACAACCACTGACCAGACAGTGCATCACAACATGGAGGGCACATAATGCTCTTTCAGACTCAGAAAATGACCTTCTGACTGGTCTGATTTGCAGTTTCATTATTTCTTCTTCCCTTAACCTTTCTTCTCCCACTTACTGTTCTCATCGACTTGAGTGCATTAAGGAATTGTTTTTTCGTAAAATATTTGATTTAATTAAGTGGCCAAACATTGTGTTTTTCCGACATTTCCTGGACATTTTCAACAGCAGCCAAGAGAATCCAGTGCCACACATAAAGGTCTTTCCCCAGTCGTTTTTGTGGAGTTCACTTCTGCAGGATTCGCTTTTGATTGGTTTGTGATACACGGCGCCATCAGCCCCTGTGCTGCCCTACATATGCCTGCTCAAAAAAACTTAAAATAGCCAATGACGGCAAAGTTCTTATGTGACATTCATTTCATTTCGTGACATATGATTTGATCAGTAGACAATGAAAGAACAAAAAAACAAGCCCTTCAAAAGCAAGACCTGCTAAATCAGGATCAAGCCTTATTTTGTCCATCTTTTAAATAAGATATTTTAAGACTTTGTAAGACCCCACAAACACGCTGTATGTTTCTAGAAATGTTTTGGGACATGGATATACAAGTAAAATAAAAGCAAATAGATAATCAAGTACCTGAGTCTCCATTAGTGGCTTCTTAAAAGGGAACGAGTCATGATTGATGCACCATAAAACATCACTGTCCTCCGTTTCAGAAGCAGCCATTAGCAAAACTCCTACAAGACATGGAACAGTCTCGTGACTGAAATGAAAGCATGAGTGCCGAGTGTCTGCCATGTGTTATTTAATACCTTTGCTGTGGAGAGCCTTGTGGACCTTTGAGGGTTTCTGAAGGGTTGATGATGCCGAGAATCCTGGTGGAAGACGAACATGGACCAGAGACAGCAAACTTGGTCTAACAGGAAGGTGTTTTTGGAGCGCAGGGGCAAACGGTGCTGTGGTGAAATATAAACGCACGCCTACAAAAGCACAACGAGCTCATGTAACACAAGTAGCATTGTATATCATTTGTTTGAATGTCTTTACATGATCATTTATCTTTACCTGCATGTGTGACAGCCAGCAGGTGGCAGTCTGATGACTCAGATCTGTCAATCACAGATATCTGGACAATAGGCTTAAAGACTGAGCGATCAATTGTCCTGAGAGAGAGAAAAACAGTAGCATTTGAGTGAAGGTTAATTCAGTTTGAATGATTTACATGAATAGATTGATTTATGTTATACTGTGTAATTTGTACAATGACTTCCCATTTCAAACGTGAAAGAAAGACAAGAAGCGTACCTGGCAATATTACCAGCTGCTGCCACAATTGCGTTTTGGGACATTGTAGCGACCCGGCTCATACCTTGCCCGTCAACACCGAGGTCATACACCTGAAGCACCGTCAGTAAGTAACACTTAACAGTAGCAAAATTTCAGATTGAAAAACATACCTGCAGGACTCCTTTCTCAGAACGAGTGAAAAGGACATTTCGAGAGTTATCAATTGCAATCTGCACAACGGGATCTGTCGCAAATAAAACCAAACGATGTTAAAACCTTAAATGGATATTGTAATAATCTGCTATGCTCTGGTCATACCATCTTCAGAGAAGGAGAACTGGAGCACTGAGGGAACAAGAAAGGACAGTGCACTCTTCGAATGGTTTATTTTTCGACAACGCTGGGTCAGCCATCCTGCTTCTGCTTGGTAAGCTATCTCATAAAGGCAACCATCTTTTCCTGCCATAAAGATGCGTCCCAGGTCAGTGGATGTGATGGAAAGAATATAGATGTTATCTGTAGGGATTGAGAATAGTGGGTCTGGAAGCAACTGCATCCCTCCTGACATGCTGTCGTTCAAACCTGCACAAAAAGACCACTTATTAGTTTGGCGTTTACACAAATACCATTTAGAGGTCTGCAAAATACCATCTACAAGACAACATGGAAAGTGTTTTTTTAAGTTTATTCAAGACAAGTATCTTATTGAGCCACACAGCAATCTAAATGTATATGTTTGCCAACACATTTTTGCCTCTTTTAGATAGTTTGCGAAAATATTGCTTCATTGTCGTGGAAAAAAGTCCCCCAAATATTAAGATTTTTGTCAATATCGCACACCCCAATATCATTGGTGTCTAGCTGTGCAACACAAAAACATTAACCAGCTTTCACTGGTGAGGTTCAATAAAAACAGTTGTGTTCATTAGTGATGGGCTAAATTGACACACAAATCACGCACAGAAAGCAACACCTCGGCCTCGTGTCTTGAGTGTATCATTTTCACTGTGTCTTTTTTCATAGTGTCGTAGGGAATGTGCAGCAGCGAGCGGCAGGGAACGACAGCAACACATGGCTCATTTTGTCATTTTGGGATTAAAGGTGAATTTGCCCTGATTACAAAATGATTCAACAGATAACGTGTAAAGCACAAGAGCCATCGCTTTTCTTCTCTTTCACATCTCTGTCAGTAAGAGATGCAAGAAGCAAAGCAAAAACATGTAGCCTAGTATATTGCTTAGTTGTCATAGCGCTTGCGTCGCTCTGTTAAGAGAGCAGCTGGTTCATAATCAGAGGGTCGTGAGTTTGAGTCAGATGATGGTCTATGATGACTTATCACATACACTGGTAAACAAAAACAAAAATATGCCCCGTGCCCCATTATTGTCACATACACATACATCTTGGTAAGTGTTGACCTGTGTTGACAGTTGTCGGCCGTCACCGATACTTTTCATTCAATTGTTTTTATTCTCATAATTCTGAGCAGTTTCCCTCTTACTAAATTGTCACTCAACCATTCACATTTTTGAACGAGAATAAATGATCTCAATCAGTGTTGAGTTTGCCTTTTTCAGGCTCGCTGCTGTAATGATGGCACCTATACAAGTGCATGATACAGTGCGACACAATTATGAACGTGCTCACTTTGAGGTATCATCAGCCCATCACTAGTGTTCACTCTTTACGCAGTGTCATCATTTACTCACCCCCCTGGGTCTTGGGAAAACTGAGCCCGAGGATAACTACATCCACAGATGTAGCCAACACAAGAAGATACTGAATGTGTGGTTGTAGAATCCCTGAAAGGAAAGCAATGAGCATGGTCAGCAAGTTGTTTTTTTGCTTGTTTTTTCTTAGTTGAGTTTCATTGTCAAACCTGGTTTTGGTTTTACAAGACCCACAGCTAAAATAGTTTCAATGAGGCCGTCAAAATAGGCAACATCTCCCCTGCAATAAGAAACACAAAACAAAAAAATTACAAAAAAATGCTCTTGGGAAGCATCCCAATAATTGGAAATACATCGTTTAGCAAACATTAAAACACATTTACCCATCTTCATAATTCCACATAAAGATGTCATTGTCAATGGTGAGCCATGCTCTGGAGATTTCAGGGAAAACTCCCATCATACAGTTGCATTGCATATCTTAAAAATGATTAAGAACACACAACCTTGTACAAATTAATCTTTTGTCATCGTGAATTAAAAAGAAAGAAAGGATACGGCTGAACTGCTCCACCAGTTCAGGAGGCAGTGGGATTCGGCGGACGGCACTGAGCTCGGGCAGGTTTGGCACACTGAGCAAACCTGGTCCTTGTAGTGGATAATCCATGTCTGACACACCAGACAATGAAGCCATATCTAAAACAGGCAACAAAACCTCATCAGTGAGTGACAAATTGGCCAATTAATCCACAACGCAAACACATTTTTCAAAACTAAATACTGAATGGGTTTGTGCTTGATCCAATCCAATCATGCTGACACCAATGTGTGTCTTCTCCAGAACATTCAAACCGGAGCATCAGTGCTAATGTCACTGTAATTTAAGGTTCTAAGCACAAAGTCATTACAATAACAACATGTGGACGTCACACAAGTGTGGAGTCCCAGGTGTTGTGGAGCAGCGGTGTTTACATACTGTGCGAGGGGACGCTGAGCAGCTCGGACAGATCGGGGAAGCAGCGGTCTTCCTGCAGGTGTCGGTCGATGAGCCGTGCGGAGTTTTCCAGCGCTTCTGCGAGCGCAGCGGTGGGACTGCTCGGGCCAACACAAGACGGCATGGCTGCTACCGTTTACTTTACACTGAGCATAAAGACAAACATGGCAACATGGATCACATACGAGGCAAGAGGAAGCAGATAATGAACCACTCAATTATTGTTAATCCTTTGTTGTTATTTATGGCCCTGTTCTGCTTTGATTGCACATTTCCCTGACTATTTGCAGCCCTGAGTGTTCTGGAGAGCAGATGTAACAAGTGAATGTCTCCATTGTGAGATCAAGTTCGGTCTAATCTTATCTTATTCAAAAGTTAATTACATGATCTTCTCCCCACTCCCTGTGGGCAGAATCGATCATAATGTTCACATGTGGATTGTTGTCTGCCTTGTGTTCTTTGTGCCGCTGCCTGAAATAAATGAATAAAAGGAAAATGGAACTGATGGGCCTGTAGCTAGCAGGTATATTGTTTACATGGTCACTTTTGGCAGCAGAATTTATCTTGTTCAAAACGCAAGCTAACTATGGGCTTGCAAGATCTTGTGTCTGACTTTCAAGGCTTAATGACTATATCCATTAGAACTACCTATAAGACGTTTGTTCGCCGTAACTGAAAGAAGAAACGCTGGAAACACTTACATTCAGTGCCCGCCAACCTCATGCACCTAGAATTGAAACGTTACTTCCGGGTATTATCTTCTTCTGTGGCGCTGAACAGAGTACGCAAACTGACCGCGCGCACTACCGCCACCTGTCGGAAGCACTGTCCCTCTGCACGTCTCTTCAATGTCCTCTCTTTTCCTCATGGCTGTCGTATAAGTAATTCACTCATTTTATTTCATTTGAACAAAACTCCTCAAAAATGGTAAATTATGAATATTTAACGTTAAACATCAACAAACAAATAAAAAGGCATATGAATGATTTATTGCAGTATTGACTTCAGAGATACAGGGTATCTTCATTTTCTATATAACATCAAAATATACATTTAAAAACAGCAAATTCCCCTATGTATAGGCACATACTGCTTGTTTATAACAGTGACAAATAAAATATTAAAATGTTGTACATTTTGCAGTGTTGCTGTTTGACAACTTTAAATCCAGAAACAAAACCAGAAGGAAAACATGGAAATATTTCACACTATTGTAAATAAAAGATCTGTCGCTAGTTTAAACTTCAAAAACACTTTATTAAGAACAGCATGAATACACTAACTTACAACATTCACTTATTTTACAGAATTATGTTCAGATATAAACATGTTTTAAACTATAATACAGTGGGAATAAAAATCAAAAACAGTTGCTGCACAACAGCGAAGGAACTCCCATACAATGTTTTCCAAAACATTACCTTCTTATGGTACGCTTCTTGTCTTCGACATTAACATTTGCCTTTTCAACAGGTCAATGTTACCAATACTATCCACTGCTTCCTATATTACGGTCTATAGCAAAGTTAACATTGTTGGAATTAGAAGTCATTTATTTCTTTGTCTTATCCTTGGAGGCGTAAAGCGCCCGGAGTGTCTGTACAACTTTATTTGAGAGTTTCTGTCCACTCGTCAGATTGATTTTCTTATAAATAATGTCAGATTCTTTTATAGTGTCAACCCAAGGCACCTTTTTGCGACCGTCCCTTTTCTTTGCAACAGACCAAGGCCCAGAGTAAGTTCCTGTCATCCAGTGTATACTGTAGCCAGTTCGGTTTTTCTCAACAACTCTGGCAATCTGCGGTCTGTCTTTGTATTTGGGGCAGAGGGTGGCAATGATGTCCCTAGCCTCAACAGGATCGCCCTTATGACCAGAGTCTTCTGCCGAATCCCGAACACCCTTTTTTGGCTTCCTCTGTGAAGTAAAATATAATAGATACAGTATGTAAGAAATATCTTATAACTAATAGACAAACACAAAGATGAAATCAATCTTACCACTTGGGGACTCTCATCCTCACTTTCTTCATCACTTGACTCTAATGGAGCAGCTTCATCGTGATGGTTGTTGCTTTGTAGCTTTGGACCTTTGAGCAGGGAAGTAATGACTTTGTTTTTGGCATTGGCATTAGCTTCACCATCCTCATCCTCCTCTTCACGGTCCAAGTGCTCCATAAGTAACTTGAACTAAAAGAAACAAGATAATTGGTCAGTCATTGTAGCATCTTTCCTTAGGTCAGCCTGCGTCACTTCAAAATGATATCATGAAAATAACTCGTGGTACTTACATCGAGAAACTGTTTCACAATATTCTTTTTAGATTCATTGCTGAGATTTGTGCAGGCTACATTAGTCTTCAGGAAATCAAGTGTTTGTCGAGGGTTAAAATGCACAGTGGATTTTCTGTTCACTGCCTTGTCATAGACTTTGGCTGACTCTGTTGGCGAGTACTTCTGGATTTTGCTGCAACAACAAAAACGTAGTGTAATGTACGTGTAAAACTATACATCAAAGGTTACTGTAGTGATTTACCTATCGGAGAAGCCGTATAGATTTTTCAAATGCTGTTTTAGCATCAGCAGCAACAGCACACCCTGCGAGGCACTGGCAAAGTCCAGCAGAGGACCGTGGTTGTCAGGTAACCGGTCTAAAACAGCATCCTCGTCGTCCAAATCCGAGTCTGAATCTGTAGGCTTTTTCCTCTTGCGGACCACTTCCTCCTCACTGCTACTGCTGGAGCTGGAGCTGCTGCTGCTGTCGTCACTGCTGTCGTCTTCATCCTCAGAGTTGTGCTTTCTCTTTTTGTGTTTCTTTTTCTTCTTCTCCTTCTTCTTTGCATTCTTCTGCCGTGGCACTGGCTCTTTTCGCAAGGACTGCACAAATGATTCCTCCATAAGTACACTAATTCATGGCCCCAATGCAAAATGTGTGTTTTTCTTTCTTACCTCTTTGAACGACTGCAGCAGGTTGCTACCGGACACAGACAGAGTAATGTCAACATGGTGCATGATAAACAGTGGTTCATCTTGAGTCTGGTATGGGAAGCAGGCCAAGTTGTCTGCTACAAACAGCAGCATGTTTACTTCTGTTTTCTGTAGAAAGATTGGATGAATTTAACCACTTTGGTCGAAAAAAAAAACATCCAACTTAAATACAACATAGTCAACTTACAGTGCTGTCGTCAAATAGGTTGAGCAGTGATATGAGGAAAGCTCGTCTGTATTGTCGGTTTCCACGGACCATGGAGTAGAGGTGAGAGCAGAGAGCCGCGTCTTTGTCATCAGGGCGAAAACCTCGGACTACAGCAGTTTTGGATCCAGCAATGGCCTGCTGCACTTGATAAGACATCTTCAAACCGGCCACAGCCTTCATCTGGAGGGGTACGAAAAACCATATCAAACCTTTGGTATAAGGCACAGGTTGTAGAGCTATACTAAGTATCGTTGATAAACACTTACATGGATGAAACCTGAATATTTCTTGTCAATCTCCACCAACTGGTTGTCTGCCTTGTTTTTCATGGTTGGCTCTGGGTCCGTTCCCATAGCGATCAAGTATGGCACACACTACGATACAAAATCTATTAGAATCTAGAAGTAGCGAGTGTTTAACAACTAACTATATTTGGGATCTAATCTTTAAATACCTGTACGGGATGCACAAGCCCCTGTCCCAGAGTCAATGTGATCACATTGAGGGCATAGTGACGCACAGTCGACTGCGTGTGGAAGAAAGACTCCAGCACCTGCTTCAGGTAGATCTGCATTATGGAGCTGCTCATGCCAGAGGAGACGTCGCCCATTTCCTTCAGATCCTCCTCTTTGGCCGTCTTTTTCCCTACATGTCCCAAAACGTTATATTAATAAATGCAGAGAATTCTTAAAAGATGGTTTGCCTAAACTAATAGAACTCACATTCGCGGTCAGCCTCTTGCATCCGAGAGTCCTCTTCCTGAAGGTATGTCTGCAGGTTCTTTAACACTTGGATCTTCAAATTGACCGACACAATCTCGTCGGTCAGACTGTTGTTATACAAGACCTTAACATCCTGCACAAACATCAGCTCTGGATGCATTATGAACTGGAAGCCTTTAAATAAATAAAGATTACATTAATCACTGTTGAACCATATTTCCACATCAAAATTGTATTAAAATCTCTACCTAGTCCTATGAGTGCCTTGATCTGCACTTCCTCATCTTGATGAGTGGTGAAATACATCAGTAGCTCCAGCACCTTGTCTTTGATCACAATCTGCATGAAATTTGAGCATTTGAGATACTGTAGATATACAGAGATCGCAGTGAATGAAGAGGGCAGTGGATTTTACCTTGGTGGTACCCTTGAACTCCTCCAAGTCAAAGTCAAAGTGTCGACAAAGCGCCCCAACAGTAAAAAGTCCGCGCAGGAGAGTGGGTTTGTTGTTTACCAGAGTAGGACTAGTGGGATCCTCCTGATGTTGGGTTTTAAGTTTAGCCAAAGCCCCTATAGAAAATAAAAACACATATATATATATATATATATAACAAAGCAAAACACAATAATGCAGAATGTTCACAGCTGCATTCATTTACCATAGTAGCGATTAAAGCATGCCCAAATTAACTTGTAGTTGTGTGTGACCTTATTCACAATAGCACCAAGACAGCTTACACAGTGTTGGACAACCTAGTGAGAAGAGACAGTGAAGAATAATTAGGCACACAAAACATTATTGGAAGAAAGCCTGCAACTGAGTCAGGCTCACCGTCATGCCATATTTGATGATGAGCTTCATCAAATCTTCCTCCACAGTCGTGAGGAAGCTCTCACTGGGCTCCTCCATGAGAGGCACCACCAGCTCCAGGATTTTGGCCACATTACAAATGACCATGAAATCATTCTGGGTCTGAAAATAAAACATTATGGAGGTCACTTTTCGAGACAGGTGATAAATAGCAAGCTGGAAAACAACTGCCTTGCCTGTATTACAGTTTTAGAGCCCTAAATCTGCTACAGAATCTTGCTAAAAATGCGTAAATGACTCTGCTGCACAAGTATTCAACGTAAAAATACTTTCATCACTGAAGCGGATCCATATTTAGAAATTTGACAAAGCCTGTTAGTAATCACTCACATTGCACTTAGTTGACAGGTATGGCTGCATCGTCATGGCATGCTTGACCAGTAACTGGGCTCGGATCTTGCTGAACAAGTACAGCGTGGTGATACATGCCACAAGGCGACCCGAACTGACCCCTTTGTCCTCACAGTCTGAAAAAAGAAAAAGTCCGACTGTAACAAAGACACTTAAAAGCTTGGTCCGAAATCTCCAAAATACCAACCAGCCAGAGACTCTTCGTATTTTACAATGTGTTCAACCAGGGTGTCCACCAGCTGAACACAGGCCTTCTTGGCTGGTTTGTAGGATGCGTTTTCTTCAGACTTAAAAAGCTACACGAAAAATGTAAATGTTATGGCGAAACATAGCACAAAGCAGGAAACTATTAGCACTTAAAACTTACATTCTGAAGAAGCTGCTCAAACCAGTCATAGCCAGAGTCTTTACATGCTGACACCTGTAACGTTATGGTTATTTCAGTTATAAAGTCAACACTTTATTTTCAGTATTAAGTCAACACTGCGTAATAATTAGTAAATTCCACACCCTGTTTGTGAGCTACAGCATAAGATTTCCCTATGAGTATTATTTTTGCCTCATATGTCCAAAGCCATGCAGTGTACATCAGGCTTAAAACATGAGCAAATTAATAAATCAATGAGCACATATGTTTACCACATCTGTAATGTTGAGGATCTTGCGGGTCATTGCGTCTTTATCATGACTTGGCGTTGGAGTAAACCAGAGTTTCTGAAACGTTTCATTGACTAGTTTCTGTTCAGAGCAAACATTCAAGCGCTCAGTTAGAATCAGACAAATGCAGAAAAATTAATACAATTAATAAAACAAAAACCTTGATGCCCTCTTCATCATTAACCCTGCGGATCATCTTCACACACATCTCAGTGATCTTGTGGAAGTCTGGCAGTTCAAGGCAGATGTCTCTCAGAATCTTTATGACCCGCTTCCGGACACTTATGCCCGTATCCTGTTTAAAAGGAAAAACACAAAACATTTACATTCTGACATCAAATGCAACGAATACAGCTGCAGTACATAGGCCGGTCTGTAGGGGGTAGTGTGGACAGCAGGGCATTTTAACCTCAGCTGAACCTTTGTACTATGAGTGAACTTTTTGCAGTCAAACTAATCATTGTGAAAAGGTTCAAGTTTACATAAGAGTCCACTTTTTTCCAGAATAATAATGAAATTTACCAGTATTCGTTCAATCAGCATATCATAGTACTGCTCAATGAGTTCTGGGCGACTGAGCACAAAGCGGCCGAGTAACTCCACCGCGGCTTCTCGCACACTGGTGGAGTTGTCCATAAGGCGGCAGTGGACCCCACGCTGCATATCAGTCTACAATAAAGACAGGAACATGTTTACAGCTTTGGAAACACTGTATCATTCTGTGTTCATGAGCTTTGTGTGTAAACTTACTCGGCCTAAGATGCTTGGATCGACAGCCACTACTTCAGAGAGACACTTCATGGCTTTTGTTCTGACCGCAATTGCACTCTCACCCAACACTCTTAAAATCTATCGTAAGGGAGAGAAAGAGTATTAGTTAAATCACAATTTAACTCATAATTATATGAAATGTAAAGCTGCCAATAGATAAGTTTAAATAATAATTAATTTTTAGTGAATACATTTTAATAAGAAATGTATTCACAAAAACACAAAACACAATGATTCTATCTACCGTTGTATCATGTGGCAATAGTATTTTAAAGTTTAAATTTATCCACAATTATTATGATAATAATAACCATGTAAAATTATAATATTGCATGATTGGTATGATATTGTACTGTGCTACTTGCAAAAAGATGATAGCTTTAGTTCTGAACTGTTACACAATAATTACCTGTGATAAATAAATATCAAAGCTCTGTGCAAAAGGCCTCATAGAGGCCAAATATCTAACAACAAGACAGCAGTCTTCATAGTCCACTACGTCTGAATTTGACCTGAAAAAGAGAACACATGTATGACCCACTGAATGACATTAAGGCCATGTAAAAAATTTCTTATAATGTGCCACTTACTTTAAAGAACTAAAATGAGAAGGTGATGTCTTTATTATTTTTCGAAGAAATTTCTTTCTCGTCTCTGCTTTGTGCATTATTTCCTCTGTTGATTCAACCTCCTTGGAATAATATTTTGAGTCCTCATCCCTCTCGTTTTGAGATTTTATGGCTTTGTCTGCCTCACTTGTTACATCTCTATACCACTGAGCAAGGTAAAAGTTCCTGGCAAACTGTTACAAATGAAACAAAACAATAGAGTTATGTCTGAAGTACAGGTATGTCTATTTATCGATAAATAACTCAAATGTTTGATGGTACCATAAGCTTACCAGCAAAGACGTGTCCGTCTCTACGTTGTCGTCAATATAATCGAGCAAGGTCTTCTGGAGCTGCTGAACCTCATCATTGCCTGGCGTCTATGGACAATCATTCAATCAGTAGAGCGTTAAATGCACAGTTAAACCTTACAGCTAATCTAAAGGCTCATAATGAGAATATGGTTTGAAGTTGTACCTTCAAAATGCGGTCAATGACTTTTTGGTCCATTTTGCTAGTGACTGCATCTTTGCGTAGGCGAGAGGCCACGGTGCCTAGGTAATCCAGTGATGCTACTCTGAGTGCCATTTCTGTTTGCTTGTTACTAAACTGATGAACCTAGTGACAACAAATGCAAAAGGGTTAGTTTTGTCTTTTTTTTTATTTTTATTAAACCTGGTACTGACCAGCAATCTTCCCAGCAGACTGAGCAGCAGTTCAGCTGCCGGCCATTCAGGCCTGTTAACAGTGGAGAGCAAGTCATGGACAAAGTTCTCAAACAAGGGTCTGTAGTCCTCCTCGCCCTGTTTACTTCCACACCTGAAATAAACAATTAAAGCAACACTCCAAATATGCCACTTTTATTAACAAGGTTTCAAGAGAAAAGCACTTACTTTTTAAGGAAAACTGACAGGAAATTCTGAGCAGTCCTCATGGCTATTTCATAAGAATTTGTAATAAAGACATCTTTATCAACCTATATAAGCAATAACATGGTTTAATAATATGGAAGAGAAAATAAATTGACAAACGATCAGGTATTTTGAAAAATACCTTCTTTTTCTGTTCTTCCTCTCCGTCTCTTTCAGACGGTAGTTGCACCACACACTGGATGAGCTGGAGGACAAGGGCAGAAACCATCTGGATGTGAACGTAGTCATCATCCGAGTCACTGCAGCTTAACCTAAGAAGAACATATGCATCATAAACATCTGTTTGGATGAAAATAAGAGCAATTCATTTCACTTTAAAATCACCTAAAATTCCTGAGGCTGCGTTTATTGGTAGGCAGTCTTGCCAGGGAGGTAAAAATCTCTTCAAGAATTAGCTGTCTATGTTTGTCATAGCGAGAAAAGATCTAAAAAGAACATAAAAACAGAAATGAATGGTATGACGAAAGAGATGGCATGACAACATGTCCGGTCCATAACATACCGCTGTGACAAGTGTGATGGCACATAGCTGTAACTCACTGACATTCTCCACAAAGAACGGTGTAATGCCCAAGGTAGACACCTGGTCAGAATATGACACTTTAAGTGACAAGGTTCAAACATGTTTGTTTTCAGAGGGACTACAAATACAAGGTTCTACCTGAAGAATAGTGGTGTCAGTGAGCAGCTGAATCTCAAGGAGCTCTGACATATTGCTCACAATATCACAAACTTTACTGTAGAGCTTCACAAACACCTTCTGTTTATTGTTGGAATTCTTGGCTCGCTTAGATTTTGAACTGTGGCCACCTGGAGATGGTATAAGACACATTGTGTGAACTTAATACTTGAGGAGAATGTCTGAAGTATTAAAGACAGCGTGCTAACCTCCATGAGAATCTACCCTGTAGGCTGGGTCATATTGAGGGTACAGAGTATTCAGCAAATGAAACTTGCTGAATTGCAGCACCCTTTCAATCACATCCTCAATGTAAACAGCTTTGGGCATGTGTGGAGATGTCATAATGTTTAGGGCAGTCAGACAGGCATCCGCAGATTTGGTCACTCGTTCCATAATGAGGTCACGCCACAGCTTTTCTTCATCCACAGAATCATTATCCTAAAATATAATGGAACATGAAAATGCAAGCAACAGGGAATAACTCAATAAAATATCTGAACAATAACGTTACTTACAAAACCCATGAGTGTTGAAAGTTTAACGCTGTCCTGAATGTTCTTCTCAAGGATATTCATTATCTTCACTAATCTTTGAGACGGAATCTGTAAATCAATGAAATACATATTGATTAAACCTTTGATTCTTCTTACTGAAGGTGAAGTGAGAATGTGCTGGGCCAGCTAACTTTTGTCTTACCTTGTTGAAAATACCCATAGCCTTAATCTTAGCAGAGTCACTGCTAAGCTCACTCAGTTGGTGCTGTCCGAGAAGGAGTTCCTCTGGTATTTCGTCATCATCTACATAAAAAGTTTTTAATTTTGTAATCTAGATATTTTAGCTCAAAATGCTTCCCAAGTTTGTGGCATGTACCTGTGGCAGTCAAATCTGCATCGTCAAGGTTCTCAATTATGGCGTCCAAGTTTGCTGTAAATCTCTTGAATGTGGATGAATCCATCATTTCTGTAGCAGACAATAGGCACATTCTAATAAAAAATATTTCAAAAAGGATTTGTTACTAAAGGAATGACTCTTTACCCTCAGTTGTCATCTTGGACTCATAAAACTTTTTGTTTTTCTGCTTCTCTTTTTTATTCAGTTTTCTGGCAACTTAAGTAAACAAAGATGATGTTGTGATTAAAAAACTTTCGGAACCAAATAACTGAACACATTGACAGTGATTTACCAGCGCTCAGACTTGGAGGTGGAGAACTATCATCTGAATCCTCTGGACTTCTTTCACGATAGCGGCTACTCGAAGTCCGACCTCTTTTGTCTTCACATTTCCAGGTCTTGTCGTTGCCTTTCTTCGATTTTTTTCTTACGACTGCAAAAACAAATGCAAACTTTGCAAACTAAGTTGTTGTAACTTAAGCCAATGATGGCATAATGTCTTTCACATATCAAGAATATTATATAAATTTTAAAAATATACCCTCGTCATCAGAGTCATCTTCACTGTCCTCTTCAGAGTTGGACACCACATACTTAGGTTTCTTACTAACTGCACTGTGTCTGCGCTTATTTGATAACATTTCTGGGAACACAGAAAAAACAGCCATTAGAACAGCTACTAATTAAACAGGGACAGAGAACTTAATAAAGGCTTGGAATCTTCGAATATCAAATCTATATTTATATGCTGCATGCATGTACCATACTTTACCTGATTTGGACGATGAGCCTCTGGATGAACGTGCATTTCTGCTCTTCTTAATAATTTCTTTTATTTCGTCAATACCGAGTCTCTTTAGAACAACTACAGGCTTAGATGCTTTTGCCAGATTCTTAATCAGTGACACTCTCTCCAGTCTGACTCGAGGCTCACTCAGCCCATCAACTGATTTATGTCCATCTCGCTTTAGCTTGGGAATGACAAAGTTTTTCAAGCCTGATCCAGTGCCACCCAGGTATGAGGGAAGCTCACTAGTCTTGGTCTCCACAGTCTGTTTATGTCCAGTCTGACCACTAGAACTACCATTCGCACTCTTTCGGTCTTCCTTGTTTGTAGAAGAGACACTTTCTGTCTTTAATCGGCTACTGGGGTCAGTGGATTTTTTACTTCCATCATGCTTTGTTTTATAGCAATCTGGTTTAGCGTGCTTATCACCAGACTGTCTTTTATAGTTTTCCTCTGGTTTGGTCTGCTTCTTTTCCCTATCCCTTCCATGTTCTTCGCGGACTTTAAGCCGCTCTCTGTCTTTCTCACGTTTTTTTGTTTGATCCCGCTCTTTATCCTTACTGTGCCTTCTGTCTTTGTCTGACTCCGGTTTCTTTTCTTGATTTTTCTCAGTTTCCCGGTCCCTGTTACGTTGTCTGTCTTTTTTAATATCTGGGTCCTTTTCTTGGGTTTTGGCCTCTTTATCCTTATTGTACTTTTGGTCTTTTGCTTGGTCCTTTCCTTGGATGACACCTTTGGCCCTTTCCTTATTCTTACTGTGGCTTCCATCTTTACCATGGTCCTGGGCTTTTTCTTGGATTTTCTCTTTCACTCGTTCTTGGTCCTGGTTCCGATTTCTGTTTTTATCCCGGTGGTCCTGGAGCTTCCCTTGGCCTTTGTCCCTGTCCGGCTCTTTCACCATTTTCCTGTGACGGTCTTTATCCAAGTCTTGGTCTTTTTTCTGGAGTTTTTCTGTGTCCACCTCTTTATTACCCTTATTTTGACTATGGTCTTTATTGGTATCACTTTTTTTGTTCGTTTGGTCTTTATTGGTGTCTTGGCTTTGTTTTGGGGTTTTACCCTTGTCTCTGTCTTTACAAAGACTTCTCTCTTTATCTTCTCGTGTTTTTCCCATATCAGCGCTTGTATTCTGGTCTCCTTTATGGTCTCCTCTATCCTTGCTTGGATCCCTGTTTTTGACTTTGTCCTTATTACTTTCTTTATGTTTTTCTACATTTTTACTCCGCTCTTTTTCCTTGTGCCTGTCCTTTTCCTTGTCATATTCAGGGCTGATATTTATTTCTGTCCTCTTGATGGTTTTTGAACTATCAGAAATCTTGGCGTTAAGATGACGACTACCTTGCTCTTTGCTGGTTTCTGTGTTTACTTTGTGTTTTTGATGTGTGCCCATCTCATTGTGTTTTTCACTGCTGTCATTCGTGACGTCTTGTTGCTGTTTAGGTTCCCTCTGGTTTTCCTGGTAGTGTTTACGAGCTTCTAACTTTCTATGAGTATCAGTGTGCTGTTTGGTGATAGCTTGGTTTTCAACAATTTTGTTTCCCTTTTCATCTAGCTTGGATTTGAGGCGCTTTAGGTGATCTTCACAAATCTCACGAGGTTCCAAGACAACTACAGGCTGGGCTTTTCCTAGTCCAGCTTGCTCAAGATCAATACTGACCATCAAAGCAGGCCGACCAGTACCATTATTTGTAGCCAATGTCTTTCGTGATATTAACTTGCTGTTACGGTTATCTTTCTGAAGGCAAGGGCCATCCCCTGCTTCAGAAGTCCCCCCAACTCCAGGTTCCTGAGGATAAGAGTCCTGCTTTCGTTTCTTCAGTGGTTTGTCTAAAAGAAGAACAAAAAAAAACATGGGATGAGAAATTTAGACAGCAAGTAAGAATAATGCATGTCTTTACCTTTATCCTGAACATCTTTATTCCAGCGTTCTTTCTCAAATGACGACTCATGTTCTACTTTCTCAGACTCTGAAAGTGCATCTGTTTCAGTATCATCACACACCGCTGTATCCTTCGCATTGTTTTGGGCAAGAGGCGGATGGCAGTTTGCTTGCTCCTCAGCTTCTGACTTGTGTGATGCATCTTGTGTTGTTCTTGATGACCGATTATCCTTCATTACACTAGTTTCAATGTGATTAGCATTTTCTACAGAGGGCGGTTCTCCAGAGTGATCAGTGTCAGACGATCTTACTCTAGTCAATTTTAAAGTCAGCCTTGAAGAGTCCTTCATTGGAGAGCTTACTATGTCATACAAAGCATTTTTGTCAATTTGTTCAAATTCCTCTTTGTTCCTCTCTTTCTGTTTCTTCTTGTACTCTGTTGAAGTTAGTTGTTTGTCAGGCAGATCACTAGGTGACTGCATGATGACCCTCGATCCTATAGAAATAAAAATGGCAAACAATCATCATTTATGTCATTATACTGTATTACACAAATAGTTAATTTATACATACGTTTTGTGGTCTCATCATGTCCAGTAGGAGAGCGTGAAGAATTTGGAGATCTCACAGAAAAAGCAGCCTCTTTCATGGAGGATCCATTTTCCTGAAAATTACAATACATTGTTTATGTTTTAAAAGTCACGTGAGGTGTAATTAGGGTAGAAAGTTGTTATTACCTCATTTCCCAATCTCTGAGTCATCATGTAGTTGTCATTGGAACCAACTCGTGCATTGTGATTGGAGTTATTTGATAGTTGTCCAGATACCTTGTTGTCATGGATATTTCTCATACCAGCAGCTGTGAAAACAAATGTTTCAAAAGTTCACATCAGATAACAATTGCACATATTAAACCTATACTATACATTTCAATAAGTAGTCAAGGCCCGTATTTAATTACAGAAACTCCTGCATTCTGTAGATAAAGGTAAATGGTAAGAGCATTTGTCCACAGATCCAAAGATCAAAGCCAAAGCCGCCGCAATGACAGATTCCTCTCCATGTGTTGCAATATGGAAAGGTTCAAGAGATCCTTAATCCCCAGCCGCCAGACAGTAAATATAAATAAGATTGTTATTTAGTTAGTTAGTTACTTTTTTGCGTTAGCCACATAGCATAACTGCCTAAGTAATTTTGTATTGTTAAAATGGCAATAAGAGAAAAACAATGTGTTTCCAATAAAACGTCTTTTTACATGTTTTCCAAAATCAAAACAAAAATGAGTTAGGCAATTATGCTATGTGGCTAACATTATATATTTGTTGTATTGTATATTTTTGTGCTGTTTACCATTTCCATTTTATACTAGGCCAGATTTCTCAGAGGTCATTGGCCACTGGGTGACCCTTAACCATTACCACTAACATATTAATATTTTTGGGATAAATAAATGAGAAAAAAGCAGGACTAAACCACATCTAAACCAGGCCAAAGGCCTGAGACAGTTTCATGTGAGGACCAACTGAGGTAAGACCAGTTTCTCTCAAACATGACACTCAGTCCTCACAGCTGAGCGGGTAGAGGGCTGACCAGGCCTCTGTGGAGCCGCTGTTCTTGGCTCTTGAAACTCCGTGAATTGGGCGCGCTCGTGTTTGCATCCTCATTTATTCTGCTTCAGCCACTTTTACCTGTTGACTTCTACCATCGCAAAGAAAGCACTTGTACCTTTCCCACAAATGCGGATCGAATGAAGTCAAGGGACAAAGGAAGCAGAAAATGCACCTGTCAAATCATTACTCTGATATTTGGCGAATACGGGTCCAGATAGCGAGGTTTAACGTGTTGACCAGTTAACATGTGTGCTAGCTGGTGTCCCAAGAACTCACGCGCCATCAGCTTCAGCACTCGTTTTACAAACACAACCACAACTGCTGTTTTTATCTTGAAGTTGCTAGTCAGGCTCTTTGCACCGATGAAGACAGGGAAACACGCTGTCCACGGTGTCGCGGACCGCAAGGAGTCTTGCTTCTGCACGTCATAATCCGACCAAAAACACGATGCTCATGGTCCTTGTGCTTCAATTTGGTAAAATCTGTCAGTCCCTCCAATGATAAGCCTCCTGTTTTCTTAGTTAAAAGTCTGTTTGATGAAGCTGTGTTTTCATTTGAGCCCGCTCTGGCTAGTTATGGGTGCCAAAAAAAATCTATATTTTTATGGAAAATGAGGCGCAGGCCAGATTTAATGGCTTGGCGGGTGTATGGACTTAGATAGAAATGAATAAGTTCTAGAGCATAAAGCACATCTATTTATCTATCAATTAGGGCTGGGACAAAATCGGATCTGGATCGCAATATTTTGTGCTGCAATACCACATATCGAACCTTTTTCAAGCATCGCAATACTTTCAATACTTGTGTTTGGAGGTATTTTTATCCTGCACTCATTTGTTTTCCAGTAACAGCTCTTTGATAGCTCTTTGATCTATCTATCTATCGATCCATTTGTTAAAAAAATATTGTTTTTTACTCATTAATTGTCCATGAGTAAATTTACTCCTACTATGCTGACTGAAAACTAGACAAAGTGAGAGATGGATATTGTACATTGTGCCACAACCCAATAAATAATTATTATTTTCACTCAAACTTGGCTGTAAATACTGTTTAAAGGAATAGGCCACCGTTTTTACATACTGAGATATGCTCTTACCTCACTTTAGCCGAGTTAATATATCCCCGTCTGGTCTTTGTCCGTGCGCTCTGTCACGCAAATGGAGCACATACGCAGCCTCTCCCACATGTCACATAGCTCCAAAAAAGCTCACGATAGAAGCTACCAAGCTCTTCCACGTGTTCCCTATTTAAATAAAGTTACGTGAAGTGTTTTCATGCGAAGTATATTTACACAGAAATGTAGCATGTCGATTTTATAAGCAGATAAAAAGGGAGACTATATTGTGAGGCGTAATGATACGAGGAGCAAAACGTCCGCGCAGTAACTCCTAAAGACTTCCCCCCGCTCACTTCCGTCAATAACCTTTAGGAGTTACTGCGCGGACGTTTTGCTCCTCGTATCATTACGCCTCACAATATAGTACCCCTTATTTAAATAGGGAACACGTGGAAGAGCTTGGTAGCTTCTATCGTGAGCTTTTTTGGAGCTATATGACATGCGGGAGAGGCTGCGTATGTGCTCCGTTTGCGTGACAGAGCGCACGGACAAAGACCAGACGGGGATATATTAACTCGGCTAAAGTGAGGTAAGAACATATCTCGGTATGTAAAAACGGTGGCCTATTCCTTTAAGTGGTGCTAGCCCGCAGTTAGCTTTGCCCGTTAGCCTGTTAGCTTCTTCTTTGCGATTCTGTTAGTGTGTATTGCGCCTCCGACCTGGTGCAGGGAAAGTTGCAAGGGTGGTATTCAGGCCAGAGAAACCAGGGGAAGACCCAACATTACCCCAGAAGGACTACGAAAAGGGTTTATTAAGGCAAACAAGTTAGTTAGTTCTCCTTTAAATGTAATTCGTGGCTACATTCTGGATGTAAATGCAGACTCTATCTCTATGCGCCTCGAGGCTCTACTCATTTACAGACAGCCCTGAAACTAAACAAAACAACTATGGAGCGCGAGCTAACCCGCTAAGCTTGAAGACAAAAGCATAATGAGGGTTCATGGCAATTAAGTACATGCGTATGGGACTTCTAACAGGAGGAAAAGGAGGAGACGTGCCATGTGCCTTTATTTACCTTTGCATCTACCGCATACTGTATATGCGCTCCAGACGCGAGAAGGCAGTGCTGTATGAAAAGTGTTGGAAACTACGATTAGAGGCAGGAGTCCGTGTCCTGTCTTATTTTGCTGAGAAAATGTGCTGAAATGTCACTTAATGGCTGCGAGTCAAAAGAGAAAGTAAAACGTGTATGTGTTTGGCACCTCATGCCGCAAGTCTCCTTGTGCAAGTTTTCTTCTCTTTCTTCGAATATTGTGCAAAGTTACAGGCCAAACCCAAAACGCTCCTAATTCCACTGTGTTAAAGCTGAGTGCCCGCCTGGCCTCTCTGTAACCATCCACAAAGCGCATCTGAGGAAACCACGAGTAGCAACCCAGACAGGGATTTGATTTGGCCGAAATAACACGCGCTGTTAAAAATACTGTATATTATAAAAAACATTAAAAACTAACTTTAACTTGAACCATGAAGGAAATTTCGTTGTCAAAGTAATAAAACAATACGATATAAACCAATACAACTTTGTAATAATATCAGTAATAATACATAATAATAATAACAATAAAGTTGGAGGTAAAGCAGGACAATGTACAGATTTGTAGCCTGTATATAATATTCCAATAGAAATAGAAACTTTAAATACATTCACACAACACAGCAATTCACATTTAGAAAAGCCCAGTATCTTCACTATAAAATTATGAATCATAATACTCAATTAAAACCATGTGATCAGTACTCGTCATGATCGGCATCGGCCGATCAAAATTTTTGTGATCAGTGATCGGTGCCAAAAATCCTGATCGTGCATCTTTACAAAAACACTTCTGCTTGATAGGAACACAAAATATTACATGCCTACATGCTTTTTTGACATTATTTTGTCACATGGTGTGGTATGACTGTGTAACATATCTCCATGGTAACGCTGAGGGGAGGGGCTAACCGGCCGACTCTCATTTGGTTCAAATGGAAAAACAAGTACAAAATACCTGATACCTGTCTCTTCCCCCGGAGCGTGAGTGTGTATTCGCTGTATGGCTGTCCTGTTGGACCGCGCTGAGCCGCCGCTCTGAGCGGTAAAGGCACAATGCGCGGAGCCAAAGATGGATGTCGCCCACAGCGGCGGTGGCGAATCTAAATGAAAAGCTACGCAAACAGCTGAGTAGGCAATAACGCAATCGATCAAAAGCCCTTTAACTGAGAGTGTCACATGTCAGCTCTGCAACGTGAACTTCAGAAATATTTTTTATCCAGGAGTGGTTCATTCTTACAAGTCTGCTCTTCAACATAACGTTATTTTGGTCTTTTTACAAAATTAATGAAGTTTTGCGACACTTTTACTCTTCTAATCAGCGAACAGTGAACACTGACTGTCGGCAGCGACGACCACACTGCTCATACATCGGTGCACACTCACCTGTCCTTCCACAGCCGCGCCCAGCGCGTACAGACAGATCGATTTTAAAATAGCGCTGTATTAATCTTCATGGCATTTTTAAAGAAGTAAAACAAAACCGCGTTGAAACAAAAATACAACAGGCCCGTGTAAAAGTTATTGCAGTGTAATGATGACATCAGAGGGATACATGTATAGCGCACACAGTGATGAGGCAACGAGATAGCTACATGCCCCACCCATGAACAACCAGGCTGCAGGAGATGTTCAGGAAACAAGACAAGCTTAGCTTACCTTGTTGGGATTGTTGGTGTTGAGAATAACTCGGAGGATTGTATTGCAAATAGTCATCTGGACTTTGAGGAGTGTAAGGGCTTGGTATGGGACTGCTTTGCTTGGGTATAAATCTTGTACCTGACCCGGACTGCTGAGAAGTAAAACATCTGGAGGAAAAAAAAAACAGAATGGTCTTCATACAGAGGCAAAAATATGTAATTATTCCGTAACTACCATGATGTAGGTTCCCTACCCAGAAGGACTTTGAGGAACAGAGGTTTGTTGATAGTTGGAAGCAGGACTACCGTGAACTTGATTCACTTTGTACTGTTGAATCAAAGATGGCTGCCTAACATCTATAGCAAATAGACAGAGAAAAATATAAAGTAGTTGGTTAAATTAGTGACATTCTGACATATTTTTATGCAGCAACAAGTGTACACGTCGAAATATAGAAAGACTGTTACTAGTGGTAAGACTCAAAATATAATAATGAAAAATGCATTAACACAAAATAGTGTCACCGGAAAACAAAGGAGCGAATGATAAAAATACTTCCAAACACAAGGGGTGAAAGTATTGCAATACTTGATAAAGCATCGATACTTGGTATTGCAGCAAAAAGTATTGCGAAAAATCCGATCCAATATTTTGTCCCAGCCCTACTCTATATTGTGACAATAACTAAAAAAAAGTTTCTTTTCAGAAACCTGAAACAGAATAATGCAGGACCGGTTATAAACAAAGCCTCCCCAAGTGCAGGTAAATTATAGACAACTGAATAGACAGCAGAGCAAAAACTTAAATTCTCCTACTTGAGCCGTTAGCCCCTTACAACCCCAAACCTTATTCTGAGAAGGCATACTTTTATCCCTGAAGATTTTGGGGTTCCTTGACAACAAGGTCTGCAGCAGCAATGGCATTTCCCCTTCTGGCTCATCATTGCCCAAATTGTCCTTCAGCTCACTGCATGAAAATATAACACACACATGGTAAACATATGAGCCTGGTCCTAAACCACTATGTTCCTTTGCAAAATCAACAGCTAAAAACAAATATGTTTACTCACATGTGTTCAGTAGAGACCTGGTTAAGACTGTGTATCAGCTGAGACACCAAAGTCTCATCTCGACACACCAGCAAATTGTTCACCTCCTCAGAGATTCTACTGCTGTACAACAGACCTTTAGCAGTGGTGGCGGGCAGTGGAGAAGGCAGGGGTAGCTGGTTCAACACTATAGAGATAAACAATTACATGAAAGATAGATTTATTATTAAAGCACTGTAATTTAGATGTGAAAACAAAAGCTGGAAACATAAAAAATAACTTACAGTCCGTCAAGCTAGCAATTCCAGCAAGAGTAGTGATGGGAACATGAGGCATATCACCATTCATGCTGAAGATGAGGTCAAATGGTCGTGTCAATTGCCAAGCTGTTCAATAACACTCTTCCTATTCCTCACATCTCCGAAATCCTACAAAATAATAATTAAAACAAATGTATGAGCCACATTCAGGACAGTAAACTGCTAAGGTCATGTCTACTTAAGTGAAGCCATTGAGCTAAAAACACTTCCCAACTAAACTGAAATAAAGACAACGCAAAAATGTGGTCTGGGCATGTTCCTGAAATGTATTGATTTTTTCTTTCTGCCTGGTATCGTGCCATTCTTCAGCATTATTTGTTTCATATAGAGATCAGCTTAGCTCCACAAACACAGCAACACTGACTTGTAACCACCACCACAGTGCAATTCAAACTTGGCTAAAGCACAGTTTGACAAAATCACACGTTCACACTTGATCTGTTTTCCTGATCTGTGAGCTGAACGATGTAGATAAACACAAGAAACCAACCACAACAAGCGCAATAAAGCAATTGTATCTCAGTTCATGTTTCAGCTATTACAATGTATTAACGTTACAGTGGTGTTCGAGTATGTATTACCACACTATAGCTCGAACATTTTTAGATTATTACATAAGTATTACTAAATTGCAAACACATTAGACACAATCAGTTCGCCAAATTGTCTGTATGAAGGAAACCACAATCAGTTCGTTGTTAGCCGGCTAGCAACAACTGGAGATAAAGCTATGCTAACTGGCTAGGTATCTGTTTTTAGTTGCCCTAGCATAGCTAGCATCTTTGGGATTGTATCAAACCCAATGGTTTACATTGAACTGCTTTTCCTGAACACAAATATAATCTGCATTATTGCGTTATATGTTAACTCCTGCTACGGCTTCTATAACCTCAGTTTTATCTGACAAAGTAGACCTCGGACTTGCCTAAGGAAGCGTAACCCCGACCCGACGCCAGGAAAGCAGGGGTACAAAGCAAAGACCCCATCACAAATGATTTCTATCGCTTTGGCTAACCCCCGAATGCTCTCCAAGTACAAAGTAATGTCTAGGACACAACAGCAAAGGTCTGGGTAAAAATGATTCAAACAAAAAGCGATTGTTATTGTTGAATGTGTGTTATTTACCTCGGGATGTGATGAGAAAGAGAAGTGGCTCTGGAGGAGGAGAGGGGGAGGAGCAGGACTGGAGTAGGATGGCAGCTGGAGAAGAAGAGCTCCCTCTTCGTCCCTCCGAGGCGCTCGCGCGGCTCTGCTGCTGCTACAGCTTTGCGGTTTTCCAACTGAAACCAGTTAACTGACAACTTCACTAACCTACTCTGGTAAAGGGCATTGTGTTTTAACAGCATAAGATAGATTATTATCATTTCTAATTATTATTTGATAATGTGGAATTAATTATAGTTTAGAAGCAAATTTAACAGAAAAAGTTGGGAAAAGTAGCAAATTGAAGTTCAACCTAATGGATTTGGATGTCGGACAGATCCATATTCCAAGGATAGAAACAGGTCTGGGACTTAATTGCTGCTCATGGCTTTGGACACAGTTGGTATAACGTGTAAAAAACACAAACGCATTAACATTAAACGCATCTATTCACAGTTTATGCTCTCTAACTGTTGCACCAATAACATTAATCAATCAATAAATAGACTTGTATGTATAGCCGGCGGTGTATAGCACACGCTTAATTTAAAACATTAAAAACAAACAGGTAAAAGTGTCGAAATGCCTTTCAATAAGTGTGTCTTTAGATGTGATTTAAAGTTCAGTGATCGATCGCTGCACAGGTTCCAGACAGAGCTCTGAGGCGCAATACCTGCGCTTCTCCGGTGTGGGTCAATCAGAAAGTTGTTGTGGAGAGCGCGAGCTCTGACAGGATGACACGAAAATGCACCGCTTTGTGGGGCAGGCAGGTGTAGCCTGATGTAGCCTACTGGTGTACTCATGTAATGTAGTTGATGGCTTTGAACTCGATCTGGCTCTAGACTGGGAGCCAATGAAGGGTCTGGAGACTGGAGAGAGTGAGATGCGCATGTTTTCAGTGTTTTAAAGTTACGCATGATGGACATGCTCACATTTCTTTATTCTCCACTTTCGCATCCATCGACGCACACGTTCATCCGCGCCGTAGAGGGAAAAGATCGGAATTCTGGAAGGACCGATCTTTAAAGTTTATTAAGAAACTTGACGTGGAGAATAGACCGGTGGGCTGTGCTGCTGCCAGTGTTGGGGTAACGTATAGTAACGAGTTACAAAAATATATTAGCCTACTTTTGTCAGTAGAATTAAAGAATACAACATATTACATAAACAAAATACGGGAATATAGTAGTCATTACAATTCAAGTAACTCACGTTACAAGAGCATTTAAATGTATGCACGAAAAATGCCAAATAAAATGCAGCATAACAAATCAAGTGCATAAGATCTAGGTACAGTTGCGTGTTCCGAGTTTCCCTTCGTCCATGCAGCTATAACCATAGCTATATATAAAGCCTTTATATATATGTCTATGGCTATAACCACAGGGATTAAGAATGTTCTCCCTACACTATGGCTATCCAGCAGAAGCACCTCTTGGGTGATGCTCTACTGTTCATGTTGATGTAAAGCAGCTCCAATACCCTCCCAGAATCACCACAGTTGTTGTTTTTTGTTGTTGTTTTTTTGCAGTGGCTGTCCCCTGTATTCTGCAACATGTGTCCATCAGATGAGGGATACTTATGTGCAGATTTATTGAAAACCTGCAGTGTACATAAAAAGTTAAAAGATTGAACCAGTTGCCTCACTTCGACTGAGACTCACGAGTGGGCCGCCACATCGGTCCGAGGCCCCGGGGTTTCACGCTAATTACGCCGCTTCAATGGGTTTAACCATGAGCCCCTAACCCGTGACGGTCATGAGGACTTTTTGCCCATTCTTCACAGGCACGGGGGCAAGATACAGTGCACAGTGCTCCCCCAGACGGATCTTTTTCACAAGTTCGTCAAAGCTTGAAGACCTGCACATTTTAAAAGCCTGCTTCTACCTGGTAAGATATACTTTTTTACATTTTCTTAGCTAGAGTATGTGGGGAAGTTATGTCACCATTTTCAGAAAAGCCTCACAGCAGGTGCCAGCAAATTGGCAGAACAAACGATCTGCTGCTGATTCAAACCTTCAAACCTTCACATTGTATCGTCAAAAATGGCTAATTTAATTTAATTTAATTTAATTTATGGCTGCCTTAAAAGCCCCTCTTGGTTTGGAACATTGCAAACTTGCCTTGTTTTGCAGTGTGTTGTGTAAGCTATGGCAAATGTACCTGTCTTGTCCACATCAGAAAATAAAATAAAAGTACATTTCCAAGATTCACTAGTTTAGACACGTCAAGTACAAAATGTCATTGGCATAATAACATTTGATTTTGTAGGTTATTAACGATCATTTCACTGAATTCCTCCATTATAACTTTGAAACGATCCTAATTGTAAATGTTGTAAGAGGTAAGTTCAATAATAATCTGAATTGTGTTCTTTTCCCCAGACTTAATGCGGTGTAACCATACAGACGGGATGCCTCGTGGAGACTTCAATATCTATTTTGCCAGTGGCAGGGGAGGATATGTCAGAGCAGAGGAGTATGTCCTTTTTTAAGCTTCTGGATGAATTACTCTTCCACTTTTGTTTTTGTTTATATGTAAATATGTTGTGACCATCAGGGCTATAGGCATTGTTCTGCTGGTGATCATTCTGGCCGCTCTTCTTGTTCTGGGATGCTGGTACTTCAAAAAGAGGAGCGGGTACAAAATACTTCGAGTGAGATTGCATTTGATTTCTTTGATACTTTAAGATCCAAATTTTAATGTATGGATATTAATTTAAAAGTTCTTTTACCAACAGAGCACAAGACCAGGATCTCCGGAATCTCCTTTTACAAGAGAGTACGCCGAACCGGGAACATCAGGAGAAAACAAAATGGCCCTCACAGATTTTGGCAGCTTCAGAAATGTGGTGAGATTTGTAGATTTTACTGTCCCTTTAGGAAAACGTGTTCTCTCAATTTGACCCATCCTTCAGCCAGTGCTTCAGGGCAACTTTTCAGAAGCAGTGAGCAGCTAGAGTCCAGAGTCCATCCCCAGATCTTGAGCCATGATCTTGATTTGGAATACCTAGCTGAATCCCCTGGAGGAAACAAACGCAGATATATGCAGACTCCACAGGGCCCCATGGCCTGGGAATCAAACCCGTTTTGTTTGGAATTGCATTCAACTTAGAATTATCGCCCCATATACGCTTTAGTAACAGAGAGAGCTTTTCAGTCCAGACTTAAGGCAGGCTAGAAGGCATGAAGGCATGTGAGTGTGATGTGATGAGGGGGGAAAAAGGAGCCGTTTGAGGTAAGATAAATAAAACAATGTGTAATTTCTTACACGGGTTTGGTCTGGTAAGGAGTTTAATTATTTGTAAAACAATTTGTACTGAGATTTGTCCTGTAGTTATTTTAAAATAGCTTTTCTCTTTTCTTTCAGCAGAAACATTGTTAAAACGTTTTAGAGTAGAACCTAATGTTAGAGTAGAACGCCTTTCACAGACATGGTCACAAAGCGCTTTTGGTGGGACAATTTACATTGAGTCCACAGTCGATAAGCTGCCTTAGTAGCCACAGCTGCCCAAGGGTAGCCCAAGTGAGGCTGAAATCTGCGCCAGTCCCACAAACCACCACCAAACCATTCACTCACTCTCACACACACATCATTAGCCTAATGTACGTTCAGCCAATCTCATCCCCCAAATAATGAATTTGAATGTATAAGTCTTTCCAGAATGCTAAATGCCATATTTAGATTTGCTTTCAGCTATCGTAATATAAGCATGTTTCTCACTTTCTCTCAGGTTCCGAATGCTCCTCCTGCTTATGAAAAGATCTCTTCTGGACAACTGCCTCCTCCATATTCCCCTTAAAGGACCTCCTGATGCAGGATAGTTGTGCAAAGAAGACATTAAGCAATGAAAACAAATGTTTAAATGACTTCGGAAGATCGATCAAAGCATACATCACAAACTGGTTTATCGATTTCCCAAAAAAGTCATAGTATTGAAGCATACACTTTTTGGGGACAGTTGCAGTGTTTTATCTGTGTTTGAAAAAACGTTAAGAATTGATCCATGAAAATCAATTTGATACAAATAAATAACACATAACATTTTATAAGGACTACATTTAGTACAAAGTGATTTCATTCAAAGCCATTCCGTTCAAAGGGTTTCTATCATTTGAATGTCTTAAAATGGAAATGTCAAACTATCTACTTTCTCTGATGGATATATCGCTGATAACTATTAAAGTTCTACAATTGAAAGTATAGTGTTTACATCCTTACTTGTAGGTATGGTATTTCTAATAATAAAACACCAAAGTTGAGTCCTACCATTCAATCCAAAAGCATCACCAAACATAAAAACAATGCAGTTCACTTACATCTTACAAAATTGCTGTTCCATAAAATAGAATGAAAGTCTAAATTAAGTTGGAACAACTGTAGATCACACAATGCACAAGATGGAACCCAATGACAGTAAGCATAAGGTGCAAAAGAGCAATTAATTGTCAGATATAGGTTAGTTCTGCAAAGGTGGAACAGCAATTCCGCCATCTCAAGTGCAACAGAGTAAATCATTTGTCCAGTTGTGGTTCCATAGTGAACTCTCGCACTGAGCAGAATTCAAAACAGCATCAAGGCTGTTGCATCTCAGAGCAGCTTAGCTGCAACAGGACTATGCATCCTTAAGAATGAAGTCTGAATTAAGTGTTTTTCCTTTGCTGGGGGAGTCAATGACTGGACGGTGGGTGACAGTTTTTCTGTAAGGGTGTGGTTGAGATGCCGTTTCACGTGTAACAGATGACAATGTCGGTGACATGTGAGACAAAGAGAAGGCAAATGATGTTGTAGTGGTAGATGCAAAACAGTGGAAGCCTCAGGCTCAACATTGTCTATTATTGGAAGGGTGGAGGTTATGGAGGCCTTCTGTAGTACTTTCAATATTGGCACTCTGCAAAGAGGGACACCTTTCTACAGTTTTATTAATTAGAGATGTACTTGAGCCATGTACTGCAGAGACTATGGAACTTGTCACTGCAGTGGCTTGTAATGAGGGAGCTACAGTTGGTGTGCATGCTACAAAAGAAGATCTAAGAGCTGGCACAGAAGACAGTCTAGTTACAGACTGGAGAACAGTGGCTTGGTTCACATCTAGAAATGGTACAGTGACTTCCCTAACACTTGTAGCAGGCAACTGTTGTGGTACATTACTTCCCACGGTCAAAACATGCCTGCCTGGACCCAATTCATTGGGTGTTGCCATAAAATGAGCGTTATTAAGAACAATATGTGCCCCACCTGGAAGAGGCATGGACGTACTGATTACTATTGGCTGCTGGACTGTGCCTGTAGTAGATGTGTTGGTATGTGTTTGTGCTAATAAGCCCTTATGGCCCTCAGTGATTTCAGTAGACCTGGGCAAGGCGAAAGAAACCTGAGATTTTGTGAACGCAAGTGATGGTAAAGATGTTTTGTCAAAACCAGCACTTGCATTTGATATAAATAAGCTATTTAGATGCTTACTTTGAGAGCTTGGAGTTGCTAATGGTTTTGAGAAGCTTTGTGATGGATAAAAGTTTGAGTTGCTGGATATCATAATGGTTGAAAAATTATTTTTTTTCTTTACAGCAGATAAAGGATAGGGACTTGGCTTCCCTGGTTGGGAAATCTTAGATACTGGAGAAATCTCAAGATGCTTTGAACTGTGGAGCGATGAGGCAGGAACAGTAAATCCTCTTGAGATGACATTGGAATTTGTGATGGCAGGTTGGGCGATGAAGGGCATCATTTGGTCTGCCTCTCTGCATTTGGAAGATTGTATTTGAACAGCAGTGTTCTGTGCGATTGTGGTGGCAATCAGACATGGGACCTGGACAGAAGTATCAGAAGATGTTCCTGTAGAGTAAAAAAAAAATAATACACATAAAAAAATCCATTAACATGTATTTTTGATACAACTCTTTATATTTAAAATATAAGTTATAAATGAAAAAGGAAAACAAACATACCTGAAGATACAAAGACAGCCTTGTCCTTAAGCAGTGACACAGGGTTGACAGTGCGCAAAGTGTTGCTAACCATCTTCTGAGTGGATAGCGTCTCCGTCAGTTCCTTTATTGGCCCTGCAATTGTAGCCTGCTTCAGGGTGGCACTGGAGAGTTGTATTGGCAAGGACACCTTTGCTGCAGGTAGTGTTTTGGTACTATGCACATTGACATCATAGGAAGAGGGACTAATCCTAACCAACTTCTCACTTTGTGATCTGTTATCTTCATTTGTCTTATCTGCACGAGGCTTGCTGACACCGTCTACAGCAGTCATGCTTGGAGATGTAAACAAGTGACTGAACGATTGAGGACAGGACTTGTTGGGATTTGTTACTGATGTGTATCCACTCAAAGCAGTAAATGCTTGACATTTGGTTGGGCTTAAAGACTGACTAATATCCTGACTGAAGGAGATGCTGGTTGTCTTAGCACAAGTTGTAACTTTGGTATTGGATTTTAGTGATTGAATACGGCTTTGTGTTTGGTCTGAGCCAGTTGTCACTGCTAAAGTTGCATCAGAAGACAAAAGAGGGGGAGTTTTGGGAACTACATATACTTGAAATTGGGGAGAAGCTGTTATGACAGGACTTTTGGATAAACAAGGATGATCAGAAGATTTTTTAACTTTAACAATCCCTGTATTTCCTCCTCTAGTTGTTACAAGAATTGACTGTGATTCTCTGATACACACAGTCTTAAGCTCTTGTTTAGAGTCTGTGGACATACGATGACTTGAAGGTATAGAGGTGATAGCTGAATAATTTGGAGTACACTGCCATGTTCTAGTTTGAATATCACAATGTTGTGTCAAATTGGACCTTGCAGCATTACTAGCAATCTGTTGTGACTTGGGAAAACAAGGAATGTCACTTAAAGATGAACTTGTGTCTGTTCGGCCAATATTCTTTGAAGGTGGCACTTGCTGAACATGGATCGTGTTTTCAGGAATGGGAAAACCAGAAAAATTGGTAGACGTGCCTAACATGGTGTCAGTCTTTGAATTAAGATTATCTTTAGACTGTTGTAAAAAAAATGTTCCATTGGCTTTGTGAAGAATAATGTCGGAAGGAAGAATGATAACTTGCTGTGGTCTTATTTCTTCACATCTCTTTGAGCTGCTAACAGAAGGATTCTGTGACGTATGGCCAGTATAAAACACTTGGGTGGATTCTTTCAAAGATTCTGCAGTTTTAGATATTGATACCACAGGAAGAGGCAATGCTACACTGTCCGTGACTGGTCGTTTTGGTGACGGTTCAGAGTTGTTGTTTAGCTTTTGCTGTGAATTCTTTGGTGGACCAGATGAAGAGTCATTTACTTTTAGTCGATCGGTGCTTTCAGTGGAGACCATAGTTCTTTTTCTTTCCAGATTTAAATTGTCGATTTCCAAGGGATAAGCGGGTTGTTTCATTAAGGTCACCTTGTCCCCAACATTCTTAACCAGCAGGGTTGGGATAGGTGTGTAGTTTTTTGGTTTTCCACCTGCAGCATGAAGCGAGCTAGGTTCAGATATTGGAACAGTATGCAATTGAAAATTTGTTGTCAATGAAGAGTTTGAATGGCCATGTTTCACTGATTGACGACTCAGTTCGAATTCACATGTAATCTTTGAGGTGTCAGAGTGACCTAAATTGTCATCTGTGGCATACAGTGGTTTATGCTGATTGTAACTTATGCGAGTCATAGGCCTCACTGTGGCCAGCTCAGTCGATAACTCCTTTACAGCTTCTGGAAATATAAAGAGTAAACAGATTCAGTCTCACAGGCGTGGTTAACAACTTGCTAACTTAATTGATTACCTCCAAGTCCAAGTGGAAATATGTGTTCTGGATCCTCATGTCCTGATTGTCTGAACTGTTCCAACAGCAACCCCAAATCTCCATCATCTGATGATGAAATGGACTCTTCACGCACAAAGTTGCAATATTCTGGGTGATTTCTGAAGACATCACACTCCTTCTTTAAACGTAGCCTGCATTATATAGGTGACAAACATCATGAAACAGTCACATGGATTTGCATGCTTTCTGGAACATAGTACAATTGTATTAATTTCTTTAAACCTGTTTCTTTGATAAGCTTTGATCAGTTTAGGTTCCCATGGCATAAGCTCATTCAATAGTCTGATTAAAGTGCTGTGAAGATCTTTGACTGCTTCTCTTCTGTTATACCGCTGATTCTGTTCGAGAAATTAAAAACAGTGATGACATTTTCTTGAGAAATTATTAAACAATACTTTACATAAATGGGAAAAATAAGCTGCCTACTAATTTCTTTTTTGCGCTCTCAAGGTCATCAAGCTCATCCTCAGTCTTGTTTATTAACTCACGCAAGTCGTCAAGATTGGTGCAGACCAACTAAAACAAGAAAAGGAAATAAATATGTAATAACTATTTAAGTAGTTTATCATCTACATTTCCTTAATTTATTTCAACCTTAAAAGCTGGCTCCAACTGGTCTTCTTTACTCTCCGAAGAGTTAAGAGCTTTGCCTGATAAAAATTTAATATGTGTATCATCACAGATCAGAATAAAACATAGTGGGTATTTTACATTCTTTACCAACCTTGTATGTGTTTTTTCTTCTCAGCTTTCCTCTTAATTGCAATTAATCTATTTGACACTGGCTTGGGGGCGTCAGGTTGAGAGGGCCTCCTGCGCCGCCGGTTGTGTTTAGGTTTTATCCACAGCTTTTTTTCTTTCTTTTTCCCTTGTCCTTCTTTGATAGTCGAGCTTTTGTCCTTTACTCTCTCCTCACAAGACGTGTGTGAGAGTTTTGAAGGCAACTGTGTTGAAAGCTCCAAGGATCCAGGGCAGCACTGATACTGCTTCAATTTAACACTGCTGATTATGTTTTGACCATAGGAAGCTTTTGGGTCCTTTTGTGTTGTAGTTGGAGTTGTGATCCAAATTTTTTGTAATGTGGAAACAGTCACTGAGCCTGCAGGCGATCTTCCTGTGTAGCAATGCTCCCCAATACTGAGGCGGTGCTCTTGTAGCTCGCTCTCATCTTTGAGACACAATGAATTGTCTGTTTCTTTTAATTCTTTAAGTCTTTTTGTTTTCAGTTCAGTCAGTTCACCCTCCATTGGAGTAATTAAAATACGTTTCCTAAAAGGCGCTGACATCTGAGCTAAGTTCGTGTCTGGATCTACTTTTGACTCATCTCTGTCGACCTCATCATTTGATTTTAAGGAAATCTGCTTCACCTCCTCTCCGTCAATACTTTCTGTTTCCGTTTTAATGCACTTCTTTGTTTTTTGTGATTTGTCATCAAAACTAGTCCCAAAAACTCTACTTGTCTCACTTACAATATCTTCTAATTTGTGGAGTTTTTCAACTTTTTTCACTAAAACAGAAGCAAGGGAAATAGAAGGGGGTGTACAAGGACTTTGACAGTATATTCTGAGATCTGCTCCACAGAAGTGTGGAAAGTGTATATACGCATTCTCTTTGCTGTCATATCCCAAAATTGACTCCCTACATTCATGAATAGGCTGGGCCAACACAGCGTTTTGTATATCCCTCTGTGTTTCGTACACATGGTCACACAAGCCCTTCAAAAGCCAAACACGTTGGTAAAAAGGCAGCATATGAAAGGCTTTTGCCTCCAAAGGACTGATCTCTCCTAGAACACTGAAAAACTGGTGGCACAGACCAAGTTGCTCAGCCTGAGATGCCTGATGATTGGATGCACCCACAGATTGATACCAGAACTTAACCCGCTGCCTGAGTTCAGACTCCCAGCGTTTGTAAGGCATCACTGGGCGCCGGTGCAAAGTAGACCTCCTCTGTGGTGGAGAGAGCAAAGATGACATGATCTTGGACAAGAGAAAGCTGCAGCGAGGCATTAGCAGACACCGCTCAAGTTCAAAATAAACAATCTCTGGGAGGTTAAGAGCAGTCTGAGCCAAACAGAGGAAGTGTCCTATTGCTGGCAGTTCCCAAAGGGTCTCCACATTGTGAGGGGATGCCTGTGACAACAAATTCTTCTCCCACTCATCAGTCTCTTTTGCTGACATTTCTTCTGCCTCTTTCTTTTCAAGCTCACGTTGTCTGCAAAAATTATAAAGAAGATACATTTTCAAATGATGGCGCCATTACATATTTTTCTGCAATTACAAACCTTTTCTCTTCCTTGGCCTTGTGTTGCTCTTCGACCCTCAGAGTTTGCACCATTATTGATTCGTGTCCACCAACAGTCAGTGTTTTTAAACAACGGGAAGTCTGTCTCCTCCTAGTGGAAGATGTGGAGACGCATTCCTCTCCAACAGCAAAACGTCCTTTGGATGTCACTGCAAGAGTTGTTTTCTCGCGTAATTTCCTAAGCACCAAAAAATGCATGAAGAAAAAAAAAGAAATGGGCGCTGCAGTCAGTCAATAATCAAACAAACAAACAAACAAACAAACCAACCGATTGGTTATTTTCATTTCAAGAAGATATAATTTTTGTCAGATTATTTTATTTTTATTTCTATTCAACAGTGTGAAGTCTGATTGTATTTAGAAAATTGATGTGATATGATACAGTCAATTGTCACTAACCTGGATAGTAGTGTTAGCTTCTGCTCTAACATAATTTCCAATTTCTGTGCCTGTTTGGACAGCCAATGATCCACTCCATGGTAGCGATAACAGTTCTCCAACATTAGCCTGAAGTCGGCAACAAACTCCGTTATCGTCTCATACTCTTTATTAATAAACTTTTCCTCCATTCTGCATAGGCATATGGACTGCATGACATGAGCCTGACTCTCGCTACAAACCCCCCCAATGCCATATTGCGTTTCCTGATTTCTAATTGGTTGCAAGAATAGGCTGGTTATTACTTTGTGTTTGTCTGTGAGGAATTCATTGAATATCCTATAGGCTTGCTGAACCTCATAGTCCATTTCTTCTTCGATGTGTTTCGCGTCTGATGCTATGCAGACCTCTGGCAATGAGATGTCACTGTTTGAGAAGTCTGACAGACCATCGTTGCTGAGTCCACGGTGGTCATCCTCATCTAAAACACCATCACCATCATCATGACAGTGTAAAGTCTCAACTCCATGGCTAGTGTTGTGTTCTTCTGGTAATGAGGAAAGACTTGTCATCCAATGGGGAACTGTGTTACTTAAAAATGGCTCTTGAGCTTGATGTGTGAAGTCTGACGATATTTCATCTGTCATTGGCTTTTGATCCATCTTGCACCTAGAGCAACAAAGAGGGTGCAATCACAAAGGTTCTTACATAGTTATAATAATAATAATAATTCATGTCCAGCGTCTGTATTTATGATGATAAAAAGAAAATGCTTTCATGTGATAATGAAGGAAGATTGTTATGTAATTATATAGCATGTAAACATCATTTTCCCCCATGGAATCTAAATGATCAACTAGCTTCAACTTAGCTTTAGCTGTTGGAATGCGCAACAAAGTTTTGTAGAAATAAAATATAAAATAAAACAAGCGATGACAAGAGGAAAGTCTCAGATGTTAAAACCACAGTAGCCTACCTTATTCTCAATGCAGCTTTAACATGCACCACACGAGATAGCGCTAAGCGAACTTAGCATGGTCGGCAAACAGCTTAGTACTGTTTCCAGGTTGGGGCCTCCAACGACTGACTTGGTTACACATGACGGATAATGTGGCAACAAATAGACAAAAAGTTATGCAGACATCTCACACCACACCGGCGAGGTACCTGAACGCAGGCTTGAGATGGCACTGAATGTCCGTCCAACAATTGTACGTTACACTCACAATTTTAGTGAGTTACAGCGAGTTTGACAATCGCATTATTGGTTGCTTTTTAGCCAGGGTTTTTGTTTTGTTTTTGTTTTTTTGCCTAGCTCACAAACTCTCATGACGCTGCGTGGATTCCAAAAACCTCACTGTATTCGCTCGCGGAACATGATCGGTCGGTGCTCGCGCACTCCTGAGGCAAATTGTGACGTCACTTCCTCCCGTCTTTCGTTTCGGTCTTTTTTCCCCCAGCCACAAATATTTAATACACGTAACGTTATTTTAAGTTTTACAATACTCTTTGTGTTGATCAGATTTGGTTTTATTTTTTGCAAACACATGTTGAACAAATTAAAATGACAAACTGGTTACAAAGTCAATGTTTTGAAGTGGTCATCACGAAGTCCTGATCTCAAGCCAGTTGAAAATGTATGGGCAGAGATGAAAAGGCACGTGCACGCAAGGTGGCCTACATATTGTGCGAAGCTTGTGGAAGGAAGTCCAAAACGTTTGAACCAATTCATACAGTAAAGGCAATGCTACCAAATATTAATGAAATGTGGAAACTTTTGATTTAGTAAAAAGTAATAAACCCGTGTAGAAAATCGTATCTCTCCTTCTTCTGGCGTTTAGCAAATAGAAATGCTTCTTTAAATTCTAATTGACCTTAAAATTAAAAAAATATAACGCAGGTTAATTATTTCATTGATTCATTTATTTTTTCCTTTATTTTGGGCAAAGGCATATCAACATAGGCTACATCTTAACGGTCTGTGTATTCTCTCAGTCGTACAAGCGTTGTCCATCTTCTCCTAGCCTACTCTGTTTTTGAAATGTCGGACGTTTCGCCTCTCATCCAAAAGGCTTTGTCAGCGCACTAAGGTTCAGCTCAGAAAAAGACCACAGGGAGGAGTTCAGCTTGGCTTACTCCCTTCCCTCTATTAACAGCTATTCTCACCTGTAGGTAAACATCTTTATAATCAAAAGACTTTGAAATTCTAAGTCCTATCAACCTAAATCATACCTACATTTCAGTCTTGACGACCGTAATCTCAGTTTATCACTGCTAATTACCTGCCTATTGATCTGTCCTGGGCTGAGTTTCAGCCTTATGTACATGACATGGGGCCATAAGAGATTTCTGTGCACTGGAGAAAGATCAAATCGAAGTCCTCCATTCCTGTTCATGGAGGGGTTCTCCTTCTACAAAAACTGCTTCTTTGACTCCTCGTTCAAACCAACGTTTTTCTTTAGCTAAAATGTTAACCTCTCTGTCCTCAAAGGAGTGGTTGGTGGCTTTGAGGTGGAGGTGAACAGCAGACTGAGGGCCACTTGTGCTTTCCCTGCGGTGTTGACAACGCCTCTTCTGTAACATAAACTTATTTGGTTTCTCCAATGTAACGTTCTTTGCATTCCTCTTCTTTGCAACAAATGGAATAAATCACATTGCTTTGGTTGTGGCTCTGCATTTTGTCTTTGGGATGAACAATTTTTTGTCTATTAGCAACCCCGTGAACTGCTATCTTAACGTGGTGGGGTTGTTTGAGTGCCCGAATGATCCGAGGATCTATGTTGTCTGGGGTTTTATGTCCCTGTTAGGGTCTCCAATGGCAAACAGGTCTAAGGTGACGGGTCAGACTACGAGCAGTTCAAAAGACTCTTATGGACGTACAACATACAAGGACCGTGACGTCGCCTGGTATGGCACAACCGGGGCCTCTCACCATTGTCTCGGCCTACGGGCCCAACATCGGTGCAGAGTACCCAGCCTTCTTGGACTCCATTGTTCTACTGGGGGACTTCAACGCCCACATGGGTAACAACAGTGAGACCTGGATGGGAGAGATCGGTAAGAACGGCCTCCCCGATCTGAACCCGATGTTCTGTTATTGAACTTCTGTGCTAGTCGCGGTTTGTCCATAACAAACACCATGTTTGAACACAAGGGTGTCCATAAGAGCACGTGGCACAAGGACACCCTAGGCAGGAGGTCGATGATCGACTTTGTAGTTGTGTCATCTGATCTCCGGCCGCGTGTCTCAGACACTCGGGTGAAGAGAGGGGCGGAGCTGTCCAGGTCGTGGCACACTGATCCAGCTCTTTACCCTTCGTCGGGTGCTTGAGGGTTCGTGGGAGTTAGACCACCAGTCCACATGTGTTTTGTGGATCTGGAGAAAGCGTTCGACCGTGTCCCTCGTGGTGCCCTGTGGGGGGTGCTCCGGGAGTATGGGGTCCGGGGCCCTCTGCTAAGGGCTGTCCGTTCCCTGTACGACCGCAGCAGGAGCTTGGTTTGCATTGCTGGCAATAAGTCAGACCTGTTCCCGGTGCGTGTTGGTCTCCACTAGGGCTGCCCTTTGTCACCGGTTCTGTTCATAACCTTTATGGACAGAATTCCTAGGCGCAGCCAGGGGCAGGAGGGTGTCTGGTTTGGGAGCCTCAGGATCTCATCTCTGCTGTTTGCGGACGATGTTGTTCTGTTGGCTTCAACAAATCAGGACCTTAAGCGCGCTCTGGGGCGGTTTGCAGCCGAGTGTGTAACGGCTGGGATGAGGATCAGCACCTCCAAATCTGAGGCCATGGTTCTCCACCGGAAAAAGGTGGTTTCCCTTCTTCAGGTCGGTGGGGAGTCCTTGCCTCAAGTGGAGGAGTTCAAGTATCTCGGGATCTTGTTCACGAGTGGGGGACGGATGGAGCGTGAGATCAACAGACGGATCGGTGCGGCTTCATCAGTGATGCGGTCGCTGTATCGGTCTGTCGTGGTGAAGAGGGAGCTGAGTCGGGGCAAAGCTCTCGATTTACCAATCGATCTACGTTCCCACTCTCACCGATGGTCATGAGATTTGGGTAATGACCGAAAGGACAAGATCGTGGATACAAGCGGTTGAAATGAGTTTCCTTCGCAGGGTGGCTGGGCACACCCTTCGAGATCGGGTGAGGAGCTCAGTTACCCGGGAGGAGCTGGAGTTACCTTTTTTCTTTTTTAATTCTTTTTGTTAAAGTTTTTTTAAAAACAAGTAGGTCTATACAAATAAAAAAGGGAGGTGGGGAGGGGGTAGGCGAGGGGGTGTCATTCATCCATTCCCTATTGACTCATTTGTCTGCTTGAACTTGTTAAAGCACTCCAGAAACGGATCCCATATAGAATGATAATCACCTTCCCTTTAAATTCGAACTTGATTTTTTACAATTGAATGTGCTTCATTACGTCATGCAACAAATTGATATTAGTCCATGACCAGATATCGGTACTGCAAAGCTGGCAAAGGCTATCATTGATTTTTAAGTATAGTCCATGTCTGAGGTTATTATTTTTGTATGATAGCCTTCTCAGAGTGTCAGAATGTAGGTTTTTAGGAGTAATCAATGATGAGAAATTGAAATGGAAGTCACACATATCTTATGTAAGAGATATAATTTGTAAAAACATTGTCATTTTGAGTTTTGTAAAGTTTATGTTTAATTACAAGGAAATGAGGATCCTATATAGGCTAATTCTTCATTTTGCCATATTTGAAAGAAAGAAAGAAAGAAAGAAAGAAAGAAAGAAAGAAAGAAAGAAAGAAAGAAAGAAAGAAAGAAAGAAAGAAAGAAAGAAAGAAAGAAAGAAAGAAAGAGGCAAGGTTTTTTTCTTCATCACTCCTGTTCCTCCTGTCATGGAACGTGTTATTGTTTTGTCTGATGGATTGTTGTTGTGGCATCCCGTGTTACATTACCATGAAAATAGAATATAAATGAAATGAAAAAAGTTCTAGCTGAGGCATGGGAACTATTTGAGTGCAAAAACTAAACATTTTGGGGGGAATTAATAGCCTATTCTGTAACTAAATAATATCAATGTATTCTCCATCTCTGACCCGATATGTTGTTCAGTTTGTCTAAATACACATATGCGTCATCTCATTATACACTGTAAGGCCCCCGTGATTTTATGTCATGAGTGCAGTTTGGGTTTTCAAAGTTTTTATCAGCCCCATGCCACGCCCCCTTTTAGTCAACAAATCCCTGCTCAGGGCATTTTCTATGTTTTTTAGTTGGGCACAACCCGAGCTTGGGATGATCAGATTTGTGAAGTAAAACTAAACACACCAGATCTGATTATTGGGTTATCTGATTGCTCAAGTTATCCGGTTTTTGTTGTTTGACCATGTAAACATAGCCACTGAGCAGGAGAGCGCATACATCATGGAGCCTGTTCCTTTAACCGACTGTGTTATCGCGAGATTTCCTTGGCGCCGCGACTTCATGTGAGAGGAGAAACAGTTCGCCAGAATCGCCACCTCTGCAGAGAAAGCGCTATGGACCCGTGAACATTTGTCTATGTTCCTGCACCACTGGAATCCATTAGCTGTTTGCAATTAACACTTTATTTTGTACTTTTTTTGAGCTGGAGAACGTTGCGGAATTATGTGGATTCAGGTTCGCACAATAGACGGGAAGGAGACACGAATCGTAGACGATCTTTCTCGATTGACCAAAATTGAGTCTTTACGGGTAAAAATCCATGATATCTTCAAGGTACCCCCCCAACAACAGCGATTGTTCTACAGAGGGAAGCAGGTGAGCGGTGTTTTGCTTCGTTCATCTTGCCAACTGTGCAGCTTGTTGCCTTGACAGGTTTTGGACCAAAGGGAGCGTGCGAGTGTCTCGTGCACTCCATGTGTGAGAGCTTCCTGTTTTCAAATCCTATGGTCCTTGCGCAAGAGCCTGGAGTTCTAATCTAAATTGGGCCCCATCCTGAAAACGCCAATATTGTGAATTGATAGTTTAAATGCTTTTATGAAGAGCACTCGCACACTGCGTGGACTTCTACTAATGATGAACACAACGCATTGGCGCTTCGTAGGCTGTGTTTGTTTACACCGAGAGAGCGATTAGCTGCATCCTACAGCACAGCGATCACTCTAGTCTAAAGAAATTCTCAAATAAATGTCATTAATGTTGAAAATCTTTGACAACTTAATAACTGGCCTTTGATTCCCGCTGCGTATCCTGCCCATGATGAAGAGGGGCCAACTCCACGTGCCTACACGATGAAAATGAACAGAAACAAAGCACTAAAGCAAGTATCCACGCGTTAGTGCAAAAGACAGTTTCATACACGTATCCATTACCAAATATTACCAAAAAAAAAAAACTCCTCTTTTTTTACCAGTATCACCATTTTTCAAATAATCCGATAATTTGTGGCCAAGGGCGAGGATTTCAGTCCAAGTTTACCTGGAGGAAGTTGTTTTGCATCCACACACCAAGCTGTTTAATGCATTGACAGAGTGAATCTGCAGACCCAAATCAATCAATCAATCAATCAATCAATCAATCAATCAATCAATCAATCAATCAATCAATCAATCAATCAATCAATCGTTTTGTATAGCCCTATATCACAACATTAAAACAATTAAACAAAGATAAGATATTGAACAAGACCATGTAAAGTTCAGACAAACAGAGTATCTCTAAGCAAACATAGGCTATCGCCACACAAAGACACAATGCATGTATTGTCTTTTATAAGCACAAAGCCAGGTTAGTAAATGTGTGCGTCCACATGGGTTGACTCAGGTCTGCGGAAATGGCGCAATTTCATCTTCCAGGCCTGTGTGAGGCGCTGTGACGCTAACACAGATAATAGAACAACATGTAGAGGGCGCATGCTCAGTAAACTTTTATGGAATGTAAACAGAGAAAATAAAACTGATTCACGATCTACAGAAGAGACGAGGAGGAGAGTTTATTCTTCAGACGTAACGGGACTAAAGTAGAAAAACTTAACAGTGACTTTTACTGTCAGTCCAAAATCACAGACTGACTCAGCCGTGTTTCTCTACTTGTCACCTGTGGCTTGTGGACTGCAGTGGAGTAAAACCATCATAGATCCATGAGTAAAACTCATTATAAGGTCAGTAGATCACTGATAACAGACACCACTCTGGTGCTGTGATGTCATTGTTTTAGTAAATGTTGGGGAGACGTCGTAGCAACGGCGCCACGTAAACGGTGTTTTGAGATCTTTCCACTCTGGGACCTATTTTGGAAAATGTTCATGTACAGACCCCCAAAACGCCGGGCTTGTATGGACGATACACTGGATAGATAAAGTATCTCTGCGTTTAGTCCTCACCTTGACTTCGTATGGACAGGGCCGAGGGCTGGGCGATAAATCGAATTAATTCATGCTTTTAGAAACAGACGATTTGGAAAATGGCTAAATTGTGAAACCGAGTCCACCACTCCATATCCCCCCACGTGTGGCGTGCTCAAAAACCCAGTGGGAGATTCACTCTGTCAGTGACTCTGTCTTTGTGTCATTCATAGTTGTAATAGGACATATTACCTAACCTCATAGAAGCCTCCAGCATCAACCCCTGGGGAATCTACTAGTCAAGACTCAAAGTATGTCCTGTCTTATGATGGGACTTGAACCGTATAAGGGCAGTTTTATGTTGAATTTCTCGTTCACTTAATCGTATTTTTCTAATATATTAATTTTCCATTGCCCTAGCAACAAACACTCTATGGCAGGGGTGTCAAACTCATTTTGGGTCGCGGGCCGAAATTCAGCTCCCATGGCGGGTCGCGGACCACATATATAGAGAAAATGTTTCCAATTAATGAATAATAATAAGCTGTGATTTGATCAAAGCCCCAACTTGACTGTAGCTTCATCAATGACAACGGCTTACACTTGTATTGCACTTTACAAGCCTGTGTCACAAGTTCCTGAAAGTGCAGTAGTCATTATTCATTCACTTGGTGGTGGTAAACTTTTATTGAAGCCACAGCCGCCCTGGGGCAGACTGTCCATTTATCACATGGCTATATAATGTGTTGTTCATATCCTGAGCTCTTATGTCAGTGCCCTGTGCTGGACACGTGTGGAACTCTATTCTTTTTTTTTTTATTTAATGCCCCCTAGTGGCTAGAATGAGCATTCTGGTTATTCTTTAAAAATTCATAACTCCGCACAGGAATGGGCTAGAGACTTACTTTTTTTTTTGACATACTCTGGAATTTATGCTCTACAGGGCAGGGGCCGGATTATATCATCTCGCGGGCCGGATCAGGCCCGCAGGCCATATGTTTGACACCCCTGCTCTATGGCATAGCTGTCAAACAAGTGACCCGGAGGTGATTTGATCCCTTACCTATTCATCTTATTCTGGAGGCTCGCATGGGCGCCGCCTTTAGTTGTGCCCGCCCCTATTCTCCTATCTGTTAACATGGGACTGCAGAAGTCCACATAAAATCAGTCACTACACGAAAACAAAGCCGTTTTTCGGCCGGGCTGAGAAACGCTGCAGTGTTGACATGTTGGTGCAAATGAACATTGGCCATTTTACAGAAATCAATCGACTAAACATCAGATTTGAGCGGAGAATATTTTCCCTCGTTCTCCGTTTAAATTAACGGGCTTCGCACTCGACCAAAAGTGTCTGTACAACGGAAGTGTCGAGACAAAGCAAAAAGGGGCAAAAGTGGGCGGGCGGAATAAGATGAATAGAGCATAAATTCCTGATTATGTAAAAAAAAAAAAAAAAGGCACTATCCCATTCCTGTGTGGAGTTATGGATGTTTAAAGGGACTATCATGCTAATTTAGCCATTCGAAAGTAAACTATTTGCATTTTTATTATATAATTGTACCTCTACCACTATGGAGTACTAATTTTTGTGAGAAGTATTTTCTGGGGGTATTTTACCAACCCGGAAGACTCTCCGAGTTCATGCTGCCCATGCATCATTAGCAGTATCTTCAATGAAGGCTCTTGAGTAATCTTCTTTACTCTGTAGTTGAAGTGTCAAACGTTTCGCCTCTCATCCAAAAGGCTTTGTCAGCGCACTGAGGTTCAGCTCCGCTCACAGCTCAGATAGAGACCACAGATAATGAGGCTGAAACTCAGCCCAGGACAGATCAATAGGCAGGTAATTGGCATTAATCAGCTGAGATTAGAGTCGTTCAGATAGAAACTTAGATGTGATTTAGTTAAGACTTAGAATTTCAAAGACTTAGAATTACAAAAATGTTTAGCTACAGATGAGAATAGCTGTTGAGGAACATGCTTCTGTATGGTCCTCATGGTGGGGAGCTGACATTGCTGTAACACCACCCCCTGGTGGCCAGGGGTGACTCCAAGAGACACTTGAGAGCATTGATTCTAATGGGACTTCAAACATCCCAAGAACAGCTTAAAAGCCTGGCTCCAAAGAGTTTTTCTTTTTCTAAAAATCGCTATGACTCATGTGACCACACTGGGGTAGGTGAAATATTTTTAACCGTGGCACTGGTTTTTGTTTAGCAGCCCGAAATTTGAAAGCATTTTGAGTACATTGACTGGCTCCAGAGCCTGTCAATCAAGCTCTGAAGCTCCGTGGAGGCTCCGCCCGCTCCGTGAGCGCAGGGCTTCCCGCCTTTTTGCCCTTTTAAGGAACAGGCTGAGTAGGAGGAGACAGAGCGGCCATTACGGTTCGCACAGGACTCGGGAACCTTTTTCAATGAATGGGGCTGAATGGGACCCACTCATCTTAATTATATTATCTTTGGGAGGGACTAAGTCAAGCTGAACTCCTCCCTGTGGTCTGATGAAGCCTTTTGGATGAAAGGCGAAACGTTCAACACTTCAACTACAGAGTACAGAAGATGACTCAAGAACCTTAATTGAAAATGGACAACGTCTGGACACAGACAACATTAGCAGTAGTAGAAATATAAATATCGCAGCAATAAGTGAAGTTATAAGGAATTGACATCTGCAACACAGCTTCATAAATGGCACAAAAACACGCGCCTGGTGTGTATATTGTGGGAAGGCCACATGAAGGCCATGTCTGTGTTAAATTAAACCTGCTTAGAATTAAATGTATATTATATGTATGGATTCAGATAATACTGTAGGCGACATTAATACAAAAATGATATGTTTTTTTTGTGTGTTTAGTTTTATAAAATAACCCCCTGCACACATGGCTGTCAGAGTAAAGCAGCTTTTTTGGGGAAACTTGTTGCCTGTTTGTCAAACCGCTGCAACACTTCTCTGGCTTTTGAACAGAACGGAAACATGTGTGTTCTGAGTAATGTTGGATAGTTATCTAAGCGGCCCGGCTCCTCTCGCTAACAGTAGCGCTGATTAGCTCTGATACACTGACTGGGCGGCTTTGTTTCTGACAGTTCTCACTCACGCTGGGTTACCTGCAGTGCTTTAATGTTCTTAAATTCTCTCCGTGATGCGTTAATTTGGCTGAAATCCCAAGTGTTTTCACACAGGAGCAGCCATTAAGTTCACAGAAAGTGTCAGCATCGACAAAGCTCTGTAGCATGGCATTTTGTTTACACCCCGCCTCTCCAAAAGGAGCACTGTTCTACATATGAAATGATCTGGATACATGTGGGGATACAGTCGATGTGTTCAGTGCTGCCGCACAGGGAGACGGACCGGCAGATTCTCCGCTCACTCAGTGCTGTGATGGCGTTCGGTCTTCTGTGTTTAAGCGCATGCAGCATGTGCATTTATTGTGCATTTACTGAGACTTCATGTTACTTACCAAGCGATAAGTCGATATAGTAATTACTGCGACAGTTAAGGACATCATGCAGTGCCAATCTTACTTGGACATGGAAGACATTCTCAGAAGAACTAATGCTGCAAATAGTACAAACTAACTCTTTTGAGCGCAGCTGTATCCAGGAGGAGCTTTTTTCACTAGTTTTTCTTTATTCCCCAGAGCAAGGGATGAACTAACACCCAAAGTGAAGAGCAGGAGTTATTGTTGATTGAAATAAACAGTTTTTGCATCCAAACATGACCTTAGGATTGATTTAAGTTTTTTTTTAAATCGAGATCGATAATAATTGATTAATCGATTAAACCCAGCCCTACCGACCACTTTACACACAAAACACAACTGCCTCAGTGTTGAAAAGATGGCAAGAAATTATATATATTTTTGGGACAAAATCACAAAGACACACTAGCAATGCACATACAGCTGAGTGTAGCCACCACTCCATAGCAGTGTTTGTGTCGGTACTATTGTGATCTCAATTTCATGAGACTTTATAAAGGGGGAGGGAGGAGAGGAGAAGGGGGGTGTTGCCTCCTACAGTACTGCTCTGCTGCAAAACGGCACTGCTTGCCGTCACATACCGAAGAAAAGGTGGCCATGGTGGCCGTACTTGCAACACTATGGGCTAGAGCAGTGTTTTTCAACCTTTTGTTGAGCCAAGGCACATTTTTTTCATTGAAATAATCACGAGGCACCACCAGCAGAAAATGTTCTCATCAAAGTGTCTTGGCTAGGAACACCGTATAGTCTCACTAGCCACAATGCCTCAATACATCACCAATTCTCTTGTCTCAAAGAAATTAACTACCTGATATGGAAGAGTATAATATGGTTACTCTGCCGATCACTAGACGGCATAGACACTCAAACGGTACATTTTTTGTGGATAATAATGCATTTGTTTAAAAAAAAAAACAACTAGGTGAGATTGGATAATTTCCCAAGGCACACCAGACAATATCTCACGGCGCAGTGGTTGAAAAACACTGGGCTAGAGAGCTCAAATGTAAAGCAGTTATTGATGTTTTGTATAGTGGAACATTTTAATAGAATAAAAAGGTTGTGGGCTCATATTGTGTTGTAAACATAATAATAATTATGAAGAAAGGTCTTTTATTTAAATGTAAGCAATGTGAACAGCTTTCTTAAAATAAAGGATAATGCAAAAAGGCTGAAGTAATATCAATCAATCCTGGCCATGTTTATAGTAGTAGGGGAAACCGGAGTACCTGGTTCAAGGGGAGTCACTGTCACGACATCCTGATAGCAAAAGCAAAAAAAAAGGCCCTCTCTTAAATTTTTGAGGGTTATATAACAAATAAGTCAACACCCATAAAACGGTCACCAGCACTGAGCCGGTGGATCAGATTGGCTGTCCGTCAAGACACTGGACAAACATGGGACATCAAAAGGTTTCCGACATTACTGGCATGACAAGCAGATACACCTGAGATGTTTTCTGCGCCCCACAGAGAGGGGCGCCATAATGATCTGGGGTGCTTTTTCCTTCAGTGGGTCAATGGAGCTTCAGCTGGTGCAGGGAGGTCAAACGGCCGCTGGCTCAGTGCAGATGTTGCAGAGCATCCTTCACATCTGTGGAAACCGCTGGTTATTGGGCTGCAGTCGACTCCAGTATTGGATCCTGGCTCAGTGCTGAAGACATTTTTTTGGGTCTTCCACTTGACTTTTTTGTTCCATAACCCTCAGGTTCTTCTAAGAAATTAAACATGACTGTCTTACTGTGTCCCAACGACAGCGCTTTGGGAGGCCCTGCTTATGCGACAATGACACCAAATCCAAATTTTGCACAGATTTGGCTTTTTAAAGGAATGTAGTCCTAAACTTTTGACCAGAGGTGGGAGTCGACTCGAGTCGCAATTTTCGGGACTACTTGACCAAAGCTCCAAAAAGACTTGACTTGACTTGGGACTTGCTGTTTGTGACTCGCGACTTAACTTGGACTTGAGGCCAATGACTCTCAATGACTTGCTGTGACTTTATATTTATTATATATTTTAGTGAAACTGTCGCAAGATCGGGATTAATTTCGTAAAAGCGGCGCATCTATGTTTACATTATGGTAATTAGCCACATGCGTGTTCCGTTTCCCCACGGAGCGTCTAATCAATACAGCGCGAAAAGGCAGGAGGAAATACGATGTGTTTCTTTGGATGCACCGGGGGTTAAGGGGTTAGACTGGAATCGGTTCGACCGGGGGTTAAGGGGTTAAACTGGAATCGGTTCGACCGGGGGTTAAGGGGTTAAACGTTTTCTAAAGACAGTGAAGAGGTGGAGATTTACGAACAGGAAAGCGTTTGAAACAATGGGCTGTACCTACAGCGCAGACGGGTCGGCCTCCAGAACGACGATGCGTAAGAGCTGATTAATCAACCGAAATCTTAGGGGCTTTTCGATGTTTTAAGGCGTTCACACAAAGTTTACAGCATTTAGTGGTTATATTACACATCTGCACACAGCCCAGTGACAGCGGGACTTAAGGCTACGGTATCTATTTTGAGCAGGGGCGAATCTGAGTATACAGGGGCTGGGGCATTACAGGGGAACCATTGACAGAAAAACCGCCAGAGACCAATAAAAATAAAAAATATTATTTTATATTTATCTTTCAGACTGCAAGAAAAAACAGCTCCTGTTTAAAAGACTGTTTCATTTTTTTTTAAGGCCCCCTTCCTTAAAATGCTGTTGGACTTTGAATCCAAATCCATGACATTTTAAAAAGTTTGATTTTAGCCTAAATTCCAAATTACTATATCTTGAGAAAGCACTTGTTATTTTCAAGATTAAACACATTTTGAAAAGTAGACAAATTGGTGTTTGTGACTAGAGGTGACTTGCCGGCTAAAGCAAGACTTGACTTGACTTGACCAAAGTTATGACTTGACTTGACTTTACCCCATGACCGATTGACTTGGACTTACTTGGGACTTGGACCTTCACGACTTGGACTTGACTCGAGACTTGCATTTAGTGACCTCAGTTTTTCAACTGGTATTAAACCTTTCATCGGGACTGTATAATTCAGTAGACAACAATAAGAAATTTCCTGGCTTGATTTAATGTTTGTCACAATGTACACTGAAAACGATCAATGCAGTAAATATTTTTATTCTTTCTTACAGATGGAAGATGGCCAAACACTGTTCGACTACAACGTTGGTCTAAATGACATTGTCCAGCTCCTGATTCGCGCACAGTTGGACACTGCAGACTGCCATGATTTAAAGAACTCACTGGGTGACCTCGCAGCCTCTGCCTCCATCATTTCTCTGAAAACCAACAAAGACAATAACAGTGAAGTCAAAGCAAATGCTAGTGACGAAGCAAGTAACAAAAATGGATTGAAATCGAACCCTTCACCAGATCTACAGCCTCCTACTTCTAGTAGGTGTATGCTCATAAATGCAGGACTTGGATGTTATAAGGTGAGCATGAAGAGCCCATTGTATGTGGCTGTTGTGTAGACAATTAAAAAGGGAATGAGTAATGCTGTAACCTTCCAGGGAATTTTTCATAGGCGAACTTCTCTAACTCATGTTTACTATGTTGCTATTAGAGCTTCACAACCTGCCATACTTAACATGATGGTTTGATAACACAAAATGTGTTTATTATATTTTTTGTACTGAAATTATATTTTTGTTGTTGTTTACAACTAAGCCAGGGGTGGGCAACTCATTTTTACAAGGGGCACCTGAATTGAGTTATAGGGCCGTACCAACAATAACTTTCTCCCATTGCAAAGTGCACTAAAATGTAGTTGGAACTGGCTAGATTGTAATTGTAGGTATTGTTAGTCACTATACATCAGCTCTGTTGTTTTTTTCTGTCATTCAAACTGCAGTTTTGTTATATATTTTTTAATGTAACTTTTGATTGAAATCTATAAATATAAAGAGCATGTGAAAATGAAAAATATAGAGCCATTTGAGTCCACTCTGGCAGGGGGTGATCATGGTGCCTCTGATACACCACTACGCAATTCGGCTTGGAAAATGGCAGAAAGAAAAAAATGAAGTTTGTAAAGGGAGTCAAGGGCCGGACAAAATTGCTTTGTGGCGATATGGCCAAAAAAAATGTTTTTTTTGGGACGATTACGTTTTTAATCGATTTTATTGGAAATAAAAGTCTCCTGATCTTACATATGAGAGAACTGCACCATAATATAGTCTACAATTATGCCTATTATATAATGTATTTCTGTTTTGTATATTCCTAGGCTGCTCTCAAAAGTACTACTTTTTAATAAGCCATGGAATTTGAAAAGCGTTTGATTTTTCTCATCGGGCACCGGATCAGACCGATGGGGAAACTGTTAAAGCGAGACTCCATCGCACACTACGAAAGCACAACACGCGGCCTTTGTGAAGCAGCAGATTGTCAGAAAGTCGCTGGGTTCTCCTCTGGTCTCATTTCCAAAACAGTCGCTACGGAGCGTCTAAATTGCTGCTAAATTAGCCGCACGGCGAACGTGACGGGGACCTGGAGCGGCAGACGCGATTTTACGATTTCGCCATTTTCCCACATCGTCTATTTTCTAAAAGCATGAATTAATCAAATTAATTCGATGGGCAGAAAAACAAGCTAGTTTTCCATTAGATAGCATTACACTTTACACACGTTTTAAGCAACTGTAAAGCCTGGTTTCTAATTTTTTTTACTTTCTACAGCTAGATATTGCTCCTGTGATAACGCTGGGTTGGTTACAATTAAAGAACCCAGGCTGGTACATTTTAGAAATCTTGTATACTAATGAGGGCCGGACTTGATTGACAGGCTGTTAGCATTAGAGCTAATGGTGCGGTTACGACCGAACTACGTACCCTGCGAGGGCAGAGCCTACAGTGAAGATCCCGCCCTTATGCCCTTTTTAGGAACATGCTCCGTCAGAGCAGGGTAGGAGGACGAGTCTGTAAATCCGCTATGGATTCCCTTTTGAACGTGATCATTATGGTGAAAGGGTGTGAGGAGACGGAGTCTATCATTATGTCTATGGACTAAACATAAACTATTCTATTTGTCCGAACATTTTTTTGTTTTTTTCCTATTTGTGGAAAAACATTGTTTTTTAAGTTGTTGAAGAAAAAATGACGATGACGATGGCTTACAATTGTTTTATTTGTTTGTAGATTAATGAACTCGTGGACTGCAGAGATGTATCCATCGGCTCTTGGTTTGAGGCTTGCATTGAAAATGTGACACTCGCTCCTGCCAAAGCAAAGGTTGGCCGGCCCCTGAAACGGACTAATGGAAAGCTGGAGGCTGAGCAAGGCCAAGGCCAAACCACTGGCACTAACAGGAATAACAATGGTTTAAACACAGACAGTAATGGAGCCACGACTTCTCAGACTGATTCAACAGCTGCCACAGAGTGCAAGGAGGAGATCGTTTACCACATCAAATATGAAGAGTAAGTGAGTGAGCGAGCGAGAATCACAAGAAATACAATTTGATTTGTGCTACATGATTCTGTTTTGATGTCGGTGTCATTGCAAGGGCCCTACCGATATGGATTTTAGGGGTCCGATACCGATATGAAGGGGGTTGCCTGGCCGATAGCTGATATATAGGCCGATATTTTAAGTCATTTAATTTGATGTTGTTTTTTAATCTCTCAAATAGCCTATAGCTATACATTTATAGATATAGGAAAGGTTTCAATCATAGAAAAAACAGTATTGGCCGACCCCTATTACATATATTTCTAAGGCCAATGCCGATTGTTGGGGATTTTGATTGGCCGATGCTGATATGCAGCGCTGATATTTTTGGAAACGGTCTTGTTTATAATCCTGTGTATGAAGCTTCTAAACGTGTTGAACTCTGACTGCAGGGGGCGCTGTATATTCATGTTTAGTAGGTACTTTAGAGGAAGCAAAAAATAGCAGATGGATGCTCTTTGCAACATCTGCACAGAGCCAGGTCATTGTGGCGCCCCGTCCACTGTGGACTGTAGACTGTAAAATTAAGAAATGGACTTATTGTGACCGACTTCTTCCTGCAACCATAAGGAAATGGCAGCTGGCTCTGGAAAGTCCTTGCTCCTATGGACTTTCCATTTAAACTTTTTTGTTTCGTTTAAGTTTGCATTGTGTTCCACATTGTTTTACTGGATAAGTTTGGATGTCTTTGCCGTGCTTTTGTGGGGTTCGGTGAGTTTTTTTTTACTGCAGAGAGTCAATAATGGTCCTGAAGAAAGCAGCTTTTTAAAAGTAAACAAAAAGCTATCTTATCAGCTGAACCCATTTGAGACCTACAAATTCATTCTTCTGAGATACTGAAGAGGCACCAAGAGCCCCCACACCTGCAGCTCCGAGGAGGCGTCACAAGAGGAGCTACAGGAAACAAAAAAAATTGTTCTGGCTAATGTTAGTTCACTAGATAATAGCACTTTACAGAAGATGGTGACTGTTGTGGCGGAGGGAGCGGAGGAGCTGACCAGTGCAGGACACAGTGAAACAGGGACAAACTCGGGAGACTGTGCACCGTTTCGGAGGATCAGAGGAGACTGAAGGCAGCCAGCCGGGTTCCTCTGGATGCTACGGTTTCCCCGACCTCTTGCTGGTCAGGTTGACCCACAATGGCAGCGCGGCTCAGTCGCAGTGGCTCAGGACTAACACCTGAGCACTATTTCGTTGTACGCTTTAGAGATATTTGGGGATTTTACAATATCGGCCGAGCTAGCACAGAAAAAAAGCAGATATCCCCGGGACCAAAAGTGATAGAGACTTCCTGTTTTTTGCATTGGGAGGAGCGAAGGCAGGGCTTCCTAGGCCTCAGGGGAACAGAGAAACATCGCAATGAAAACTGGTAAGCTGCAAGTTTGTTAAATGCAAGTTTCACCAACTAAACCTTGGCCAATTTTTGATCGCGGTGCAAAATGCCGCGGCTTGCAACAGTATGCAATGCTAACGGCAGCATGCTACTGCTAACGGCAACTAAAGCTGGGACAGAAACTATGATTGAATCACCTAAAGTAATAAAATAAAATCGGCCACTGCTGGTGTGGCCAAGTATTTATGTTTTTACAGGATTATAGACCAGGTATTTGCTTATCGGCATTGGCCTGTAAAAATCCCCAAAAATCGGCATCGGCATCAGCCAAAGAAAAACCCATATCGGTCGATTTACATGATTCAATTAATCATTCTTTTCAAAGTACAGTGATTATTATTTGATTTAATAAATGCTATAAAAAATAAAATGAATAACAATAATATATTGTTCCCATATAACTTAACCAACCAATTTTGATTCAGGACCCCTGCTCTATCTGAAATCCCATTGAAGCTCAGTGAAGCTCTGCTTGGATAAAATCAAACATCCTACTTGATTTTGTACAGTAAATAATGAAATCCTACTTTTTATTTCAGCGAGGGCACCGCTAGTTTATAATTACTGAAGAAACAGATTTAGGACCAGCAAAAAAGTCAGATAGATTCCTTATATTCCTTATAGTCCATCAGACCTTTGCCCTCTTGTTTTTTTCCCCATACTGAGATACAAGGCAAGAGCGACGGCAGGGAGAGGGTGGTATCTGCCAGGTCTGCGGGCAACAAAACCTGTCCGCAGGATTTTATAGAGCTGTTTCATATTAAGACAAACTGAATGATTCTTGCAGAGTGACAGACAGAAGGAGCAGAGTCTGCACCATCGAAGCAGCACAGAGGCTCAATAATATAGCAGACCCCCACTCTCCAGGACATCATGAGCTTCCACCTCGTCACATACACACAGCAAACTTGAACACTTTTATGCACGTGTAAAACACAACTCAGCAATGTTAAAGATCTAACAGTCAACAGAATATACGGCCCTCTCTCTAATACAGTTCATTCATGAAAAGGTGAGTGCCCACGTGGCCCCAACCCAGCGCATCATCATGGCAACCAGACAGCACCAACTGAGTGACAGCCTTTTGGACCTACAATGTATTTATGGCTCCTACACACACTTTACGTATATCAATTTTAAACTGATGTTTCCATGGCAACTCAGAAGTTTTCCGGAGCGTTCCTCTTCGTCTCAGCTTTATCAGTAATCACTACAAACATGCCAACTGCGGTTTAGTGTACATGTTTTTGTCATCTGAAGTTGATGTTATACTGTAGGAGGTTTTACTATTGGTTCATAAATTCTACTGCTTACTACTAATCTTTGTGTCAGCTTGAGCTTTACAAAACTTTAAAGCAGAACTTTAAAGCAACAAAAATTAGAAATACACAGATACATCTATATGGAGTGTAACTGTGCACTGTTACAGGGCACACGTGTCATCATCACTTGCTGCTAAACTGAAGGCTGTGGACCCTCCACACCTGTACAGTTACATCCTCCAAAAACACATGAAATGGGTTGTCCTGCTGATGACCAGGCTGCATCATGGGCCCAGAGCATCATCCACCATAACCCACTCAAAAGCTTTGTCTCCAAAAAAGTAGAATGTTGTCCAAGAACTAGCCAAACAGGAGCTTCAAATCTAACACGCTGCTTTGTGAGCGCTTTAGCCGCCTTGTATGGAAAGCTGAAAACTTTCCACTTAACGGGCGCATGACCTTCACTGCGCTGATTTTTTTCGTTTTAGTGTAGAGCACTACACTTATGTTCTATTTTGTCATGAAGCAGCTTTCAAAGCACTGCTAATTTTATTGAGATTATAAATACTGTCTAATGATGAACATTTAGGCTATTTTATTTCAAAACCAACTTATTATTATTTATATCACACTTGCACTGTGATGCACTGTGAACCGAACCGTGGGAAAGATATCTGAACCCTTACAACGCTACATTTGAATGATATTTTCTATTAACTGAGCTGCTTTGTGTATAGAGATTGATGTCGTGTACACTGCTTGGATCAGATTTAAATAATTTGTGAACATAGAGAAGAGTTTGCAAATCAATTTATCCATATACCCTCTATATGGTTAGCAATTTGAGAGAGTTCATTTTCATTTCCAGATTCATGTGAAAACATAACGTTATATTTTTAACTTGAACTCTCGTACACTGTTAAACTGAACTGAATGACAAGTTCTCTGTTTTTCCAAGTTTGACTGGAGATTTAAGTTATGAATGAGCAATAATCAAGGCGTCTCTTTCGCCCCTATTGGTTAAGAGAGATGTGCGAATTGCCTTTCCCCTAATAACATAATTTTTCACTAAAATCATACAGTATTTCTTAGAATCAAATTATTATCATTTACAATCTATAATTATATGTCTGTCTCTCCAGCTATCCAGAAAATGGTGTGGTTGAAATGCTCCCATGCAATGTGCGACCTCGTGCCAGGACGTTTCTCCGGTGGGATCAGCTTCAAGAGGGCATGATCGTGATGGTCAACTACAACATGGAGACTCCAGAGGAGAGGGGCTTCTGGTTTGATGCCGAAGTCCAGACACTGAACCAAACATCCCGAACAAACAAAGAGCTCAGAGTCAAGATCCTCATCGGGTGAAAACCTACTTACTTCAGTGTATTTAAAAAAGATATATTTATTTTTTGTCATGGTATTGTAAAAAAACATTCATGTACAGTGGTAACATTTATTATTGCAGAGGGCCAATCCGTGCCCTCTGCAAACCACAAATCGCAGAGGGCACGGATTGGCAACCGTAAACGTTAAATAATGTGAAGTAATCTTTGATTATTGCTCCTTTTAAAATGTGAAGCTCCATAACAAACCTGTTTACATATCGACCTGATCCAGAACATACTAATGATTCAACAGTTTCAAAACTTGCATAAATGTTCTGTGGCAATTTAGCATCTTAGTATATAACACAACATTTTTACAAACTTTATCCTTTGTATTTTAATTCTTTTGTAAACACAAATGGGTGAGCATTGTTCCCTTTACCTTGAAATGTTTCAGCGTTCAGCAGCTGCCTTCATCTGAAGCATCTGCAGTAATGTGTCACTTAACAGCTGATTCTTACCTTTGTCCTTTTTGAGGGGTGTCAGTGGCCCTGGAGATGTAGTGGAGGACTGCAAGATTCAATTCTTAGATGAAATCTACCAAGTGGAGAAACCAGGCGCTCGTGCACTTTCTGCTGCTGATGGACAGTTTAAACGTAGGTGGAATGCCTTTATTTGTGATGATGGTTATGTGTGTTACTAATGTTGTTCACTCCCTCTGGCACAAGGTAAGAGTGGACCTGAGTGTAAGCACTGCAAGGCTGACCCTGATGCTGAATGCCGCTTCTGTTCCTGCTGTGTGTGTGGTGGGAAGCAGGATGCTCACATGCAGCTCCTGTGTGATGAGTGCAACATGGCATTTCATATCTACTGTTTAAACCCACCGCTGTCCACTATCCCTGATGATGAAGACTGGTAAGAAGAGTTGGAGAGAACAAAATTAACTTTGAGATTTGTCCTTTCAATCTGTAACAAAATAGCCTGTGACACTATAAGGTTTGAGACTACATGTTTTTGTTTTGTCTGATAGGTACTGCCCCACATGTAAAAATGACACGAATGAGGTTATAAAAGCAGGAGAGAAGCTGAAAGCCAGCAAGAAGAGGGCCAAGATGCCATCAGCAAATACAGAGAGTCAGAGGGACTGGGGAAAGGTGACACACACACATACAACTTAAATTGGGCAACACAAAGAGAAAAGGCAAGTTTGTTTGTAGAGCACTATTTGTACACAAGGACATACAAAGTGCTTTATATTTCCATAAAATTAGAAAAGACGCAAATGAAAAAAATACATTAAACATAAATATAACCATTAATTACTGCTAATTTCTTCTGAGACGCTAAAGACGCACCAAGAGCCCCCACACCTGTAGCACAGTGGAGGCGTCACAAGAGGCGCCACTGAAAGCAAAAAAGGGACAAACGAGAAGATGGTGAAAGCCTGTTGTGGAGCGGAGGGAGCTGCTCAGGAGGAAGAAGGATGAGGTGGAGGAGCTTTGACCAGTGCGGGACACCAGGCTGAAATAGGGACAAACCCAAGAGCCGCTGCACCGTTTCAGAGGAACATTGAAGGCAGCCACTGTCAACTTGTCTAGCTAAGATAAGAGCATATCTCAATATGGAAAAAACAGTGGCCTGTTCCTTTAAGTATGACCAGCCTCCTTCTTGATACTGCGTATGGGAAATATCTTTCTCTTTTTTTTTTTTACTAGCAGAAGGCTGATCTTTAGAAAACTTTGAAGTTTGTGTGTTTTGAACATGCAGCATAGCTCCGGGGCTGCGTGGGGCTTTCTGTGCGGAGTTGCATGTGCTCCTCGTATCTGGGTGGGTTTTCCTCTGGGTGCTCCCTTTTCCCCCCATCAACTTAAAACACGTGCAGTAGACTAAAACCTCCAGCTAAATAATACTGACCATGAACCTTGCTCAAAATCAGGAGATGGGACCTCTCTTCTAACAGGTTGCCCTCGAGACTGGTTCAAATGACGTTGATATATTAGTTTATGGATACAATAAAGTTTACTAATACATCATATGTTAAGAAATATAACTATTTTATTTATGCATTTGTCCCATGCTAAAATGTTACTAGTCACTAAATATTTTTAGTGTTTGACAACCACAGTAATTAAAAAATATATTGTATTTGGATTTTTATCATCATATGGTATTCTTATTTTTTTTAAATATCTTATTAGTAAACCATAATTTTCATCTGGAAGTGGCCAAACCAAGTTGTCAGAATTAGAGCATGGAGCATAAAGTCTTCATGCAAGAAATTACATGCAAGATTTCCACAGTAAAGTAGTTCCTGAGCTTTCCAGGTTTGACGTTTGGCATTGGGACGGTGCAAGATGCTCAAAAAACATTCTTGCTCTCGTATAAATAACTCTTTCTTTCTTTTTTTTTTTACTCCTCTTCCGGTAGTGATTGAGCCGGAACGCACCAGTTTGCGTTCATTTTGATTGTTCTGTTTTCCATTTCTTATTTTAGGGTATGGCTTGTGTGGGACGGACCAAGGAGTGTACAATTGTTCCTCCAACTCACTATGGACCTGTTCCTGGGGTTCCTGTTGGTACAACCTGGAAGTTCCGAGTGCAGGTCTGCTGATTTTGATTTCGGAGTCAGAAAATGATGAAATGAAAAGTATTAACAATTTGTTGTTTTGTTTTTTGTTTCAGGTAAGCGAAGCAGGTGTCCACAGACCTCATGTTGGTGGCATCCATGGGCGCAGCCATGATGGCGCCTACTCATTGGTACTGGCTGGAGGCTTTGAAGATGAAGTGGTGAGTTCCTTTTATATTGCAAATAATGACCTGCCTTCCCAAATAAGGAGGTCTGTCTAGTCTCTCACTTTTGACTGACACAAAGAACGACCTGCCAGACACACACGAGAGGCCAAGCGAACAGTAGTACCACCACGAGGTCCGAATACAAGCAGTGTTTACTTTACCACTTACTTTACTTTGGTGCATTATTAGAGCCGTGCTCCTTGCATCGCTGTTGGCAGCACAGACGGCTCGCTCAGACTATATATACAGTGGAGTGGAATTTCTTACATTTCTTCCTAAATTGGTCACGAAATGTGGTCTGATCTTCATCAAAATCACAGGAGTGATTTAACGGTGCCTGCTTAAACTAATACCACCCAAACATTAACATTTGATCATAATTTTATTGGCCATAACATGTAAACATTCACAGGAGAGCGTGGAATAAGTGAGTACATCACCTGAATCTCACTAAACTGCAGCAGTTTTGTAAAGAGGAATGGTCTAAGATTGACTGATCGTTGTGAGCGTCTAATCTGCAACTACAGAAAAGCAGTTATTCCTGCAAAAGAAGGATCAGCCAGCTATTTAATACATGGTTCAGTTATTTATTCATATACTGTTGTGAATGTCTCAGGTTTTTCTGCAAAATATCGTAATTAACTTGTGAATTAATTCTTCTATTGATGATTGCATGTTATCCAGGCCCCGAAGCAACAAAACAGCCCCACAGCATGATTCTCCTGCTCCAGACTTCACAGTGAGGAGAGGGTTTTGATGTTGCTGTGCTGTTCCACTTTTCCTCCCAAACTGTTCACACTTTGGTTTGCGAAAGAGCACTTGGATGCTCCACAGCACTACTAAATATTCAGTGGACTGTTGGACCCAAAGTTGAATAGTTTGGGAGGAACACACAACGTCATGTGAGGAGGAAAAATGGAACAGCACAACAACATCTTTACACTATCCTCACTGTGAAGTCTGGAGCAGGAGCATCATGGTTTGGGGCTGTTTTGTTGCCTCAGGGCCTGGACAACGTGATATCATCAATGGAAAAATGAATTCACAGGTTTATCATGATAATTTGGAGAAAAACCTGAGACAATCTTGGACCATTCCACTTTACAAAACTGCTGCAGTTCAGTGAGATTCAGGCGGTGTACTTAACATTCACAGGAGAGCGTGGAATAACTAACATGTTATGGCCAATAAAAATATGAAATATGAATATCAAGTGTAAATGTTTGGGTGATATTAGTTAAAGCAGGCACTGTTAAATCCTTCCTGTGATTTTGATGAAGATCAGACTATATTTAGTGACCAATTTACGCAGAAATGTGAGAAAGTCCAAAAAGTTTGTTTACTTTTTCTTGCCACTGTAAGTGTATATACAGTATATATCTGGGCCATGTTGTTTTTAGAGGCAGATTGAACATTGTAATGTATAGTGAGCTTGAACTAAAAATAAATTCCAAATATTGCAACTTATGTAATAAGTGTACTCGAACAGAAATGTATTTGAGGCACATTGATGTAACAACACAAATCAGAGACACTATGTTGTTTACAGTGCAATGTCAACCTAAGCTACCACTGACATATGGAAATCACACATTTGACTGTAGAGTAGTTGAGATACAAATGGGGCTCAACTAGTTTCCGTAACATTTTTGCCGTAGGACCGTGGAGATGAGTTTACATACACAGGCAGTGGTGGTCGGGACCTGTCTGGAAATAAGCGGATTGGCGAGCATTGTTTTGACCAGACCCTGACCCACATGAACAGGTAATTGTGTAAAATCTAATAACAATAGTTAATTTAAAATGTCGCTCAGTCTTACTGTGTTTGTGTGTAGGGCTCTGGCTTCAAACTGCGATGCTCCTTTGGATGACAAAGTTGGAGCAGAGTCCAGGAACTGGCGTGCTGGAAAGCCAGTGAGAGTTATACGCAGCTCAAAGGGTAGACGCATCAGCCAATATGCTCCTGAGGAAGGGAACCGCTATGATGGTATTTATAAGGTAAACATTTTTGTATTATGTTTAACAGTCAAAGCAAATTAGTCAGCCCTGGAATTAAGCTCATGGACTCATTGTATTTTTGAACCAGGTGGTAAAATACTGGCCTGAAGTTGGGAAATGTGGTTATCTTGTGTGGCGTTACCTCTTGAGACGTGATGACCAGGAGCCAGCCCCATGGACACCAGAAGGTATCGAAAGAACCAAGAAACTTGGACTTACTGTGCAGGTTAGCTCTTCATTTTCTTTCTTTTTTTTTTTAGATTCATTTGAATTGTGCATTAACAAAAATGTTTGTTTTACTTCTTACTTTCGAACAGTATCCCCCCGGTTACTTGGCAGCCATGGCCAACAAAACCAGAAAAGAGGCTATTGCCAGACCCGGTCAGGGTGGCAATCGCTATAAAGGCTATTCTGGAAGGGGAAGGCCACGGAGACGACGCTCCTTTAAGAAAAAGCAGGAGGATGAGGATGGAGAGGATGAGGAACAGCTAATTGCATGTTTGGATGATGATGAATTGGAAAGCAATGGAGATGAGCAGGAAGCAGAAGATGGTAGTTGGACAATTCACACCTTATTTAGATCTGGTTTTGTTTCTTTTTCTAATAAATGTAATGCCTATTTTGCATTAGAGTTGTCTTCATCAGAAGAGCCTCCTTCAAAGCAAGTAAAGATAGAAGAGGCTTTCCAGCTGTCAGAACAGCAGAAACAGTTGATTCAGGAGGATACTGCTAACAAAAAAATATGGGATGAAGCCATGGAGCATCTCAAAGAGGGACCAGTATGTGACCAGCTTACCTACCATTAAATTACTAATCCCAATTTATAACCATATATGATCAAGTAAATGAGTTTTTGTTTTTAAAGAGTTTTCTGTGCAAACTGGAGCAGGCCTTCATGTGTGTGTGCTGTCAAGAGCTGGCCTTCCAGCCCGTCACTACAGACTGTTCACACAATGTTTGTAAGGTGAGTATTAAGCAGTCGGTTTACAGGCACATGCCCAGTCTTTCTTTATTAAACATGAACGTCTCTGTGCTTCCTAGACCTGCTTGCATCGGTCGTTTCGAGCACAGGTTTACACCTGTCCCGCTTGTCGTCATGATTTGGGAAAAGACTATGCCATGTCCCAAAACCAGACGCTTCAGACTCTGCTTGACCAATTCTTTCCTGGCTACAGCAAAGGTCGATGAGGTTTAACCACCAGAATTGTAGATGTACATAACTCTTGTGTAAGCATCCCTTAGTGCCCATGTATAATGTACCTACAACTTCACTTAAAATACATTGCACTTATATTTAGTACTTGATTGACAGATACGTCGTAGAATACGTAACCCCTCATTTATGTAAACAATCATTTACACACAAAAACCTCACCAAGGAGTAATATGTTGATGGGGACTACTTTTGCTGATCAGATGCAGATAAACGCACAAAAAACTCCTATCACGTAGTATTTGACCACTTTAAGTGAATGTTTATTGAACTCTTTCATAATCAGATTTAAAAATGGGATATTTTTGCACCTTACCTGCTAAATATAGATTCACGACCAGCCATCCTGGATGCATTTAATGTACCATAAATTAATGTTTTAATCAATTTACTCTTATGGGTTTATAATTTCAATTTTGTAAAGCCAGCATTGATTATTTTGCGTTGAATTTCCTTCTCCAAGCTTCACAGTGATCTGTGGTGTTTCTAGGCAACTCTGAAGTGGAATATTTCTAAAGATTTTTAGAAATGTGCCTTCTACAGCAAGTCAAATAATTTTGTATTGAACAGCTTGCTATTTTTCTGTTAAATTTGCTGTTGAAACGGTTCACAGTTTATAGCAGATGTCAATAACAATCCCAATAATCCACACAAACCAAGCAATCAGATATTTTATAGTCGAAATTATCAACAGAATTTTTTTACTTTAAATATTAAATATTATTTTATAGCATGGACTAAAAAAATGGAACTTTCAATGACCCTGAAATGGCCCCATGTTCAATGCCCAAAATAAAACATTGTACATAACGTTGCATATGGACAGGTCCATAAAGCAGTGCAATATGATTGAATGTGATATACAGTACATTTATAGAAGACTCATGTGACATTTTTGTCGACTTGCAGTAAATTTCTCATCAATCTACACACCGTGCCCCATAAAGACAGATTTTTTTTTTTTTTTATGCAAATGTATTAATGACTACAACCCTTCGGCAGCTCTTTCGCTCAGTTTTGAGTGTCATAGCAAATACATGTGAATACTTTCAGAGTGTTCTTTTTAATTAGCAAAAAAAAAACACTTTCACTTTTTTTCCCACTTTATTATGGGATATAGTGTGTGGAGAAAGTGAACGGGCGTGAAACCTTTTTGAATGCACTGTAAACTCGACAAACTAAAAATAATTGTTTGACTAAATTTTACCGAAAACAAAAATATTTGTTTTCTTTATTAAAAATAAAGAAAAATGTTCAGATGTGATATTCACCCTTTCTTTCCTGGAAATCAGGAAGGATTTGTGAAAGGATTTGTGGATGCCCTTTACATTTCCTTGGCTGTGTGTTTAGTGTCCTAAACCAAGGGTTTCCAAACTTTTTTGGCTGGGACCCCAAAAATTGACACATAAACAACTTGTGATCCCCATCGTCACCCGTGTCCCGACCCCCACTTTGGGAACCACTGTCCTACGCCCTGTTTCCAACTGTTGGTTTTTTGAAGATCAAATGGAACTGCACATCTCGACCAAAACAAACCAAGTCCTGTCTCATTTCACTGGACTAGTTTCCCAGAGTCTGTTTTGTATTGATATATAAAACGTTGTGCTGTCATGCGTTAAATAAACTCCATGACTTTGATTAGAAGTAAAACAAGAATGATGCTTGTGCATACAGCCCATGGCCATTACTTGCAATTTCCAGGAATTGCTGAAGCCTTATATTATTAAACAATTTGTTCAGGACATGAACATGAATAGTTTGTTTTTGATTGTCCTTTTCCTGAAGTTTTTACAAAAGGAAATTCATGGGCATGACTGATGCTTTAAGAATTAGTTTTGCACCTCACAATCAAAGAATACTGTGAGCTCTCATCTCCCTATGTTCCAAAGTACAATTTTTAAAAGTGCTACGGTACACTAAATGCAGATGGGTGGGATGGCTGGAACATTAGATACATGACGTGCACAAAAGCTGCCCAAAGTGCATACACAATCACTCAATTCTCGTGTGAATTATTTTGGACAAAAATCTTTCATGTCGTCATGAGCTGTTTAATACTTTTAATGTTCATTCAAATGCCATGGTGTGATGTGCATCGTTTTTGCTGGTAAATCTTGCTCAAATTGTTCCATTTGTATTGACTGACAAGCTACTACCTGTCTACTTGCTTCACGTGAACGTCTTGTATTACCTTGGCTTCTGTGCTGTATTTTACTTGCACAACTCTATTTTAGAATTCTTAATTGTATCGGTCTTTATGCAATGTTTAGTTGCTTTTTTATATATATACTTTTTTTAACCAGAATTTATTTTTTTCTGTGGCTTTTCCCTCACAATTTCAGCTACTGTCATTTTGAGTTAGATGTCATATTCTTTGATATGTCAGTATTGATATGTATATCCAATAAAATATTTGGACTCTGAAAAGTTATTATCCATTACATACCTTATATCTGCGTGACCCAAATGATTCTAGTGACAGTAGTTGTATTTTTTCTGGAGTACTTGTACACAAGTATCAAATCATTTGTGTGTGTGTGGGAATCGTTTCCCAAACTGCTGTTGTGCCCTAAGTAAGAAGGAAATGCTCTGCTCGGCTGAGATGGAACACGTCAGTTTTATTTCAGTAACACAAATGCCACAATGCAGGTGAACAGTAATGTAAACTTAGGAAGGAATCCTCACTTAAAGATTTCAAATGTATAGGAATAGCAAAGTGATATCTATGACCTGCTCACCATTATGATTATTAAGACTAACTTTTGAAAAGGTTTGTTAAAGAATGACAATAGTAAAATAAAACCCAAAGTCTTTGAATGTGACACTGAGGACATGACTTTAGCATCACAACCCCATCCAAGCAAAGGTATGAAGACAAACCAAACACATTATAGCTACAACTTGGTGACAGTCTGCAATGGTTTACAAATTTTATAGATTTGACATGACTAAATATTTTTCCTGAAGTTCCTCCCTTCACCGATTTCAGCAACTAATCAGAATCCCGGGCCATCACTTTGGCCAATAAGACGAGCGTTCCTGTGAATCAGCCTGGCAGGTCCAATCAAGAGAGAAGTGGGAGGACGCTTGGTTTACTTTTGAAAGTTTATTCTTGCTTTCCACATTTTACAAAGGAGTGGCTTTCTGGTCCAATCAGACACTTGCAGACTATCACTTTAAATTGTCAAGAAATTAACAAGCCTTTCTCCTTGTTATCCATTTGAATTATATCTTTAATCAGATGTTGGACATTTTGAAAATCAGGAATTGGCTGGCATTAATGATAGTTAATAACACAGAAGGATAAATGGTTTAACAGATCAAGTTATCTCTTGAGCCTGAGCCCAAGAAACCAAAAACCTCTGCCAAAGGTGACAAAAACATGTATTACTCTGAACGAGTTGAGACGAGGGATAAAGAAGAGTGAACAGAATATCCAATGAGTCACTCCTCATCCGAGGAGTCCCTGTCAAAGTTGTAGGCCATGAAGAAAACATCAGGTCGAGGTGGGACGAGGGCATGGCCCGGTTTCACAATCTCAAAGCCAAGAAAACTGAATGTACGGACAAGTTTAGCTGCAAGGATCAGAAGAAAATAATGTTACAATTTCAATGATTACCCTCAGTGTTTTGAGATTAATGGGACAAACAATGGCACATACCGCGATCATCTCTGTTCTTGTAAAAGCAGACGAACACACTAATGACTTTCAGTTGTACTTCAGCATACTCCAGGAGAGCCGCAAAGCTGAAGAAGACAAAATGTACAAAGTTAAACAAAAACACACTTTACAAGTTTCAATATAATTTCAATTTTAAGCTCTGCACGATGTACGAGCAAAGGGTGTGCCTTAAAAAAAACAATGTTTTATCTTTCATGTATATTTTTTTAGGAGCCACCAAAAATATTCCAAATTAGAAAACATGTGATGTGAAATTTTATAGCTGTACCATTTGTAGCCGCACTGCATGATTAGTTCATATAAGGCAAAATGCATGGACTTAATGACGTTTGATACTGGAATCATTTGATACATAAAAGCATTTTAATGAAATACATTTTTTTTTTAAATTGACAATTATTTTGTATAACATTAAACAGTGTCATTTAAAGGTTCCTACTTGAAATTTGCAGTTGTGTTTTTCTTCTGCCGTACTCTGGGATACTGGCGTCTGTTGCCTAAACCACTTGGAGCAAGTATTATTGCCGTTCCAGTTTCTGAACAATGTTTTTTGCAGCTATAAAAAAAAAAAAACACCTCTGCATCCAACCAGTTTTTTGGATCCATGTCCAACCAAGCTAGAGGTATCCTAGCACTTCCTCACCCTCCCTGTAATGTGTATGGCCACGTGGGCATTAAGGCTCATGCTGTGGTGGCACTATCAGGCATAACTTCTCCTATGGACTGTGAAGCCAAAAGTCCATACACTTATATTTATTTTTGACATTGCGTTTGGTCAATTGTATAAACCATTTTGCCCAAACATGATCATTATGGGCTGTCTGTACAATAATAACCCTGACTGAGTGCAAGTGGATGCAGCTCACCTCTCCTTACTGCCTTCAGGAAGCGGGTTAAGAGGAATCTCCACATAGAGTGCACTGTTGCTCAGGACAGCATCCCACTGAATCGTCTTGGTAACAGTAGGCCGGCTTTGGAAGTGGAGTATCCTAGGGCGACCGTTCCCTGCTGGTTCCTCAGTGACAGTCAACTTTCGATCCTAAGAACCAAGCAAGACATCTTAAAATGCAAAGATTCTGCAATATATTTCTTATCTAGATTTAATTTTTCGAGCAAATAAAGCAATAACAAGAAGGCCTACAAAGCTGGTACTTACTGAATAGAGTGGCCGGACTGGAGTGTGATCCCGTGTGCCATTCCCTCGCCCACCTGGGATCTTCAGGGGTGGGAGAGGGGCATCAGGAGCACCACAGAGGCCCTGGGCCACGGGTACTACTACAGTGTAGGGACAGGCTACGGAAGAGAAAACGATCATCAAACATCATGCCATAATGTTGTGATTGCGACAGCGCGTTGTTGAAGAGTGAACATGTAGCCTACAGTACTGGTTGGCTCATGAATCTAACAAGTGATTGATTAATCGAAAATGACTTCGAGGCCTTGGCCTTTGGCTGGCCATCCACCATTGTTGCGTAACGCAAAGCTGTCACAGCACAGGACAAGCACTAAAACATGTTCGTCTGAGCAGTTTGAAGTCCATTTTTTTTTAAAGAAAGAAAATGATGGAGAACATCATAGGCTAAATCAAGTATATTATGTAATACTGTACAAACACGCAGTTACAAAACCCGATGTGGCTACTTTTACTAGCTGACGCTAGTTAATTACGTTAGCAAAATAATATAGCAAATACCTATATTATGGAGCATAGCATCGTATAACTATGACAACTATGATGGATTTGTGCATTAACTAGATCTTAGATTACGAGGTTTTGTTTATTTGCTGTAAACAACTTCCGCTCCTCTGGTCGCGAGTAAAGGTATTATTACCCCTCCCCCATAGCAGCAGGTTAGCCGTTAGCGTGACAATTGTTACTTACTTCCCAATCATGTCACAGATATTACTTCTAAGATCGGCCATTGTGGTCAAGGGCAGTTTTTTTCCTTCTTTCTCACGAGCAAAACAATGACTATTTAGGATTCGCTGGAGGTTGGATTTTACCATCCGGCCTCGGGTAGAGACACCAGAAACGGACTTGTCTCTGTTTTGCTCAGCTGCGCAGTGACAGACGACTCGACACACTCGGCTGGAAATAGACAAACCGCCGTTCAGAACAGCGGAGACTTCCGGTGCACGTGGTCGGATTTCAAAATAAAATTATTTATCGTTTAGCACACTCTCACATATTAGGAGAATCAATGGTCAATACAAGTAGCGTTTCCCCCCAGTAAATATAGCTCAAATTAATTTCGCTAAATGTAATTTGTTGTAATGCTAAGAAAGTTAGGCCACGATTTTATGAACTAAATTTACTTTGAAGGATGGGCCGAAGTCCCGGGGCAGCTGGCTGTGGCTGAACGTGGCTTTGTCAGAAGCTACTTGGAAGCTACAGTCATCGTGTATGATGGACTGTATCCACACTAGTAAAATAAAAAATAAAAAAACAGAGTAAATAATGTATTTATTTATTTATTGTTTTGGCAGTCTTGGTCCTCCATAGGGCGTCCGAAAGTAAAATGCCAAAAAATGGTTAAAAAATAAATAAATAATACTAATAACCAAACAGATTTAAAGTGATAGTCTGTAAGTTTGCCAAGTTAGGAAAGATAGAGTGAAATTTGAAAGTAAACAATCAAATTCCTGCCCTCTTTAACCAGAAAGCCCTTCCCGGTTTACAAAATGAGGAGAGCAGAAACAGAATGTTCAAAAGTAAAGGATGAGTTCCCTTCCCCTCCTCCTGACTGGACCAGGCAGGCCGGTTCACAGGAAAAGCTCGTCTCATTGGTCAAAGTGGTGTCCCAGGGATTCTCGTCAGTGTTTGAAATCAGGAAGGGACTATAGAAAATGTATTATTATTTAATATTACTTATGTTGCGTCAGATTTCAGGCCCAGGCGGTCTATTATGTACTATATTTGTAAAACATTTCAACTTACAGACTGTCACTTTAAAGGTTAGATAGTTATGCACGTGCAAATCGATCATACGCAAACACGTTACCCGTTACATTTAAGTGACACCTGCACTTTATGTCTTAGTGGGAGTTGGTTGAATAAAAATTAAATATTAGAGGAAACTGGTAGATGCCATAGTGTAAAAATAAAAGCCACAAAACAATGTTGTGTGAGAAGAAAAACTATTTGACCATAGTTTTAGTTTTTTCTGTCAGTTTTTAGGCTATGTTTAATTTGTTTGATTTGTTTTCCCTTGTTGGCCAGTTAAGTAAACGGTGGACTTTCTGTCAGGCTTAGCATCGGTTTTTATCGGTTTTATTTATCCAAGAGTGAGTGGCCCCCCTTCGCGCCCCGTTTCACGTTTGTCCCTCGCCGCTGCCCGTCAGTTCAGCGAAAAAACGCGAAGTCCGTGAAAGGGACGTTGGATACCTGTCTATTGCCGCTGTCTCTAAAATGGAGAGCGACACCACTATCCGGAGAATAAAACCTTTAGGGAGCAATATTTTTCTAGCACCGGATAACAGCGCGTTCCCAGACCGATACGGGGATAATGGCTACAGCGGAGACCCAAAGAGAAAGCCCGAAGTCAGCTTGTATTTGCTGCGGGAAGGGCTTGCAGCTTCCCTGGTCTGTGTGTTTATTTTGGTGCTGTGGGGACTTGTTCATTTGTCATTACAGCAGCTTGTCATTGGGAGACCGAGCGGCGAATTTAACGCAATAAGAGCCAGGTAAGTGTTGACTGTACTGGGACATTTGTCTGGCAATTAACTATAACGGAAGTAATAGAGCCCTAACCTTTCCTCTACTTGAGCAAGAGACCCGCCTAGAAACCAAAAGCGAGCGTATCCTCTGCCAGGGTAACATGCGGAATACTGGACAAGTGCTGAGCTGACTGTCGTCTGTTTGTCTCACACAAACAAACCATGTAGAAAGCCATGCTAATTCATCATTACTATGCATGGAGATGAATGGGACCCGCTGATCATTTAAGATCTATGAGAAAGTATTTACCCCAGACGAAACTGACACCTGGGGGGAAACAGACAGTGCTGAACAGGTTCTTTACATGTCTGAAGTAATTGAGAGGGATAGGAAACTGTCACAAACAGCACAATTTGTCTCTGAATACTTGAAACACGTTAGGGCTAGTAAGACTGCTCAAAACTCTTTATTTTAAAAGATTTTTAGAGGAATTTAATGTTATTCACAGTGTAATCAGGCTGACTCTTGCCAAGCTACAGTTGCTCCATAAATGCTCTCACATGTGATCGGATCAGAGAGCCAAGCGCCTCTCATGGTTACTCTCCCTCTCTGTAACACTTTTGGAAGCAGCAAATACACCTGTTTGTTTACATGTTCAATGATATGCATTAAAGGAACAGGCCACCGTTTTTCCATTCTGAGATATGTTCTTATCTAAGTTTAGACGAGTTGATGGTCTCTGTGCGTGCCCGTGGAAGAGTGTGGTCGCTTCCAACTTCACCCCGTTTGGAGCTCTAGGAATATACCAAATGCTAACACCATCTTTGGTCTTTTTGCGTGACTGAGGGCACACAGTTCTTCCATGTTATATGTTCTTGCCTGAGCTTAGACGAGTTGATACGTACCCATCTGGTCTTTGTGCCCGTGGAAGAGCGTGGTCGCTTCCAACTTCACCAAATGCTAACAACATTTTTGGTTGTTGTGCGTGATTGAGGGCACGCATAAAGACGGGTACGTATCGACTCGTCTAAGCACTAGTGTAACCCATGTCGTGTTTGCAAAAATGTCAGAAAATGTTACTGTGACTCAATAAGATAAGATAAGATAAGATAAACCTTTATTGATCTCACAAAGGAGAAATTCACTTGTTACAGTCGGCGTTCAAGAAGAAGAGTTAATAAAGTGCAGATGATACAGAGATTATTGCACAATGTGTTTGTGATTATGAGAGGCTTTACAGTGAATCATGGACCTTTATGAAGCTGTTCTTTATGAAGCTCTTAACAGCACTGTCTTGTAATTTGTTTCTCACCTCACAATCTAGACGGCACTTAGAGCAGATCACCAGTGTGGGACCACGGCCGGTGGGCAGCCCGGAGAATGAGGTCCTGACAGTGGGATACCTGTTGGAGCAGATTGAGAAGATCCGTGAAGAGACAGCGGCAGGACCACACCAGCTAACTGTGGATGTGCAACGGCCCACTGGCACTTTCTCCATAGATTTTCTTGGGGGCTTTACCAGCTTCTATGATCGTGTGACAAACATCGCTGTGAGACTTGAACCAAAGAGTGGGGCGCAGCATCTAATGCTGGCTAACTGTCACTTTGACACAGTGGCTAATAGTCCAGGTATAAACCTTCTTTCACTTTTTACTTCTTTACCTCATCTTGATAATATATGACATATTGTTATGTTGGATTGGAAGATGCATTAAGGACGTGCGGTTATCACAAATTACCTATAATATGTTTAGTAGTCTTGGCTTTAGGTGGGTTTGTGTTTTACTACGCTGGCTGGACATTGCTGTGTGTCCGACTCCCATCTTCTTCAAAATTACAAGTATCTAACTGAATGTAATCTTGTGGTTTAGTCAATTTACTCTTGTCCCCATAATGTGCTCCACTGTTTGTTATTCAAACAACATTTATCTTAACCACACATTCATCAGATCCCTCTCTTTGGAAAATTCCCAAACACGATTGCTCTTCACAGCAGTCACACAACATGCACACAGCATACACACAACAAAAGTCAAAACTAAGCTTTTGTTTTTTCTTTCATTTTTCATGCGCTGAAGACATAGAACATCTTCTACATGCACCATTGACCCATTTCTTCTAAGTATTGTTCTCAAATCTGTCTAAATCTGTTAGAGAGCACTTCTCCTTTGTCAAGAGAATCCGTCCCACCAACACATCTTCGCAAACAGTTGATCAGGTTGTTGATTGTGGCCTGAGGAATGTTAGTCCACCCTCTTCAATGGCTTTGCCAAGTTGCTAGATATTGACAGGAACTGGAACATGCTGTTGTAAACACCGATCTAGAGCATCCCAAACATGCTCAGTGTGGGTGAGTGTTCTGGCCAGGCAAGAACTGGGATGTTTTCAGTTTCCAGAAATGGTGCACAGATCCTCCATCAAAATGCCATCAATAAAAGGCCTCTGTGTTTGTTGTCCATGACATACGCCGGCCCATACCATACAACACTGATGCACCACTCACGCGACACCATGCTGTCTGCTACCTGCCCTGAACAGTGAAAACTGGGATCCATGAAGAGAACTCTTCTCCAACATGCCAAACACTATCGAATGTGAGCGTCTGCCCACTCAAGACCGTCACAATGCCGAGTTGCAGCCCTGATGAGGACGACAAGCACGAGACGAGCTTTCCTGAGACAAACTTCCTTGAGACGGTTCCTGACAGTTTGTGCAGAAATTCTTTGGTTATGCAAGTTATGCAAGCCGATTGTTGCAGCAGATGTCTGGATGGCTGGTCTCAGACTTGAACATGCTGGATGGTGGTCAGGTGTGTCACGTGGTCTGTGGTTGTGAAACCGGTTAGATGAACGATCAAATTCTCTAAAACGCCATAACGGCTTATGGTCGAGAAATTAACATTCAATGCATGGGCGACGGCAGCTTGCCAATTGCACCTGCGACATCTGTGGCATTGTGCTGTGTAAAACTGTACATTTCAGAGTGTCCTTTTATTGTAAACAGCCTCAGGCACACCTGTGCAATGTTCATATGGTCTGATCAGCATCTTGATATGCCACACCTGTGAGGGGGATGGGTTCTCTTGACAAAGAAGAAGCGCAAATAATATTTGCGAGAAATGGGTCTATTGTGTGCATATAGAAAAAGAAGAAACATAAGTGTTGTGTTTGAATTTTTGTTGAGTGTATTTTTTTAACCACAATTCTTGAGAATATTCCTAAGTTCTTTTTTATCCGGCACATTTATTTTGTAATTCTAAATCACACGTGGTGTGTTTCTATTAGCCACTGTGAAGGTGGAAAATATGCTACCAGATAAACATTTTGCTCATGACATTGCCCATGGCACCCCGACATTGAAGTTGGCCCCAGCCCTTCGACAGAATACAGAAAGCCATAGCACATGATGCATCGTATGAGCCATTCTACCATCACATGCTCTTGATTATTGTCACGATGTATTCGGCAATGGCTGGGTCTTTACCCAGGTCTTAACATTCCTAGAATTCTTCACCCCAAAAGTGCTCTCTGATGCTATCACAGCCTATGTCTGGCTCACGTTAAAGATAAGTAGAGGCTCTGCATACCTAAGAAGGCGACAGGTGCGTAAGAGAGAAGGATACTTAACTTGAAACAAAGCTGAAGCCTGATGAAGGTCAGAGTGACCGAAACGTTGCAGCAATAGAAGCTAAAAAAAAGTGAGACCGTCTGTGGGAGGTTTTTTTTTTTAAAGTTAAGTGGCTCACTTTAATAAAAGTTTGCATAGTCACACAATGGTTAAAAAAAGTGCTTCATAAAATTAGATTACATTTGACCAAATGATAAGGCTTGATTATGTCGATGTCCTCCTCAGGTGCCAGTGATGATGCAGTGAGTTGTGCTGTCATGCTGGAAGTCCTGCATTCCTTGGCCAACCTCTCAACCCCTCTTCATCATGGAGTTATTTTTTTATTTAACGGGGCAGAGGAAAATATTTTGCAGGTAATATGAGGTGACGTTGAACAGCTGGATCTTCTCACAACTTTGTTCTTTTATTTTCCTCAACTCTCTTGTTTCAGGCCAGTCATGGTTTTATAACTCAGCATCAGTGGGCCAAACAGGTTCGAGCTTTCATTAACCTGGAGGCTGCTGGGGTTGGGGGCAAAGAAGTTGTTTTTCAGACAGGTACTCTTACATTTTTGAAAAAGGTTCATACTGTCTTCTTAGTAGAAACTATTGAAAATGGTTCTTTTGGCGAGACAGAAGGTTTGTTTACCTGCTTTCTGAGTTTCGATCACTTCGTGTGATGAGGAAGAGGAAGTGATCGAAACTTGTAAAGCAGGTAAACAAACCTCCTGTCTTTCTCAAAGAACCATCTTCAATAGGCACTCATTTGCTCGATCTGAAGTAGAGTAAAATATGGGGTGAGATGAAGATCAATTATAAATTCAAAATGCTTGTTATTGTCCATTTCATACCCCCTGAAAGTTGTTTTGTTTTTTGAGAATATAACTTTCTATTTTGAAATTGCTCCTCTAAAGGTCCTGAAAACCCATGGCTGGTCCAGGCCTACGTTCGTGCAGCAAAACACCCCTTTGCTTCCGTAGTGGGACAAGAGGTTTTCCAAAGTGGCATTATTCCCTCTGATACTGACTTCAGAATTTATAGAGACTTTGGTAACATCCCAGGTACAGATGAGAATATTTGTATTTATTATAAGGTTATGCATTATTATAACCAATTCATTGTTTCAAATGTTCTATACGTGTTCATAGGCATTGACCTTGCTTTCATTGAGAATGGGTTCATCTATCACACAAAGTACGATACTGCTGATCGGATTCTGACTGACTCAATCCAGAGAGCTGGTAAGTCAAGGCATGCATCTGCACTAGCACATCAGATTAATCTGATATCTCCAGGTTCATCTGTGTTACTGCACAAGTGTCGTTCTATACACACCCCTCCCCCTTTCAGTGATACAGCGTGCTCAGTCACTTTGTATGTGGACTACATTACTGCTTTAAGGGCAGAGCAGGAGCAAATGCAAACATATGCGTACCAGACTTTTACCAGTGCTTTACATTTTATTACCTCCTCCCTGTGATGCAGAAGGATTTTGCTTCACTTAGCAAAGAATCTAGTCTGTCAGCACTAACACAGAAGACAGTTGGCATCTTTTTTTTCTCTCTCTGCAAATTCTAGACTTCTCCCCTCCCGCTTTCTGAGCAATGTACCTCACAGGGAAAGGCATGAATTATTAGGGAGAGAAGGTAAGGTTTTTAAGAGGAAGTAGCAGGTATTTTTAGTAAAAACAGGAAGCACTTGTGTACTGTAGCTAGACTAAAGGGAGCATTTGAGAGGGGAAATATGCCTGTAGATACTTCTTTCATTGTGTCAGAGTAGGGTGCGTTATTTAAAAGAAAGCACTGAACACATGATAATATTATAGAAGGCATGTGTTGGGAAAATGGTGAGCTAAAGAAAAAACAATACGCTTTTTTTATTGCTTTCTGTGGACTTTGACCACAGTAATAACCCACCAGGCAGAAGAACAATACTGCTTTGTCTCTTGTGCCTGTGTGTGCTGCTACTAAATGTGTAACAGCCAAGATAGGAAGAAATGCCTCAGGCCACCAGTTTGGACATTTATTTGTAGCTTGTACAGAATGTCATGCAAAGTCTACACTGTTCTTTATACCCACGTAATGGTCAACAGTGTGCAATGTGGAATAGTTTTATTTATTTATTTCATTTAAATGTTTTCTTGCTGATGTGTGTGTTTTCATGACATCCCTTATGACCTGCTCACCTCCTTGTGTACCTCCGTTCCTAGGTGACAACATCTTGGCCGTTCTTAAGTACCTGGTTACGTCAGAGAAACTGGCTGATGCCGCTGAGTATCGTCATGGTAACATGGTGTTTTTCGACCTCCTGGGAGTTGTGGCAGTAGCTTATCCTGCACGTGTTGGTACCATTCTAAACTACATGGTTGCTGCAGCCACTTTCATATACCTGGCTAAGAAAGCTTCACTACCTGGCAATGCAGGTGCGGTATTAATTCATTTTTGTATGACTTGTTTGCCCAGTGTAGTACCCGACTAAAGTACTTTCTCTCATCAGGTGGTCGCTATGTTCGAGATCTGGCCTGTGCCACTGGAGTAACTATACTTTGCTGGTTTGTCACATTGCTGTCAGTTCTGATTGTTGCTTTACTTATTACTCTGTTGGGGCGCTCCATGTTCTGGTACAACCACTTTTACGCATGTGTGTGTCTGTACGGCGCCGCTACCACTGGAAAGATGATCTTTATTCACACACTGGCCAAAAACTTGTACTATGGGGTGAGTTGATACTGTAAATATTATTTTTGGGATGAAGTTTTCCTGGAACAATAGAAATGTAAGTATGAACTGTTGTTTTTCTGTGCAGGGTGTGCGCCTGGTGGAGCTGGGGGATCTATACTTTGATGTGAGCTTACTGCTGTGGGTCTGTGGCCTGGTGTGGCTCACACAGCAGGGTCTGTGCTCAGCTTACGTGCCCATGCTAATGGTAGCTTTTCCCCTTGCGACGAGACTGCTGCTGGCCAGGGAGTTTAAACACAGAGGTAAATGACACTTTGTTATATGGAAAGCCACATCCAAGCCATTTCTCCTACAATTTTCTCCTGTTCTTCATTTCAGGGGCATCCGCGAAATACTGTGTTCTGTATCTGCTGGGTTTAGCTCTTCCTTATGTCCACTTTATGTTCCTCATCTGGGTTGTGTTTGAGATCTTCACTCCCATAATGGGCCGCAGTGGCACTGAGCTACCTCCAGAAGTGGTCCTTGCGTCTTTAGTAACACTGACAACCATCTTCCTTTCCTCTTATTTTGTGAGTTCTAACATAACTTTTGTTTTCATTTGTATTTTTTTTCCTGAAGCATATGCATCACTAAAACGCTCTTTTTCTGCCTCAGCTGCATTTTGTTTACTTGGTTCGAAGCACAAAGTGGATCCTCTCGGGGTTGGGCTCCGTTTTTTTTGTCATGTTCCTGCTTGTATCGTCAGGCCTTTTCTTTCCCTACTCAGGCCGCCCAGACAGCCCAAGGCCTAAGAGAGTTTTTATTCAGGTTAGAGCACACACGTTTTTAGCTTATCTGGTTCACTGTGTACAATGTTCCTCATCTTTGTTGTTTCTCTTGCATTAAATCCTCTTGTAGCACACAACACGAACGTTCCACAACCTTCAAGGGCAAGTGGAAAGTCAGGACTCCGGTCTGTGGATCAACAGCTTTGACTACACAGCCATCCAGCACATAACACCTCACATGCCAGAGATCAACGACACTGTGAGGACAGAATGTCGACAAGACCGGCCTTTTTGTGGCTACCCATGGTTCCTGCCTGTGAAGTTCCTCAGCAAGTCGGTCATAATTCTACTCCAGCAGATACTATTTTATCACGTAAAAGCATTAACCAGTTTTTAAATTGTAGGAAAAACTGGTATCTTCCTGCTTCAGAAGTGTTGCCGAGCTCTCCCTTGGAGTTCAGCCTATTGTCCAAAGAAGAGACCAGCTGGGGAACAGTGAAGATGAAATTTAGCGCCAAAGGTCTGGCGCCGCTTTCATGTTTTTGATGCTCCGTTTGATGAGATTTAGTTATTTATCAACGTGAAGTGGCAATTTTATGAAGGAAAGTTGAAAAAAAGTTTAAATAGTTAAGTTCCACATTACATAAGTAACAGGAAGAGGGAAAGCACAGTTATAATAGAAATTCTACATCTTTGTATGTTGTCAAGGCCAATTATGTTTTTTCCCGAATCCTTTTAGACACACTTTGGATATGGAAAAGGCTAGTTTTATTATGATTATCATTGTTATATTATATTATGATCATCTATTCAAAAATCAGAACATGTGCGATCATGAAACAATCTAGTGTCATAAACACTTTACACTCCTACGTTTATTTTATTGTCACCGTAACAACTTGATTTATCCTTGAGGGGAAATTATTCATGACCAATTAAGAAGGAATATTTTAGAATGAGCTTTGCTGCACCCCTAAAGACTAAAAAAATACGAATTAAAATCTTGGATAAAATAAAGCAAAAATATTGCGGTTAGATGTAAATATGTCTAGTATTTACAGTGGGGTAGTATGTGCAGTTATTGAAAAGGTGAAGGGAAAGTCCAGGATGGTCCTGATTTTGGAGAGCCCCCTCCTCTCTGACATCACAGAGTGCGGCTGCTCCTCCACAAAATGAGTTTATTTATTAGTGTCCCCAGGCCTTTCACCATAACAGGATTTGAAGTTATTGCAATAAACGATCTTATTGAGGACCACTTGATGCCACTGAAGCTAAATGGAAATATCTGTATTCCCGTGTTCTAAAAGTACACAATAACATACAATAAAAACAAACAGCATGGGTCAGTACATTCATTTAGTAATTATTATTGTGACAAGTGTCCTTCACTGGCAGGCCATAGACCACCACAATTGGGACCTTTTCTAATAATTATTTTCATGTAGGTCCCAGTCACATGTCTTTGTATCTGATGCCTCATCGTGGAGCCAGCCTGTCAACCTGGTCTTTTGGAGATGGAACTCCCCAGTATGATCTCAGTGGAGAGTATTTTGTATTCTACTCTCATGGCCTGGATGCTCCTGCTTGGACATTCTGGTTTGAAATACAGGTAATTCCCAAAGGTGTTGACAGTGATAGTTCTTTTGATAAGTGATACAAGATCATGAACATGTTTTTCATCATCTTTTCTCTTTGATCTTGCTCCTTTAGCCTCCAAGGGATCCAGACCCCTTGGGACCAGAAGGAATGATCTCCGTGGCTATTTCTTCTCACTATTTCTTTGGTAAAGACCAGAGGACTGCTCCGCTCCAGGAAATGCTCAACAGATTTCCTGAATGGACTTTCCCGTCATCTTGGGTCAGTACATATGACATGTACCGATACTGAGGCCACTGTGGACCACGAAGGGCTTTGACTCTACAACAATTACTGGCCTTGTCACTAAAACACACTCTCTAGTCTGAGAGAGAGAGACCACCATCACTGTGTCAGTGGCTAGTAGTAGCTAACTAACAGGGAGAGACATGCCTCAGTGCAGTGGCTGCGTACGTAGTATAGCTCACTGATAAACTGAAGCGCGGCCGCTGTGGCCACGTGCTAACTCCTGGATCTGTTGAGAACGGAGTTAAGTTTTTTACTTGATCTGTTGTGCCTTTGTTTTATTCGCCTCATTGCACTCCCTGTACTTTTCTACCACTGACTTTATCTTGTACTCTTCCTGCTAACATTCTTTCAAAATGGCTGTGTGCTTTCAGGTCATTTGTTTGAAACGTGTTTGTCACTTGTTCATCATGTACACTTCGTAGAATAGCATCTTAGATGGATGGAAACACTTACATTACTTACTCTTCCTCATTGCCGCTGATTTGCTGCCAATGTCGATACCTCTCATTGCTCATAATCAGCATAATACTGTGAAAACAATGATTAGAGATCTTGTCATAGAGAAATGTATTTATTTTGACCTGGTAACCCCCACCTGTACCGAGCATATCTTCTCCAGTTTGGCTTTACCCAAATCCAAAATTCTTAAAAAAAAAAAGTCAGATAGCAACAAAAATGAGCTGAGAAAGAAGATGAAAACACAACAAAAAGCGACAAAAACATGACGACAAAGTGACAAAAACGCAACAACAAAAAAAGAGCCACAGAAAACTGAAGTGGAGAAAATGCACTTGGTTAAGGCGGGGGTTAAGAGGTGAAGTCTTGCTGAGAGCTTTTGGTAAACACTCTTAAGTTTAAGTTAACGGTTGATTTTCTCTTAAGGTCGATGGGAAAGTAACAGTGGTGTGTTCAGTGGTTTCTAAGCTGTGAGCTGAGGTGAAACAATAAGACTATTTACATTGGCTTGTTACTGTAAAAGGATATGACTATTTTTGTGAACTTGAGTTTGCCTTGTACCAGTTTCCTGCTACAAAATAACTTGACGGGGGATTTTCCATAATAATGCGCCCATAATGCATTGATTCAATTGTACAAGTTCTATACAAATTTTATATTTTAAGCTTCTTCATAATAATGTGAACGTTGAAACTAAAAGAGTTAAAATCCGGTCAAATGTGCGGATATGGATAGTATCATGTTACCTGCAGTTTTTCAACAGGGGAAACATAGGAACTATTTCCTTAAGGCTCACAGTGCATATGACAGGTTTCATTAATCCAACTTGATGACACAGTTGTATTTAGAAGTTTGATCTTTGCCTAGTAATTTCACTTTTTTTTATTTATGTGCAAAGACGTGCAACCATACTGCTGCAATGGGCCATGAGCAAGTCCCAAACTTTCTCTGGAACTCTCTCTGTCGCTTATTGCTTGCTTCTTCTTTTTTGAAATACATTTTTTTTAATAAAATTGTCCCTTCATGGGGTGTAAATCTATTTTGAATATTATCCCGTCAAAGCTTGTAGTAATTAGACATGAAGACCTGTCATATGCACTGATCTGATAACAGGATGACAATACAAATTGGAATGATTTTCAACGGGGTTTTGTGATTCTGTCTGAAATACCCTCCCATAATACTCCCCAAAAACAAACTGGTCACCAAGTAGTTTCTCCAGACGACGGGAGAACGTTTGCACTTGAGAGCTCAACGGAGATGCTGGTCTGTCCACTGTGTTACACCAAGTAACAATGTTGTAAATGTTGCCTGCATCATGCTGAAATAATGGCCTTAACCTTTTCTCAAAGACCCACAATATTAATGTTTAACACTCGATGTGTGAGTGGTCTCGATCTACTGTCGTGCCAGGCTACATAAATGATGCTGATGGGTCACTTTACATTTCTCACAATGTTTAAGAACAGGGATAAGGGAAAGTTCCACCTCTGGTTTGATTCAGTCAGCTGGCACTTCATAATCTTAAATTTGACTGAGATTTTATGTGGTTGTCCAGGGTTCAAGATAATTGCAGAAATTACTGACACGCTATTAATGTGGTTTGTAGTAAGTAAAGTACATCAAATGACATTTCATTAACTAAACTAAACTGTTCAACTGTTCAATTTGAAGTGTTTTGACCCTTGAAATGAGATCAAGCGCTAACTATGTCTTATCTGTGGATAGTCCCCAGTTTGCATCAATACTCTGAGGGTCATGGCTTGAAAAGTTTGGGAATATCGTGTCTAAACAGTTTAAATTGAAACACAAAGCAGAGGGCTTGACAGGTGGTCAGTGAAGCATTGAAACATTGGGTTGAGTGCGTTAAGATTATGTTTCAAAAAACACCTTAGTTCAGGGTTGGAGCCGAAATACCAGGTCTGTCTTACACCAAAAGGCTTTTTGAGGTTATGAATAAAAAGTAGCAGCTGCGTAAAATGTTGTGCCAATTCATAAAAAATATCAAAAAAACAAAACAAACAAAAAATAAACAAATGCCCACATGGTCTTGACCCCCAGGCCTGAGTTTGGACGTCCCTGCTCTAGACGAGTAATGGATATTTATCCGACAAAAAGGCATGTTTACTAAAAAAGAAAATGTAAAGGCATGAAATACCTGCTGTAGAGATTTGTTGACATGAACGATGAGGACTGTAGCAGTGTGTCATGAGGTCTTGGGAGAAATACCTAATATATCAAAATAATTTATGTAATGAATGGGTTAATGTGTTATCAGTTATATTTCAATGTCCGTATTTCCCTGTCCGGTTCACTTCTTCAGGAGCTAAATGTGTGAAGGAGTGCACTGCTGCAGTCAGATACTTATGTGCTGTTAATCTGTTAAAAAGCCAACGCTGCTAAAACGTTAACATGTTCCAGCTCAATAATACAGTACTGGGATGTGACTGATCAAGGCCTGCTGTTGTGTCAAGCAGCACATGGTGGATCTACTCACGTAATGGTCAAAAACACATTTCCTCATGTCTTGTTGAAATGCCCTTTCACCTGTGCCTCATGATTCTGTGGTTGATCATTTACGTATACGTTTATTTGGGACTGTTGTGATTAGACATTGTGCGCTGGTTACAGGGTTCCCTTTGATTGACTGGAATGATTATGCAAAAGCTTACATTATAGCACTTCTTACTGCTATTAAAAATGATGATACTTTTTGGTTGTTTTGAACATGCACAAGACAAACACTTCTCGTTTTAAAAAATAATTTATTGGTTTTATGTACACCGGAGTAAAGAGTAGAAAACCAAAACGACATAGAAAAGGCAATTGTACTGCTAAAATTTTACACCCATGAAAATGTCAGCTTCAATAACTTTGAGCAAACATGCAGGCCTCGCATTGCCTTGAAAATGTACATTAAGGTAGCACTGTGTCTCTAACACTCTCATCCACAAGAAAAAAGCTCTGAAATACACATTTCCTTAGGAAATTGTCAGGCAGTCATCACCAGTTTAAGTTGAATTGCAGTATCTGATGAAGAAATTGACGACAAATAATGAACCAAAAAGTGAATCAAAGCAAAGGCCACTGGTCAGTCTTTGGTGTGTCCATTATTCAAGTAAAGCTTACATCGAAGCAGCTGTGAGCGTGATCTCGGCCCTCTGCAGTGTGAGCATGAGCCACACTGTTAATGCCACTTTGTCCTTTCATGATTAAGAAAAATATATTAAATAAAACAAAACAGAGCAAGATACAAATAGTTTTGCACAAACATGGAGAGCTCAAGTTCCTATGAAATATTTTGGTCAAACTGAATAAAAGCAAGCGCTAAAATGGATCCAAACAAAGAAAAGGTAAAGCCTAGAAACATTTCGTAACATTGAGCAAAATAATACTGACTTGAGGGAGAAAAACTTGTGCAGCGCCAATACGCGACATTGATTTACTAAAGGTTCATAAGTCTGAAAATGAACTGAGCACATCGCTCGCCACGTCACAATAAACAAAACAATGCCAATAAATACATGTCTAATACAATAAAATCAGTTTCAATCGTTTTCCACCACTTTTCAATACAACAAATAGTACACACAATCAAAGCCACGCAGAAGCACGCAAACACATCGTAGGCAAGAGCATAGGGTCAACTGACTCAATTCACAAAATGAACAACCTTATCTGTGTATAAACATTTGCTTTCTACATAATGAGCTGGCAAGGCCCTTGACTGCACTGCAGCTTTAAATCTAGCCGGTTCAGCTCACTCTTATACTGAGAGCTCATCTCAACACTGCTGTTTGCTTTGCTTGTTCCAGGGAAGTAAATAACCCATACTGGCTATAGTTCCCATCACACACTGCAGTCGGGTCAGAGCGGAGAGGATTTTGTTACAGCCTCATTGGGTTAGTGAAAAATACATGAGCGGAGGTACCGATGAGTGGTAAGAAACAACAATACAGAATCCTGTCATTTCTGTAAAAATACAAAACCATTATAGAATTTTGTATTTCATATATATTTTACAGGGAATTAAGACAGTACTTGTTAGATAGAAAAATATACAGTTACTCTATAAAAAGGTTATCCCAAAATATTTTAATTTCATGAGGTATGAAATAGTTGTGCACAAAGTGCACAATTTCTGAAGGCTGGAGCATACTTTAGACTGAGCATCCTATAGACGTCTAGAGCACGTTTCTTATTTTCAACGATGATACTTACAATAAAATACTGTCATGAAAATTGTTTAGTTGTCCAAGGTTAAATTCCTCACCTTGTACTTAATTTAAAAGAAAGCTAAATCATAAAACCGCATTCTGTGCTCGACTATGGACTAATGAGGATGAAAAACAAAGTTTATTAACAAGCTGGAATTGTGCAAAGGCCTGTTCACACTCTTGCAGTCAATACTAAAATGAGTGTCCAATACCGACTGAAGTTAGGGCCTGTATGAGAGGGATCCGTTTCCAATAAGCATATAAGACAGCTTCCTGTGACCCACAGGTCAACAGAGACCCGGACGTCAGGACAAGGTGCAGTCATAAGATCCCTCCTCATCTCTCTGCTCTTTTATCTGTTCGTCTGGACCATCTTCAGAGGAGGCTCTGGGAAAGCCTCCTGCCGGCTCAAGGCTAGGCAGTGCCAGACCTAGTGGGGTGGTGCCTCCTCTGTTATCCTCAGGTCGAGGGCTTACAGGGCTCGTCAGGCCCTCCGTGCCCCCTACCTTGGACTGACCACTGGCTTGAAAAGACTCAACCTGAACCTGTTCCGCTGTGGACTCCAGCAACTGCTGCAGCTGGGGTTGAATCAAATTTAAAAATGGTTTGTATCCCAAACTGAAATGATAAAACCCAAAGATTATTTAACAAGTTTATCTGTAGAAAAATGCAGTAGGGTACAGCGTATTACTCGGGTGGATGACACTTACCAGTCAGTGGAAGCCCACGCTTCAACAGCTAATAAGCCGTCTTTGATGTTCTGTACAGTTTCTGAGGGGATTTCCGGATGGTCCAGAAAGCTGATCACTTGCTTGATGACACCGGCATCTCTCAAGATCAAACCAATGACGACACACCATTCCAGACAGCCAGCCTCCATGAACACATGCAGGAGGTACCTGATAAACAGAGACATTTTCATAACTGGCCAATTAGAGTTCAGGTCATTTTCTGACAAGACCCACCGAAGTTGAACTTGAGACTTGTGTGGGCCCTTGTTTGCCAGCTCCATGGAAATATGCTCCAGCTCAGCTTGGCTCAAACACAGCGTTGAGGCGTTTTCATCCACCATTGTCCAGTCGCCATCTACCACTGAACTGGTCTCCGTCAGATCTGTAGCTGAGCCAATACTGTATTCTTCCACTAGAGGGTCGGTAAGACAATAGATATAACATTCTGCTCAGGAAAATGTACATCCATAAGTACAAGTTAACAGGAGAAGCTAAGCATTGGAACCTTTATTTGTGACGAGAGACAGAAAAGCATCTTCAGTCTGTAGTGCGTGCTGGTGTGAGTGAGTAGAGGAGGCCGTGTTCATGTCTTTGCTCCTCTGAGCCATCCCATCAATCCACATGTTGTTACTTTGAGCAGCCTGAGGAGGCACTGTGTCCATATCATTGTTCAACAGGCTGTCAGCCGACTTGGACTTTAACAGCCGGGTGCTCAGCACTAGCATAGTAACAAAATAGAAAATAGGAGTTTAACTACATTCATAGCACTAAAGAAATGATTAGTCGCACATTTTACAGCTACACATCACCTGGGCGGCACCTTCCGTTCTTCAATGGCGAGGAAATGCAGCCAACAGGGATAACAGGAAAGGGCCAAAGGAAATCCTTGTGTAGTATCTTCAATGCCATAACAAAATCTTCAACCCGAGCCACACGGTTTCTCTCTCTACACAACCAGCCGATGAGCTCAAAGCCGAGCTGAGCAGAGAAACAGCCTAGGTCTCGCAGCCGCACCTGCTCCAACAGGTGGCGGGCGTGACGCCAGAGCATCATGTCGATGTACATATTCTCTGCACACTCCACATCCCGTCTGTCAGTCAAACATATGATTAGAACTGATGCTGCGAAATTAAAACATAGTAAACCATTTGTTGAAATACCCTTTGACTGACGGTCCACTGGGCATACTGAATGTCTTCTGAAGATTGAATTTGCCAGTAGCAATGGAGTCTGCAGACTGGGACAAACTAATGCTTCGATTTCTGAAAAACTCAAACCCTCCAGAGCTCGGGTCCTGTACAAAAGCAGCAGTTTCAATGAGTCGTTTTTGACACAAATGGTAAAACAATGTGGTCCTATATCTGTCTAACTTCACCTGATTGGTTGGTGTTGGAGGGGGCGTGTCCATTTCCCCTGAGCCAATCGCTTTGAGGAATCGTATCATGTGTCGACAGAGATCCCATTTACCCTGTTCAAGCGCTGTGTTAAAAAGTAGAGTGGCATGCTGCCGGCTCACTGCTGGTACCTCCATGTTCTTAAAGAGGGAAAACAAAAACATTAAGGAACCAGATCACAGAAGAGTACAGAAATGCAGAAGAATTATTACCTGCAGAATAATAAGATAGGAGGCTGCTGTGTCTAGATCTTGAGCCATCAGACACTCCTCAAACAGATCCTTGGGGTTTCCCACAGCGGCAAATAGGTAGTTCCAAAGGGCATACTCAGTCTTCCTGGCGCAGTGAACAATGGTTTGGAGAAAGAGTGGGAACTCTGTGATGAACTTGGCCACAGTGGGCAGCAGAGGGTCAGGGATGGGCTCCCGTGATGTGGCTTCTTCTTCCAGCACCACATGGACCATCAACTCCATGACATGAGGGAAGTACGGCAGAGAGGCACAGGACTGAGCCAGCATTAATGCCTACAACAACCAACACAAGATTTGGTTAACATGTGAATTATTCCTCATCTGCCTCTTTACTGAATACCCAGCTCAACACAATAACAATTTACCCAACATCCCTACATGACATGGAGGTTGAGAGTTGATTTTAGGCGAAAAGGCACACATTTGATTCCTGAAATATATCTGTTGAAAAAGACAAAAAGAGGAAACACCTGCTCCCCGAGGTTGCGGACCAGCAGCTGCCTGAGGATGTGGTGTAGGTAGATCTGAGATGTTCTCTCCACAGTGCAGTAAGGAAAGAGAGCTTCAAGGGACTCGGGGGACCCCTGCAGCCCGTCATACAGCACAGTCTCATTGGATGCCCCCAGCACAAGGGCATCCTCAAACAGCACAGTCAGAGGGTAAATGTTTATGTGGAACGGCAGCATAATGCGTCGCGAGAGGAAGGAGTGGGGCTTGCGATGGTCTCTTGGAAACAGTGGAAGCCACACTTTCATGCCGGCCTCACCACAGGACAACCACAAGGCCTCCAGCAGATGACGCTTCTTCTTGTTGGAGCGGCAGGTGGTCCACACATTCTCGACGCATTGAGCCAGAACAACAGGTGGACAAAATGGTAGCTGTAAGCAAAAATACCAGTATGTCACTGTCAATTTCAGTTTCATAGTAATTACTATAATTTTTACATAAAATAACACAAAGACAGCATAAAAGCTATGTGAATTACACTTCTGCACTGCATTAGAACTTCAAATTATATCATGCAAGCCTTTATGATTCCCCCTAAAAAGAAAATACTATATCTTTTATGCTGAATGCCTTTCCCCCCAAAACAAGTTGTATCATAACATATCTAAACACCCGTTATCATGGAATGCTGTACCTCTTATGGCACATCCTTCACAATAGCTCTAAGCACATTTGGTGGAGATAACAGTGCAGAATACTGTAGCCAACACAATTGGCAACAGCCATTTTTAATGCTCACCAACAGACAAGAAGTCTGTTAGAAATATGGTGGCTCAACTTGTGCTAAAATTGTAACATACTTTACTAGGTCACTGGTCAAAGTCCGATAACTAATGAACACTCACTCATGGGCAAAGATAATAACTTCCACAAATGTAAACATGAAATGAGCTTACTGGCTTTTTGTTGTTGACCGCAGTTTCCTTCTCTCGTACCTGTGGTCCCGAGCGGTCTCTCTGGAGCATAATCAACTGGCCAGCCAGATTTAACATGATGCTCTCAGCCATGCAGGCCTGGAGTGAAAATACATGCTCCGTCAGTGTGTTCATGTGCGACTGTTTGCATCTTGATATAAGTGGTGCCACACCTGCTGCGGGGCCTTTAGTGTGATACCGGTCTCAGTTCGAACAGACGTCAGAGTGACAGAGACAACCAGGCCTGGATGGGGTATGTAGCGAGACATGGACACTTCTTGAAGCAACTCCACATACACTGACTGGTTCGGGCTAAAAACAAAACAAAATGAGAGCATTACAGTAAGAAAGGCAATCGGAGAACCTGGGCTCAAAATGAACTCATCATATTCCTGTTGAATAGTGAATGCAAATGTATTAGTTTAACTCAAACCTTTGGGCTCATTATTAATTGATCACACCAATGTCATCCATTTACTTAGCAAAGAATTAGAAATGTTTTTTGTTAACTGGCATAACGTTCACTTCAGGTCAAACCCACCTGTCGCTCCTCCTCTCTAAACTATAAAGGCAGATGGAGCAGTCAGCTCTGAACAGGATGACCATGTCTCTAAACACATTGAGCAGCAGAGTATCGGAGTGCAGCTTTGTGATTGAGGCAAAGGCATTGTCCAGGTTAGATGTCCTCAGGTAGAGCCTCAACTGGAAAAGGTCAAATTAAATTAAACCTTTCAAAACTTCATGAATTCAATTGCCATCGTCGTCACTCACCTGCTCTTGCTGGTCATTAAAATTGTAACAGGCCACCACCACAAACTCATTCCACCAGGCAAGGCCCCCAGTAACAGTCATGCTCTGCTCCTATTCATATCAATGACATTTTTGATTTCACATCTCATCCGTTATACATTTGGATTCTTCGGTCAGAAGATGCATACCTGAGTTACATTTCCAAACAGTTTCCATTTCCTTGTGTGTAAGGAATAGTGTGCAAAACCCCGCCGTCCTGCAACAGCCATGCACTGGCCTGCAGTATCTATAGCTGCAAACTTAACCCACAAAACAAAGACAAATATATCAAGCCTAAAGAGAAACTGACATTTTGCAGAAAGTAAACATTGAATTGTTTTTAACTCTCAGAGCTCAACAAATATTTGTTTACCACTTTGTTTTACTGGTGTTACTGGTATTTGCTTGTTTCTTTACTTACCCGTATGGGCCAGTTGCTTTCAAGATATGTGCTATGAATCTATTGAAGAAAAAAACAATCAAACAGTAAAGACAAGTTGCTTTGACACAGTAGAATACTCTGATATTCGAAAGCACTGGGGGGCTGCTCAATTAAATGACTGTCCGACCTGGACTACATGCCAGTGCTTGTGTCCCAGTAAAGTGCTGAGTCCCTGAGAGATGGAGGAGTCGGGGTTAGGGGGCTGGTGTGTGTCCATGGAGCTGTGCGCCTGTGTGGGATCACCACAGGTCAGGTATAATTTGTCTTCACCGTGGAGAAGCACTTGCTCCTGGTTGCTCTGCAGTAGCAAGAAAAGAAAGTTAACCTTGATCAAATTAAACTACACTCATGTTTTATATTTGTCCACACACCGTGCAAGGGTTGACCGTGAGCGCACTCTTTATGAAGTAAAACTGCAAGATGCCCGTCTGCCGAAAAGCTGAGTGAGGGGGTTTTAGCTCTTCATCCTGAACGAGCTGCACCTCATCCTGCTTTCTCTCACTTCTGAATGGGAGGACCCACAGATGATAGCCCTCTGCTCCCCAGCTCTACAAAAAGAAAAGTTGAGAAGTTGTTATACATAATTCACAAGCATATATTATGCACAATATGTGTTTAGCAGAAACCAAACGTTACTAACCATAGAGCTGATTTTTATAGGATCCTTCTTGGTTCCATCTGAACGATGGCTGTGCAAAAACAGATGTTAAAACAACTGTCTACGTTCTAAGAATTGATGCATTATTGCATTACAAAGATATACTGTGTACTTACGCAAAGTCTTCTCCCAGAGTGCAAAAGAGGTGAGCACCAAAGACGCTCCACAGCGATAAGCCCCCACACTCCCATGTAACCATGACAACGCTGTAGTCGGGTGACCAGGAAATGAGTTTGACTGGGCCTGTCTTATTGTAGATGTCTGCATAAGAGAATGAATGTGAAATTGAACCGGAGCTTAGATATGTGTTTAGATAACACACATGCAAAAGTCTGAGGGATCAAAACCAAGAGTCGACTCTTCACATGCAAAAAAAAACTCAGCTTTTAGCAAATAGATTGTTAGGAGGTTGAATGCTTGGCAAAAAATGGATAGAGGAGTTTGGTAGTAAGTAATGATAAAAGAAGAAATACAAACCTGGGTAGTGTTTTGGGGTGAGCTCCAGTTTGTGGGAAAGCTGCATGAACCCTGTTGTGGTATCAAACATGTAAACCAGCACAGAACCACTGTAACAAGAAGAACACAATTTAATATAGACAAGTAATGCTTAGTGTGTCATAAAGAAGTGCATACTGTTGAGGAGAAAAGCCTCAGCCACACACAAACTGACAGCTAAGTGCAGGATGGGACTAGGGACTGGGGTGTTACCTGGCACAACCAAAAGCCATCAGTCTGTACTTGTTGTTGACAGCGACACATGTGCCATCGGTCACATCCGCTGCCCAGACACCCTGCAGCTGCTGAGAGACGACCACATTAATCAATCAAAACATTATTCTCCATTCCCTTATATTAATTATCTCTTCATAGGATAGCACGGTTTTGGAAAGAGAACCCAATTGGGATTTTTCTGACAAGGATTGCCGCCCATTTTGTGTGGTGCAGTTCATGGTCCACACACAGCAGTAAAGGTATAACTAAGGTGAACAGGTTTTATACATGATAATTCATTATGAAGACAGATTTTTTGGTTTGAGAGGGCATTAACTTACTTAAAGGACACATGATTTTTTTTAGCCTTAAACCATGTTATAACGTTACAGACGATGGAGTGAATAAGTGATGCACGGGTCAGGTTTTTTTTTTTCAGCCTGCGGGCCCGCATTTGGAGCAGGCAACCCGCACATCCCTAGTGTGAATCAATAACACGGGAATTTAAAGTGATTTTGAGGATCTGGAAAAGTGCTTTATAAGACTAATGCATTATTATTTTACTGTTTCTTCTTTTACGGTGACAGCACTTCGTTCTGCACTTCGTTCTGCACTTCTGAATACAATTGCATCATTGTTAAAACGCAAACACTGTCCTCCACATTATTAAATCCCAAAATAAAACATTATATCGGTTCGGAGCTGTTCTGCTCTCAAAGTGTGTTTCTCAGGCCGTGCTGAAGCTGGAAACCATGCTGTTATTCCTACAACTGCCAGCAGGAGGAGCCCCAGTTAAAGTCTTCACCAGCTCTAGCCCGTATTTCATTGTTGCCATTTAATTCTTAGACACAATTTCAAATTACAAAATGTAAAATACCAATGCTGATGCACCCAAAATAATGTTTTTACGTCTATTTTTTTCTATGCATGATATGTCCACTTTAAAAATTAACCACTATTAGCAAATCGCCAAACCTGCAATTATTTAAATGATACCCTCGCTCTCTGCATTATAGGTAAACTGGAACTTAATTGTTCAAGTATTTAAAGTATCCTTACATCGGTTGTGATTGTGTTGCCAAGTGGTGTGATAAATCCCAGTCGTCCATCGCTTAGCACCACAGCAAATCCATCAAGTGTGACACAGTATTCCATACAGCAAATGTGAACTCCTTCCAGATCCAACGATGGGCCACCTACAAACAGAGAAGGCTTTAAGCATTTCCCAATGAGAGAAGAGACAAATCTACACCAATGTGATGTCACTAGACCCCCTGTCAATCAAAGCCTTATACTGTGGTCGTCAACAAGGGCAGAACAATTTTGGCCAGTTACCAATTTTTTGTCCCACTAGAGGATTTTTTTTGTTTGGGGAAACACACACTCACACCCAGACACAGCGCCACCACCGGTTGTGGCTTTGTCACCTAGTAATAGGGTGACCAGATTTCACAGCCTGAAAATTGGGGCGCGTGTGCGTCTGGCCACCAAGGGGTTTACGAGCAGTGATGGTCAAATGGACGCAGCAAATGCGTCTTGATTCGCAACAATAACGCAGAATGCTGTTTTAAGAATCTTTCACTTTGCACAATGTTACCACAAAAATGTTAATTACAATGACAAAATGAGCTGAACTTGAAATGAGGCGAAAACTTGAAATTAAACTATCCCGACAAAGCTTCTGACCAACACAACTAATCATATCAAACATAAAGGAGCAAGGGTTTGGTCTGAGGATTGGCCTTTTTTTGTTTATTTGTCAGTCATGTATGTTCACATAATGCCCTCAGGTATTATATACTCTAGTATTGGCCAATTAACCTGGAGCCAAGCCAACTTGACGATCGCTGATCTAAAACATTCTTGACAGTATAACAACAGTATCTGACGCTCTGAGGAAGGCTTATGCCAAAGCGCGTTAGTGTTCATTTAAAAAAAAACCTATCACTAGTTTTGAAGACGCGCAACTCCCCTCCTTGATGAAATATGTTTTTGGTACAATAACAAATCAATTTTTGCTTCTTGGATCAGAATAAACATAAAAGTAACTGTATTTTTGTAAATACATTTATTATTTTCACTTTTTGTTAAATCAGTGGTCAAACTCAAACTCACACCATATATTGTAAACCAAAGATTCACTAAGAACCACTTGAATCCAGTAGTACATTATGGGCACTGTGTAGTGCGGTGTTTTGTGAGTGTCAAGGGTTAGGGATGCCGGGGTGTCCAGGTATTATCTGTTCTAAATCACATGTTGCGCCTAATAAGAGCATGTAGTGTTGTTCATTATTTAGTGCAGCCGTCAAATCTTCAACCATAGTGTGAGTAGAAAGTGGAGTGTGTGAGGAGTGGAGTGGGGAACACTGGACTGCCAATTTGCCAGCTTTTCAGCAATAACAGTGGAATTTGGTGTGTAACCCAGTGGTTTTCTACCTGCAGAGCGGGACCCCGAAGGGGGTCATGAGATAATTTAACCCCGATCAGATGGGAGGCACACTTTGCATGTGGTTTGAACAGAAACATACCTAATGTTTGTTATGGGGCCACGATGAAAAAAGCAAAACAGTGAAGAACCACTGGTGTAAACTTTTGTCTAACCTCGGCCAGACTGGAGGTCTAGTGAGAAAGGGATTGTCGTGAGGCAAATGGCTTTGCGCCCATTGCTTCCAAGCCCATCCCAGTGCAGCATGTGAAGAAAGCCATCAGCCGTACACACCAATAGATCCTCCTGAAGAGTCTGAAAACTAATGCAAAGATAAGAAAGAGGTTTAATACGATTCACAGTAGAATAATGAGACAAAAATTGATTATATCATAGAGCATAGTCCAACTGTGCTTTGTAAACATCGACAGACCAGCTGTGGGGATGATGCCACATTACTGCCTGTGCCAGGGCTCACTGTATCCAATTGTTGACGGGTGCAAACAACAGCAGCCCTTATGCACATACAAATGACAATGTGAGCCACCAAAACTCAGAACAAAAATGTCTAAGGATCTGTGGACTAAAGAGACATCACAAGACATAGCTAGACCTCAACTGAATAGAAACACCTCCAGAAACTCAACGATGGTGATTTCTGTAACTTCTTGTTACTCATTAGGGCTGCATGATAACATTCAGAGAAAATGTATGTTGTGCAGATGGAGATGATTGAAAGGAGGGGGCAGCAGATAGTTCAGTTGCTCTAAAAATCAACACATTAAATTACACATGTCCGCCCAGAGTTTGGGATTATCAGCTTTCTGATGTAAATGTAAATGCATCAGATCTGACTATTGGGTTATTTCATTTATGATTGATTACACAAACATAGCCAGTCCAGTGTCTAGAGTTCAGTTGCAAGAGGAGAATGCTATGGGGAACTGTGGCTACATATGTAGCTTGCCATCACAGACCACAGTGTGAATGAATAACGTACAGAATTGTAAAGAGACTTTGAGCATCTGCAAAAATGCATTATTATTTAACTGTTTCTACTTAAACAGTAAATGCTATAGTGTGAGCAAAGGGTATTTTGATTAGAAAGGCACATTTACCTGGTGATGGGAGCTTCCAGATCTACAGGCATCTTCATCTCTAAAGACAGAGCTGGTGCACAATGTTCCTCTTTATAACCTGGATTGAGCTTTGCGCGTGAACTTCCCCTGTCACAAAGAGAAAATTAAGAAGATGTTAGTTTTCTGTGTGTAATCAGGATAGTAAAACGGTCAAGGTTCAAAGTTGTCAGAGAACTACAAAGAATGACCAGATCTGTCCAGACTTGCCCCTCTTCCATGGTACATGGTCGAGGAATGTGAAGTGCCACAGACAAGGACAACACACTTTGTTTTTCCAATTTGACAATTTTATATTATCATCGATAATACAAAATTACTATAGACAATTATATTTTGTTTTAAAAAGCAACATTAATGCTCAATACTCACCTTGGGTACACAGGCTCGTAGAGATACCGGTCATCGCCTCCACCCAACACATCAAACAGAAGGATGTAGCCTTTGGCTGTCTGAACACATAGAAAAGAAAAAATAATTAAAGGTTGCTTTTGTTCATGAGGCAGTCAAGTTTCTCTGAATTCGCAAATCAGAGGCGACAAGTCCACAAAGACCAGCGGAAAGTCCAACAAAAGGTCGTCTTATTTGACCTCACTTCAAAGATTACTAGTTTAATTGATATTATGCAAATGTGAGGTATTGTCTTCTGTAAACCCTGTAGTTTATTTCAAATATTATGTGATTTCTGTATCGGTCGATCAGTCCTGTTAAAGCTCTGCATTTTTTAAATGTGCTCTGTAAGCTGAATTATTGTAAAAAAAAAAAAAAAAAGGGATCAAAAATCTGATTGGAATTGATAAAAGCTTTCTTGCTTTGGCCTAGTCCTTTTGAATTGTTATATTTTTAGGTTTCACGTGACAATGTGGATATAATAATGTAAATAATTGCTCAAATCAGTCAAATCAATTGCAATACTTGAGGACAAAATTGACTTTAGATTTTGTACTTCAACAAAAATGTTGTTTTGTCTGTGCCCAGATACAAAATAAAACCAACTAAACTAGTTTGACAGAAAGTGCTTTTTACTTTCAATATAGATATTAATAGGCACCAACATGTCCCCAGTTGAATGGATACCAAACTCTGTCTATGAAGTTATATCAATACAGACTTTTCCCCATAAATGAATAAAGATATAAATTATTTCATGCTCATTTGACAGATCAAACTTCTCTACGTCTCTAAAAATGAAAAGTTTGCATTGCATTTCTTCTTTATTTCATTAACGTACAACATCAGCTGCCCATAATTATCAGACAAACAAACTGCAGTCAAAGTCTTATTTTGAGAAAGGCCTGAGGCAAAGCTGATGCCAGTGTGGCCAGCAGAAGGCATGGTGGGAGATTTTACTGCTTGGATGAACTTCAGGAGACTTTGAGGGGGAGGCGTCTGCAGTTGTAGCTTACGTCACACACACTTTGGTCCAAATGTTTCTACAGCTTGTGATTTCAAGGTGAAAAGTGACTAAAAACATGACGCTACCCATGTCAAGAGAATGGTGTTGACGTCGCCCACAAGATTTGTTTTTGGAATACGTCGTAGAACCAAGTAGTTTTGTGAGGTAAAACGTCACAAGAATTTAGATTTTTTTTTTTTTTGCGCATTCACTGAGCCTGCACATAAAGATCTGCTTATCCAGTCACTATAAATAACTACAAAAATATTATTGAACAGTTTTATTGAGTGAAATTCTAGAATGTGGAGTGAGTGAAAGAACTCCTCTACCTTTCATATAGTACTTATATTTGATTAAATAGCGTTTCTTCATTCGTTATATGGGGTAATTGGGCTGCAGCATTGGGGTTGAGCTAAGGAGGAAATTGTTCTTTCAGTTTTTTTTAAATGTTCGATTAAATTGCATTCATATATGGTTCAACTTAAGAGTTGAACACTATACTTGAACTGTCAATACAAAGTTTCTGTACCTTTTGCTTTTACTTGAGGGAAAGGGATACAGAGAACAGCTGTAGAAGGCACCCTCAGTACAAACATTTATTATAGCTCGGTGAGGCTCCTAAAGGAGGAACGGAACATTTGGGCTTTGGACAAATCCCAACACACACAGAAAACTACCAAAATGTTAAAAGTATTTCCCTTCTCAAAGGCTTTTCCCCTTTTAAGAAAAGCACCCATCTCTCCATCAATTCTTTGCGTTTCTTAGTCCGACTTTGACAATCAGTAAAGAAATACATTGAGCTTAAGAAAAACACAGTGATGGTTTGTGGAGGATTATTCTTAGAGTCTCAAGGACTGCAGGCGGAGAAAGGCCAAACATCTGGAAAACAGCTGAACGTTTAGGTGACTGACGACAACAAGCTCGGTTCAAACTTGACTTTTCTCATACAGACACACATAGTGACACAGCCTGGCTGAGGTGTTGCTTTCTGTGTTTGACCCCGGCTCATTTAGCCCATCACTAACTTTAGCAGAGACGGTGGAGTCCTGGATGATAAAAGCTCCAGTTATTTCAGTTCAGGTATATTCTTATTCGAGATGCACAAATCCAGCCTTTTTGCTTCTGATACTGATATCGGGGGTTTCAGTATCTGCCGACCACAGTGAATGGTCCCTTTTTGTCCGTTGCTTTGGTTTGCGTTGTTGATTAATCCTTTGGTGAGGACGTAAAAAAGTAGTTTTTTTTCGACAATAGCCTTTCTATTGTCTATCAATGCATGTGTTTGAGTGAATGAACCCAGGTTTCTAATGAAGGCCCAAACTGAAACCCTACAGCTCATATACTAGGGCTGCAACAATACAGTGTATTATTGAATATCGACCTGAATGCCCTTCAATTCAATAATGAATCGATACAATTGTAGATAGTATTTGATAACACATGAAATATTGCAGTCTACATTACTGTCTGTCCTTGCTCCAAATAGTTTCCTGTGTTTTAATAACTATCAATTGAGTAACTTTGATCAGTAAAAATGTTTTTGAAATACAACAGAATATATCTCCCCCCCTCTCCCCTAAGAGTACCTTGATCACAAAGGAAAAAGTCATAGCTGAATATTGATTAAACTCCCGCTATATCCCAGTTTGTTTCCCAGTGTCCCTGTGTATTTGCAAAGCGCATTGCATTTCACAAACTATTTCAACTCAAGAACATGAGCAGTACAATAGAGAAGACTACTCACCGTCACAGCGATCATGGAGTCGTCTGGTTTCCATTCGGCCTTTTCATAGGATCCAAACTGGGCTAGAGCTCTTGCGGATTCAATGTAGCTGACAATCAAAACGCTAGGCTGTGGACATAAACAAACAAACAAATATTCCTGTCATAGTGTAATTTTATGGAAGGCAAGACTTTTGTAAAGGATGTAGCATGACCAATCGATTGCACTGATTGTACAGGAGATCATCATCATCATTATTATTATTGTTTCAAACATGGTGTATTTCATTCACAGGCACCCAGTGACCACAGCAATATGATCTGGCAAAGATTATGTCTAATCTATCTATTCTTCATTCTACCAGGTAAGTCCATTGAGAACCAATTCTCACAATGACAGCCTGGACTAATGCTCATCGCCTTCAAATTGCACTCATTTTACATGTTGATGTGCCAGAGAGATTATTACTCCAGGATGTCAAACACTCAGGGCTGATAAAGTTTAATCTATTCATTGATTTGATTCATGATAGGATGCATAATATGATGAACATGATGCAGAGAGAAAGGAGCCAAGTGTTCAGACATTACATTTAACTGCAGGCTGTATGCATCAACCTGTGCGTGAATGGCCATTTCAAAACAGTGTAAACAACCATTTTCATAAATTTACTTTATAACGTGACTTTAAGTGTCACTTTCCTGAGGTCGAGATTCTTAGAGACTTGGATCAACCAAGGAAAGAAGTTCATCAAAAGAAATAAACACCATCAGTGATGCAACAAGTGTGTGTTTTGGCCCCCATGACAAAAGAAACTAGGAGAGAGTGTATGTCCTGTTCAACCCATGCTCTTATTTCTGACTAAACGGGAAGTACCATGGACGAATCTGCTTGGAAATTAAGTTGTTTGTAAAAAAGACAGAAAACATTGTAAATATTTCATGCGACTTTAGCCATGCATCACATCATCACATGGAGAGTGCACGAGACACCAACACATCTCTTTCCATATAAGGTGTGAGGCTCATGGTGAGCATAACAAAAATGTGAGGTCAAAAAATTACGCAAGAGAAGGACACTGTGTGAGGTACAGATGACCAACATCTTCCTATTTTGAGACATCTGTAGCTCGGAGTAGTGACAGAGTGACAGGACAGAGCGGAGAGGAAAAAGAACAAATCAATGCAGCCACTTTCTTTCGAGTATTAAATTAAAACTTCGAATTATGGCTAAAATACATTAACAATTTGAAATGTTGATTTCTGGGATACTAATTGTCACTCAAAGCATAATGTAATGCGCCATTTCAAAAACAACAACCCTACATATATCATTGTATAATAGATATATGTATAATATCCATCTCTTACAAAGAGACTCATAACAAAAGAGTAGACAACAGCGAAAGAGCCTCCTTCAGGTCTACTCAGAATCAGCTCAAACCGAGAAACAATAAAGCCTTTGGGTGTTACGTGGTAGAACTTTAATATCAGGTGTGAAAGTATGCACTGTGCAGACTCTGCAGAGATACTGTATGTTACGAGGTAGGATTTAAGAAAATGTGCAGATTTCATCCTTTGAACTAGAAACGGTGCAGAATAGGTGTAATCCACCATGCTTGAGTGAAAATGGTCAGATTCTAACAGTGGATGGTTGAAGAGCCACCTACCCGACTAAACCAGACGCTCAGCTGAGTCTCCGAGAGCACAGCGAAGTAAAAGCGTTGGGAGCTGGGCTGGATGCAGAAGGGTTCTTCCCCGCTCCTCAGCGGACAGAGCAGCCTCCGGGGCCAGCCGGTTAGGAAATACATGACGACTCACTCCACCGTGACACTCCAAAACAGTGTCGCAGAGCCAGGGGACCAGCACACCTCGATTACAATAGACACATCTGCTGTTGTTCTTGTGTTGCTAAAACTTAAATCCACTCTACGAGAGAGATCACTCCATGAACAGAGATTCCCAAACAGCCGCCGCTGAGCTGGGCTAGCGTTGGCTTTTCCAAGTTGAAGCTAACGAGCAGCCAAAATGGCCAGGCAAGCGAAAATAAAAGAACAAAGCCGTTACAAGAAAACACGGAACAATTTGGATCCCCTGACCAACAACAGCGGATTGAACGCAGACTCCGTCAGTCAAATACAGCACAATATGTGCCAGCGACGTTTAATAACGTTGAAGCGTCCAGCGTTTGCTCCCCTGCCCCTCACCGACGCCATCTTTACTGGACTGTCAATCCCAGCGCTGATTGGTCCAAACGACACTTTCGCTTCCTGTTGACATGAACGTCATCACTGAACAGATTTAACTGTATTTACATGAAATAGTGTGAAATGTCTGAGTTCTGTAAATAAAAAGTATATCAATGGTAGTATATCGTGACACAATTCTATTAAAAGAAACGCTGAGGAGATTTATCTTGGCTAAACATTGACACCTAGTGGTAGGTATTTGATCAAATAGCGCTTGTTGTTGTTGTTGTTGTTTATTGTTATTAGTATTGTCATTATTATTAATTGTTGTAGAAGTTTGAGAACCTGCGCATTCATTTGTATTCTAAGTATATCATCTCCATTATCTCCCATATACTACATCAATGGTAACATAGGCCTTGGAATCCTCAGTGATGCACTTACTTCTCTCTATTCATCGTACAACTCCGATTTATTAAAGTAGCCTAACTATTTCAAATGGGCAAACAAAGACACGGGCGTGTTTTCCCCATAGATATATCATTTCCCTTGTACATGTAGCCATGAAACTCCTAAACAGTAGGCGGTGGAACCGTCTGTAGCTGCCACTACAACTACACTACAACTACACGCGAAGAAGAAACCCGCCAAAAGCAAGCATGGCTGCTGACATGAGACTACCAATTGTACGAAAACCAGTGATTTTATCAGTTCCTTCTTTTGATCGGAAAGATCTGGTAGTGCCCGGCGATGTGATCACTTTGGATACGGGATTCATGAGGTAGATGGGATATAAACTACGTACTGTATAGGTTATAGCCTCTTTGAATTTCTTCTAGGCTATAGTTCTTTACAATCTGCTCTCTCGGCTGCCTCTTTGCTACTGTACATTACTGTCAACCAATTCTATATGGTGGATCGTCGATGTGTTTTTGCTTTTAGAGGCCATGGTACCTATGTTGATGAAGAGAAGCTGACTGCGTCCGTCGCTGGAAAGGTGCAGCGAGTAGACAAGCTGATTTGCGTCAGCCCTCTAAAAACCAGGTGAGCTGTTATGTGGTTGTTTATTTGTCATATACTCATCATTAGTTAGAGTCGTGTTGTTCACAATTATTACCAAGTAACACCTTTATGACGCATGCTTATTGTGTGTCCTGGTCAATTCTACAGATTTAATGGGGAGGTTGGAGATGTGATTGTTGGCAGAATCACAGAGGTATTGATTATTTTATGTCCCTGTGTGATTTGCAATGTTCATCTACATGTAATACTTGTGCTTTGTATTAATAAGGTTCAACAGAAGCGGTGGAAAGTGGAGACAAACTCCCGGTTGGACTCTGTCCTCTTGCTGTCATCAGTAAATCTGCCTGGTGGAGAGTTGGTGCGACTCATTACTTCACAATATCATTTTAATTTGGGCCTTGAAGTACTTTTTTAACTTTTTATCTTTTAATTCTTAAATGTTTATGTTTGTTGTTATTTTTAGAGAAGAAGGTCTGCAGAAGATGAACTCACCATGAGAGAATATCTTCAAGAAGGAGATCTGATCAGTGTATTTGTTTATTTATTTTTTTCAAAAGACTTAGAAATCGTTGTACAGCTTGTCTTTATAGTATTTATTTTTATCCAAAGCCCAACCAATAAGCATTGCCAATTTTAGAAGCCAATATGTTGAGCTAATTTTGATATTTGTTGGCAAAATTATAGCTTTCCTTTTGCATCATGCCTTATTTTGTTTTCTCTATATCTAACAATTGTTAGATGGTCAGCTTGACTAGACTTCTTCTGTCTGTATAATTGGGGGCAGTAGTTGGTACAGTATTTGCCCTCTGATCAGGAGGTCAGCAGTTTGATACCAGCTAGTGTATCCTGTTGATCACAGGGACCATTAATCCCCCTTAATGATGCAAAGCTCTGTCTGTCCAGTAGATGCAGAAAAACATAATAGAAATGTGTTCATTTTACTGTTTAAAAGTACTCAGCATTTTAGTACTCATGTACTCCGCATACATGAGTAAAATAATAATACTTCCCGTCAACGTTTCGGTCCTGAGACCTTCATCAGGCACATTGTCCTGATGAAGGTCTCAGGACCGAAACGTTGACCTTATCCTAATAAACTATTTTTGTAAGGTTGGCAGTGTGCGGGAAGTATTATCATTTTTATTCATGTACGCGGGGATTTTCCCTCATCGCTTACGCACCTGCCTCTAGTAACTTATGTGCGAAGTTTCTTTTGTTTTAAAACTCAAGCATCAGCCAATAAACTAATGCAAATATTCACTCAAATTATATGTCAGTTTATTGTTAATAATAGCTTTTTGTTGACTGTCACTATCACTCTAGGCAGAAGTTCAGTCAGTTTTCTCCGATGGAGCATTATCACTTCACACAAGAAGTTTGAAATATGGAAAAGTAAGTTATAGTCCTATTCACAGGAATATAGAATACAAAAATGTTTGTAATCATTTTTTTTCTCCGTTCATCAGCTTGGTCAAGGTGTATTAGTGCAGCTTTCACCCTCTTTGATCAAAAGGCAGAAGACACATTTTCACAACTTGCCATGTGGCGCATCCATTATTCTTGGAAACAATGGTTTTGTCTGGCTCTACCCCACTCCAGCACAACAGGAAGAGGAAGCTGGAGGTTTCTATACCAGTTTGGAGGTGTTCTTGCCATTATTATTTCTTATCTACTGTAGGTATAGAATGTTTGTAATGTTTATTTAAAAAATCTAAATTGAAGTATCAAAATCCAATGCACTGACATTTAAGTAACAAATCCCACATAACATCATTTTTAATTTATAATTTCTTGTCATTTTAGCCTGTTAGCCTCCCAGATAGAGAGGTGATTTCAAGATTGAGGAACTGTCTTCTCGCTATGGCTGCACATAAAGTTCTTCTTTATGACACTAGTGTCCTTTATTGCTATGAATCCTCACTTCAGCACCAGGTGGGAATAACGTTGACGTTGATTTGTAGCTGTACACATTTGTTTTTTGGATTGTATTTAATGGATCTTTTACTTTTAACAGGTGAAAGACATCCTTAAACCTGAAGTAATGGAGGAGATTGTAATGTTGACACAGCAGAAGCTTTTGGAACATGAAAGCTAGAGATTACTTACAGTGGATTCTTTTTTTTTTCTTTTTTTTAAATGCTGTTTTTGTCATAGATTAAAAATGTTTTCCTAAATAAAATGTAAATTGTGTTGCAGTGCCATTTTTGTATTTAACCCTCAGCGATGTAAATATCTGCGGTAGTTGATCCTTCATCTTTAGGGCTCGAGAGGCTGCTAGCCCACGCACGCACGAGCTGTACGTCACACGTTGTCCCACCCACATATTTCTGTAAACCACCTTGCGTATGGAAGTATGGCGGCCCCAGCGAAACTACTTTCTATTCGGGCAAAGTTTATGGCACCGATATCCATGTGAAACAAGTAATGATTACATACAAAAAAGGAAGTGGTACGAAAAACTCGAAGAATGTGATCAGGGAAAAGTATTTCCTGGAGAAGTGAATTCTGAGGTTTGGTTTGCGAAATGTCTTAAATCTCTACGCCTCCTTGATTCAAGTGCCTTTAGTCGGGTACCACCACCAAGGAAGAAACTCAGCAGGACGAAGAGTTGACGCGGAAGTTTGAGAAACCTTTCATTTAGGAAAATACTGATTCATCCATGCAACAAGTGAAGGGAATTTGTTTTACAAGTCGTCACTGTTGTAGACGAAGAGAATCATCATTTCGGACGTTGTACCAAAGCCGAGAGTTGACACCTCGGTGCATCGAGAGTTAGCTCCCATGGCTACTTTCAGCATTAGCTGGAGGACGGCGGCTAACCATCGGTCCCTACGACTTCATGGTAACAATAATCATTTGTGTTTCACAGTTGTCTTTAAACGACTACAATGGGTCCACATACCCACGCCCTAATGCGTCCAAATGCCCGCCCGCTTAGCTGAAAAAAACTTGCATGAGGAAAGTTGGGATTAACATAAGTTAGCACTTGGCTGTAATGTTTGCCTGTGGCTTTGCTATAATCTTGGGCACAGTTTGCATCCATCAGTTGTCTTGTTTAGTCATTGGCGGCAGTTTTAAAAGCCTTTAAGTAAACCATATTAGAGTTGGTAATTAAGTTCAAAACTCAATATATCCTTCTAATGCATAAGGTTTAAACACTCTTAACAAAATACCATATTTTATTGACAGAAATTAACTGTGTAATACGTGTAAACAAATAGTTATTAACTTTTCTGTGTACTTGGTCTTTTTTCCTACAGATGTACTAGAAGTCCCTGTGTCTTTTGATCACACGTCACTCACGTTGTTTCAATGAATGAGTCCCTGTAACACACCTGAGTGGATCTGCCAGGCTTTCCCTCAAGTTGGGTTGTGAACAGGGGCTCAACCTGTCTCCTCCTCTCCACTCTGACAAAACTTTTTGGGCACTGACGTACACCATCCATCTTGGAGAGTCCAGGCTGTGGCCTGGCACCCTGCCCTTATGGGGCAGCAGCCGGGAAAATTTGTAGGGGACCAGAGGAGACCCAGTCTTCCAGCTTTTATCAAGGGCGGGAAGAAGGAGTCGTCACGCCATGGGAGCCAGCCCTGTAACGTTTTTGCTGTACACGGTAAGAATATCATCTTCACTCACTTGCTGACTTTGTTGTTTCCTCCAGTTTCCCCGACCACTAAAAAAACCATGTACAATTGGACCGTATGAATGAGTGTGTTTTAGAGTGCGGCTACAATCCGGCGTGGCGTGTTTACATGCATGAGACGCATGTGTGCACTGTGCTAACCAAATACACAAATAAGTAAATGTAGAGGTGGAGCTTATGTTACGAAATTCACAAATCTTGAATTCGTCGGGGAATTAGTTCACAAAACGGTCATATCAATCTTGTGGCATAAAGGTAATTACCGATATATTAAACATGAGGTAAAAAAAAACCTGAAACTTTTACGGTTAAATTGTAAAACTCGATGCACTTCTCACCTGTCCTCTAACTCAATATGAAACTATTGCGCTCACATAATATTTTCAAAAGCAAGTAATACAGTGACGCTCATCTTTTCTGCTGTTGGTGTGCTGTGACATCATCTGCATACCTTAAACAGGCTGTTATGACATGTGAATGCAACTTAGGACTATGCAATCAATCAAATTTTGATTTGAATTACAGTCATTATACCCAACAACAAAAAAATATTTACACAAACTTTGAAGTCTGATGTCTGTGCATAAACAATTACACAAGCGACCGTGATTGATCCAGTGTTTTACATTTTTGTTTTCCATAATACATACATACAATATATTATGGTAGTCTGTATTTATATAGTGCTTTTCCACCTACGCAGTCAAAGCACTTTACATCAGGGAATCACTCATCCATTCACACTCTCATTCATACACCAGTGTAGACACTGCAGACAATGTGGTTGAAATGTCTATTTAGGAACATGCTCGGTAGGAGGAGTCTATAAATCCAGCATGGATTCCCTGTCGAATGTAGTTATGAACGCAAACGGGGAGGAGTGAGCAGACACTGTCAATTATTTGTTACAGTCTATAGTTCTTCCCAGTGAATAAGTTCAAATCCACCTAAAAGTTAACACTAATAAAGAGGCCTATTAGCAGCCGGCGGCTAACGGCTAGCGATGTGACACTATGCAACCACAGGCTACGCTCTTTGTGGAATAGAATTGGATAATAAACTCTAAATTCAACAAGCACAGCTTTAAAGGCCGCTTTATATGTAGCTGGTGGTTTTAGTGACTTCATTGGTGCTTATCTTTTGTTTCATGTCGGTACGGTGACCATATGTCTCGAAAAATTCAGGGAGTCCCAAAATCCAGGCTTCCGTCACGAATCCTAAATCTGACCTAAATTGTCCTGAAAAATATTTTAGAATGTCGAAAGTGCCCGGCCCGCGGATGCCGGACCTTAGATTACTTAGAGAAGTGGTTAAATTTCTCCCAAACGGGATATCTGTACAACATTCAGTGTTTGCATATTATAGAATCAAAAGAGATCAGCTGCTGTGCACTGTAAGACGCCGTGTGCGCTCTTTAAGTGGAAGAAGAGCTTGATCTGGACAAGCTCTACAACTCACTCTTTTTTTACCTTTGGGAACGAAGTCGCTAACCCCCTTATTTTTGTTCACGTATTCCATTACTTTGATTTGCAGTTGTGAATAATGATTCAGTGACTGCTGAACGTTTCACACTGTTCAAGCGGCAATGTATTGTGGGTATATTGGGCATTACCCAATCAGAAATCACCGTGTGCATGTCCGTGCTGGGATTTTTAATTTTTTTTAGCAGCACTTGATATACTGTGACAGTGTGGCCCCCAGAGAGATTTAATTGGAGACCTCTCGTATAAAGTATATTACTGAATTAGAAATCAGGCTTTTGGTTATTTTGTGCAACACAAAATGAATTCAGTTTATACAGTTTATGGAGCTTTTATGAAAGCTTTGTTTTACAAAACAATTATTGTGTATTGTTGGTTTTAGCATAATCCTAGATCTGTGCTATTTATCAAATGTTCTGTGTTCCAGCCTTTTTGGTTGTGAATTCTTCTGATGAGCAGTGTGCATTATAAAAGAGCATATGAGAGGCCAATCGTCCTACACTTCAACTACAGGGTCTAGAAGGTGACTCAAGAACCTTCATCGAAGATGAACAACTCCTATACGACAGAGAGCTTATACATACACAACATTTAGTTTACTTGTTTTGTTGTTTTGATCTTTGTTCGCACAGTGTTTGCCAATACTATTCAGTTTTAAAGCGGCAGGTTCAGACCTTTACATGCAGCTGCCTGGAATAGTCTGACTGAGGACAAGCAAAGACCTGTCTCGGTAGTGGCATCTCACTGTGCTGTGGAGCTATGATATCTCAAGCTTGCTAGAACAGAAATGGCATGGGATGAAAAGTTTGTGGAAGAAAGTTCATATATAGTCTCGTGAAAAAAATCCGACAAATGGCTTAGAAATCACTTTTGTGGTTCTGGAATGTTAGGGGTCGGCAACCATGTTTTTATGTTGTTTAAGTGTTTCGCCTTTGTTTGTTTTTTATTGAAGAAATAAGAGGAGAATGTTCACCAAAAAGTTAAATTTTCAGCTATGTACTGTCTATGATACGATATACTTTATTAAATCTGAAGGAAATTCAGTTTACCTCTGCACACACAAGTCACACAAGAAGACATTCTTTCATTCATTCACACGGAGAATCTGGAAAAGTAAAGTCTGTCAAAGTCTGTCATGTAAAATGAAATATCTTCTATCTAATGAAATTGGCATTGTGTGTGTGGTGCGACAGGGCGATGTGGCCAAAAAAAAAAAATATTCCTTGTCTGCTCTCAAAAGTAAAACCTGTTAATAAGCCATGGAGTTTTTCAAAAGCATTTGAGTTTTACCATCCTCGTGCCTCGAGCTCTGCTGTGATTGACAACCGTGTCCATGGAGACTCAAGGGGAAAGGGGCGGAGTTAAATGGTGCTGCTCAGAGCGGGAGAAGGCAGAGGATCAGAATTTCATGTGAACAATGGGTAGGCCAAGTAAAAATACAAAATGCACTAAAGGACTATTTTTTAATCAATACATGAAATTACTTATTTCTAGTCACAAGTATCATCAACTGTTTTGACCAACACTCCCATGGCGTCCATATCCATCTGTGCAGTTCAAATGATTTGCTTCTGCTTTTGCTTTGTGACAGCTGTTTCACTGGCATCGTGGTGTTTCAACATATATGCCTGAGATTACATGATCACAAACAACATTCTCCTGCATCCATTTTAGTTAGTTAGTTAATGTATTTTCTTCGGTCATTATGAACATTTAAATCACATGTCACATGTTTTCCGGATTTGTGTGTTGTTGTTGGTGATATTATTGTATCGTGCACAACAGTGTCTTGCAATCAGTGTTTCATGATACAATATTCTTAAGTGCATTTTGTAACAAATATTGTAGTCCTAACACACTTAAAGCCTCCAGTAGCAGCTGCATTTAGCCTTTATGCTGAATTTCAATTAATTTCTCTTTGCGCTGAAGATTTGTTACTTCTTCTTGACTGAAACTTTTAGAATCTACAGTGGGGAAAAAAAGTATTTGGCTGAAATCCAATAGAAAGTCCATGGGGAACTGACGTAGACATTAGTCTAAATATTGTAGTTATGTAGCATCAAGTAATTATATTAATCAAATTAATTTATTCTTGGGATGTTTTGAATAATAATCAGATAATTCATCGCTAATAACAGAATATTATAACAAGATCCAATTACAGTTGTGTGTCTTGATGCAGGTAATAGTTTTCATTTTTATCCTTGAAGTGTCTGCTACTACTTGTTTACCTCCTGAAACACGGACCGCAACTCTGACCACACCCACTTCAGTGTTTCCATCATCAGGTCAAAGAACTTTTTTTTTTCAACTCGATGTTGAAATTGACCCTCTTTTTAACAAAACTAGATGAACACAGGGCAGGCCACAGCTGTCGCTAGAATGAGAAAACTTGTGAATTCCCCTCATTATTGGTTTCCACAATTTCTCACTAATGCTTTATGATGATTGTTCTAGTTTAAAAAGGTACTAGCTATCGATTAATGTTCCTTTCTGCTCACAAAAATGTCACATTTAGTGTTCCATTGTATAACATTAAGCCCCAAACCCTAGTCTATAAGTCGCGTTACAATTTACTTGTACATTTTTGTACATTTTGCAAGATTTCTTCTTTTGATATGATGACCATTTTGTCAGTGTTGCAGCTTGAGACGTGAATTTCTGCAGAACATTTTCTTTGAGCCAAATTTTCAGAATCCAGTGTTTTTTATATTGTAGATCTGCCTCATACTTTCATCTTTTTCCTATAAATCTCAAAGATCACTTTTCACCATCTAAAACTGCAAAAGATGTCATTTATTGTGACATTTATTATTAACTTTTTTTTGCCAGTTTCAAAACTTAATTTTTTTATAGTAATGACTAGTATAGAGCTGGGACTTATGTGGAATTCAGAGCCTTGAATATGTCAAAGATGTGCAAACAATGTATTTGAAAGTATTTGTATTTTTTCTGTAGTGACAGATTTACTTCACACCCTTTCGCCCGCCTGGTACAAAATTGTACACGCCTAAAAACAGCCATAAAATCACCATAAAGTCATATATTTTTGCATAAATCTAATAAACTACTTGAAACCTTTCCAAAGGTCCACAGCCCCATTGACTTCCATTATAAACATATGTTTTTCTTTGCTCTTCCAGAGCTGTTTACACTGCGTTCCAAATTATTATGCAAATGACATTTTTCTAAGATTTTCTAAATTGTCAACTCAAATGAGAGTCAGCATAATTTTTAAGTCTTTAACTGGTAGAGGATCATTTAAATGTGGTGGAATTTTTTTTCTAGTGATAACAGTATTTTTTTCAAAAATAAATATAGTAAAAACCTCAAAATCCACTGTTCCAAATTATTATGCAACTCATCGTTTCAATACATTTTAAAGCTTGTAATTAACTGAAAATGGTCATTTGTTGTATTTGTAGCATTAGGAGGTCATATTTACTGAAACTAAAAGCTATTTCAATCAAAAAAATATTAACAGGTCAAGTTATATTTTACCATAGGAGCCCTTGTGTGACAGCAGCTTCAAAATTCTTAAATCCATTAAAATTGTAAGTTTTTGGACAGTTTCTGCTTGGATTTCTTTGCAGGATGTTAGAATAGCCTCCCAGAGCTGCCGTTTGGATGAAAACTGCCTCCCACCCTCATAGAAGTTTTTTTGTTGAGGCTCCAAATGTTCTCAACAGGGTTGAGGTCAGGGAAAGAGGTGGTCCACATCATGAGTTTCTCTCCTTTTCTGCCCATAGCAGCCAGTGATGCAGAGGTATTCTTTACAGCAGGACATGGTGCGTTGTCATGCATGAAGAGGATTTTGTTCGGGAAAGCACGGCTCTTCTTTTTGTAGCATAGAAGACAGTGGTCAGTCAGAAACTCCACATATTTTTCAAAGGTCATTTTCACACCTTCAGGGAGCCTAAAAGGGCCTAAAGGGGCCGACCAGCTCTCCCACCATGATTCTGGCCCAAAACATGACTCCGCCACCTCTTTACTGACGTCACAGCCTTGTTGGGACATTGTGGTCATTCACCAACTATTTACTACTCCATTGATTTGACCATCCAGGGCTACACGGCCGGTCATCAGTGAACAAGACTGTTTGAAAATGAGTCCATGTATTTCTGATCCACTGCAGCCGTTTCTGTTCTTGAACATTCAATTAACAGTTAAGGGGAGGCCCGGATAGAAGGTTTATGCACAACTGCAGCCTCTGGAGGGTCCTACACCTACATGTTCGGGAGACTCCAGAGGCACCAGCAGCTTCAAATACCTGTCTGCTGCTTTGTAGCATCTGTTCTCCTAATCTGATGTGTTTGTCTGGCAGAAACCGTCCATATTGTGCCTTTAACGGAGTGTGCTCTGAATCATCCACAAATCTCTTATCAGTACGATGATTACGCTTAATCTTTCATGAAATATCGAAGGTTTTCATACCTAGACCACGGCATTCAACTATTTCACACTTTTCATCAGCAGAAAGTCCCTTTTTCTTTACCATGTTGCTTGAAAATGATGATCTGCATAATAAAGTGGAACACCCTTTTTCAGTAGTTTTTCCCTTAACTGGGCTTAACCCGACAACTAATCATCCCAGGTCTCTGAGATTTATGTCAGTGATTCATAGAGCCCCAAGACACGACACCATCCATGAGTTTCATTATTATTGCTTTTTTTTTACCTTTTTGACACAAAAATCCAATTTGCATAATAATTTGGAACGCAGTGTATAACTTCACTTTTTACAATGTCAGCATTCCATTTGGAAGAAAAGGAATGAATTTGAACATTTTTACTGAATTTCATCAGCTTGGACTTTATTCCCATTGTTGGCTCATGAATAAATATAATGGAAATATGACATTTGCAGTGGACTTTACTCCTGAAAACTTCTACCTAAAGTACGGCATAAAATCTCTCAGTCTGTGATATCAGGGTTTCATTTGGAAGAAAAGACTGAGCTTTGACATTTTTACTGTATTTCATCAAATTCAACTTTTTTCTGACAGTTGACAATGCGTGTCTTGTTGCCACATTCTACAGCTTTAATACTTTGTGTTTATGTGGGGCGGTGGGTGGAGCCTATACAGTTTTTATTCTCTGTGTTTATGTGATGACCAGAGGGCGCTGGGGTGGAGCCTAACTAATTGTTTTGTGTTTTTGTGCAAAAATAGTAAATAGCAGTTGAAAGTGACCTCAACACCCAAAAAAACCTGCAGTCTGGATTTATTCCCGTGTTCCTCTCAGGTTTACAAACATGGGCCTCGAGACTTTACTGCTTCAAAACTAGCCACTGATTGTTGGAGCTTTTTTGGTGTTGAAGATTTCTAAACTGTGAAAATCTTCACTCTAAATATTATTGTCGATAAATCACTTGTTAATTTTGAAAATATACATATATTTTATAGAACACACACAAAGGTAAACTAATCCTATGTATTTACAGTACATTTTATATGGGAAGTGCTTTGTGACCCTGGTCTGTGAAAGGCCCTATATGAATACATTTTACTTACTTACTTATCCTATCGTTTCCCCCTCGGACACAGCTTCAAAATGAGCTGACTGAAAATACATGCATCTGCCAACAATGTAAGAAAAGTGAAACATTCTCAAATGCAGTCAATATGTTAAATTCAACAAATTTTCTTCTAAGTGAAATGCTGCTGAGAAATTTTAAATCTGAAGTTTCATATAAGAAAGGTCCCAGGTTCTGCCATGGCCCCATTAAATTCTAATGGGAAAATACTTTAATAATGCCTTAATTGTGTATACATGTATATAAATAATGTGACACATTTTACTTTTGTTTACTGCAAAAGTAACCTTGCCTGCAGTGTCTCACCCTTTTGATTTCATAGGAGGTGATTTAATGTTCTAAAAGCTCACAGTCCCGTGTTCCTGAGCGCCTTCCTGTGATGTCATCGAGCTCACTTGTTCCAAACGCTGAAATGGCCGAGTCCACACTCGTGAAGTCCTCAAGTCCGGGCTCCGAGTCTGCACCCGCAAGTCTGTTCCCCGGAGTTTACAAGTACAGAGCATGGCGTTTTACGGCCTGAATCCACACGCGCAAGAAATAGACAAGCAGTTCAATTTAATTGACACGCACAAAACTACTCTCCACACGCTCTTTGAACGTCCCACACACGTAGATTCAGTACCTTTGGGGGTTGTGTCTATGCAGGACCGTGGCTGCCAAAACAATGCGTATATAAATAAGTAAATAAATAAATAAAGATTTCAATATTTTTTAAAATAAAGATGAAATCTGCTAAGAAATGCATGCATTTATTGTAACAAGTGCATTTATTTATAAATGTGTTTATGTATATGTAACCCTGGGATGAATTTATTGTAACAAGTGCATTGTTGTGCACAAATGTGTTTATGTATATGTATATGTGGGATGAAGTATAAGACATTGATGGGCCAATTGACTGGGTTCGTACAGGAGGGTAAGTCTGCAAAGAGCTAGTGCATAACAATGAGTGGAGCCACTGGTAAAAGTTAAGTTGAAATATATTAAAAGTTGCACAAAGTTAATAGCACACATTTAATAACAATAATACAAAAATAACACTCCTTTAAACTTGTCCCTTATCTGATGTATGTTTAGTCTAGCCAGCCTTAGGTTTAGTCGAATCAAAAGTGGTCGCTGGTGCTGGTGTGGTTCCGTCCTACAGTTCATGGTTCCCCAGCCAAGGCTCGATTCAATTCGCGGACAGGCTCCCTCATCAGGAAGAACTCCAGCTCCAAAGGTCCTGTATAAACAAAAAAAACCTAGCCTGTACAAAGAACTGGAATAGTTACTATTTATTTATTATTGTATCTATTTTTGTATTTATTCTGTGTCATCGTATGCAAATCATGGGGTGGGCGGGGATGCCGCTGCTGTAAGGTCATTGGTTAATCTTTCTCTTTGCTCACAGATTGATTTCAGATGCCTTGTCCAGCATAGACATTGCAAAACATGAGCTCTGCTTCAGTCTATTGAGATCACTGTGCAACTACAGCCATGTCAGAACCGCAAAGAAAACACTCAGGCATTCTTCCATGTGCACCGATTGCTTTGTGAGGTTCTTTTTGATAAACAGTGTTATAAACAGTAGTACACTAAAACATAGATATGTCCATTTTCCTTTGTTTTGTGTTACTGAGCAGCTTCCATTTGGGAGTGGTAAGCGATTGCACTTTGGGCCTCAAGCATTTTTAGTGGTGAGCAGCTGCGCTATGGCATAAATAGATATATAAATAAATGCACTTTTTACAATACGGAACTCGTAGGTCTTCTCTATTAGCAGATGTGGTCTGTGGTATTACAGTAAATGCATGCATTTAATTGATTACTTTTTTATTTATATATTTATTGTGGTGGCAGCCATGGTCCTCCATTAGATTAAATTGAACTGCTCGTATGTCTATTTCTTGTGCGTGTGGACTTATGGCATAAATCTCATAACGGAGACTGCATACTTAGAATTGAGAAACGGCCCTGGTGTTACCCCACGAGGTGTGAGGGCTGTTATAGACGGGTGGATTAACCGATGGGAGAAACATTGACCAGAGAGCAACACAAGTCACGCTGAGCTGTGGTGTTAGGAAATGTTAGAATATCAAAATGAAAACTGCACATGTAGCAACAAGCCAAACAATACAGACACAGCCTCAAAAGTTCTGCCAAATGTTGTCATCTGATTGGATGAGGTGGCGCAGCGATGTCGTCTAGTCTTGTCCTTGCCTGACTGGTCTAAACGGGCTTTTCACACAAACACATCACTTATTTATTAAATCTTATTCTTATACCACAAAATCAAATTACAAAGGTACAGCCATTAAATTAGCATACGGTGCCTCACTCAAACCAGGACATGCACATGAACTAATAGGTCCATCTTGAAATGCCACCAATGCCATCTGCCAAATCAACAGGCAAATATACCTACAGCTATAACTCAATCTAAGTTTATTACATTTGTTCAATGACAAGGGATTTGATCTTGTTTGATTGATGCATTTGCAAAGGTTAAAAAAGAAATGATGTGACTGTGAGCAGGCTCTGACTCCGGCTTTTGAAACAAAGTAGGAGTGTCTGGCTGGCCAGGCTAGTCCGGTGGTAAACTGAGTGTCTGCAGTGAAGACGACAGCTGTGTCTGAGGCCACTTGCACACAGTCCTCATCATTACTGACTTGTAGAACTTTAAACTAATGGGCCGGTGTAACATATGCTGACACCGTAAAGCAGTTTTATCAACACTAATAAGCAACATGGTAACAACAAAAACACAAAGTGTGTGCTGCTACTTTTTAAAAACTAAATATTTAATGGGTTTGTGGTTTGTTGATATGATCCAATCAGCAGCAAATACTGCACCAAAAGTTCATCCACCCTTCAATTAGTTTAGACAAATCAGTGCTTTTCACACTAATGTCAACATGGCTTTTACCAGGTCACTGAAGTTTACCCTCTGACCTCGTGTCATCTTAACTGCTGATTAACGATGATACCAAAATATCAAGATCCTGTATGCAAGGTGTGACTTACATATCGGCTGAATATTCATCTAGAGGAATAGACACTGATTTACAAACTTGTTGTGTTATACCTCCTTTGAAAGCTCCTCAATACATTCATTTTACAGCCCAGAAAAAGGCCCAATGCAAAGGGCAAATATTTTGTGGACCAGTGTGTTTATCTGCTGTATGTGCACCACTTGACAAGTGCTCTAACTCAGTGGTTCCCAAGGTGGGGGTCGGGACCCCTCTGGGGGTCGCCAGGCCTTGGGTGTGGGACCCCAGATGATTTCAAGGGGTGAAAAAAGAAAAACGCTATAATTTTGAGTGTAAATAAGCATATAATTCATGAAATCCATTAAAATATTGAAGATAAACAGTTTAAATACATTATATTAACTTCATTTATTTTTTTTTCTGCCCTGAAGTAGCATGCCCATGCCCATGACTTTATACAATGGGGGTCCTGTGTTGTTTACACAATTTTTGGGGTCCCAGCCAAAAAGGTTTGGGAACCCCTGCTCTAACTGAAAGGCTGATTTATTTTTCTAGTGCATTGATATCAGCTTCAAAGTTGAGATTAAAAGTAAGATGCGGTGTAGAATGATACATTCTGTGAGGGCACGAACAACCTGTGAACCGTAGCTGCTGCTGCTGCTGCTGCTGCTGCCGACATCCACGATTAATGGATAATTGTTCTGAGCGATGGCTAAGCCTTTTCCTATTTCCCTAGCTGTTGTGTCCTTGGGCAAGACACTTCACCCACCGCCTGTATGGATGTAGTGCGTGAGTGCGTGAGTGCGTGAGTGCGTGAGTGCGTGAGTGCGTGAGTGCGTGAGTGCGTGAGTGCGTGAGTGGTGTACTGGTCTACTCCAGGGCAGCTGTGGCTACAATTGTAGCTCACCACTACAGAGTATGAATAATGTGTACATTGTAGCGTTTTGACAAACTTGAGCCACAGGCTTGTACTGTGTGTAAGCCGTTATTATTGTTATTACTGAAGTCACACAATGTTGTTTGTTTGTTGTTAGAGGGGCCTGCAATGATCGATCTACAGTATCTATCTACCTCTATCTCCCTACCCCTCATCTCTATCCATCTAATTAATCTATATTTAGGCACACGTCTCTCTCTTTTAAAGATGATCATATTATGGCACGGCCTAAATGAAGGCCGTTTTGCCAATTTTGTAACAACTTAGAAACCAAACTACCACATGGCTAATTTGCATAAACTCTGACAAGACATAAAGAATAGCCCTTGATAGATCTGTACCTTGTGTCCTGTTAATGCTGCTGTTGCTGATGAACTGGACTTTAGTTCATCTCTCTTTTGGCTCTTTTGCCCAACACGAGGTGCAGAGTTGGTGACGTGGGTTTGTGTTTTCTCTCAGTTCTGCTATTTACATGGAGCACTGTTCCAATCTCCGAGCCATGGGCTCAGTCCCAGCATCTCCCTTTCACCCCATGCTGTCCTTTCCAATTAAAATGACCTAAGGCTCTGCTTAGTCACCTGGTTTGCATTGTGTCTTTCATTAGAATATCGTTTGTCTACTTCTGGTTCAACAGTTAGTGGGTCTCTGAGTGTTGGCCGCTCAGGATGTTTTTCCCCCCAGTGAACACAGTTGAGAGACTAAACTGAAAGAGAGTGAAGAACGGGTCATTCAGTCAAGGAATTTTAGAGACTTTGCCCATGTCAGTTCCATTAAAATATAGTAGAGATTGCATATGGGTAGATTCTGTTGTAGTTGTTCAGTATTTTGAGTTTTCACACAAAGTCCATGCTTCAGTATTGTTCCTTTTTAAATGATGCAGACGAGGAATCCAAAATACATTTTAATTTCTTAATGTGGCCCGTTTGGGTCCAGCAAAAGGACCAGCTGAAAATATTTTTTAGCTGGAAATCACATCTGAATTCCTAAAATATTCCCTGGCGAGGACCCCCTATTTGTAATCCCTCTACACCAAACTGATAGTTTCAGCCCTGAAAGCGCTGCTAAACTAGGCAGGTTGGCCTAAAGTCCAGAGCTGCCGCAGTCAGCACCACAGTTAAACATTCTTTGCATGAAATGTACAAAATACAATCAGAAAAACAAAAGACATGATGAACAGGGCCATAAAGCATCTATTGGGTGGATATACGTCAGCTAACTGTTAACATACTCGGCAGGATTATAAAATGTGAAATGATTCTCCTGTGAGCTCACTCTCAAACAATGTGTCTCATGTTTCTCCGTCTGCAGCTTTTTTCCCTCTTTCTGTGTGCATTTTTATAGCTGTTCTTATTTTCTTTCATCCTGTCATCTCCGGTACATGGGAGTCTGCGGTGAGTTATTGTCCCAGGAAGTGTACGTTTCTTCATAAATACTGTTTGGAGTGGAGCAGCAGAGGACACACAAATGCTCCACTAATGCCAAACAACCTTCGCTCTGGTGTTGATGCACTGCCCACTGTGAAGGAGTGAGGTAACTTCCAAAAACTGATAACACGGAGAAGCTTTTGTACAGCCCAAACACAAAACTTTGCATACATGCTTTTAATTGTCTTGTGTATAGGGCAGGGTATTTTCCAATTGTTAATACACATGTGTAGAAATTATGCTATAAAGTTGAAGTTGTTTACAGATAGGCCTGTCACAATAACAAAATCTGAAGTTTGATATATTGAGGCAGGAAACTATCACGATAAACGATATTATTGAAGACCTCACCCTATCTCGAAGGGTGCACCCAGCCACCCTGTGAAGGAAACTCATTTTGGCCGCTTGTATTCGCTTGTCCTTTCGGTCATTACCCAAATCTCATGACCATAGGTGAGAGTGGGAACGTAGCTCGATCGGTAAATCGAGAGCTTTGCCCCCGACTCAGCTCCCTCTTCACCAAAACAGACCGATACAGCGACCGCATCACTGCTGACGCCGCACCGATCCGTCTGTCGATCTCACGCTCCACGTTTAGATAATGTACTGATGATAAATATTGAGCCCAAAAGTCTATTGTTTATCTACTATTTCTTTATTGAACGATAAGTCCATATAGTAATTATCGTGACAGCCCTATTTACAGACAATAACAAAACATAACATTCTTATTTGACAGAAATTCCAAATAATGTCCATAAATCTGCAATGCCGTTTAATCTGGCAATTTAAGCAGTAATATCAGTCGGGAAATATACTGGTTTAAATTGTTCATTGTTAAGCAATGGATTTTTAGTGTGGATTGGATCAAGCGCACATTATGCTCTCTTTTAGCTAATCACAGCCAAGTTTCAGAACAGAACTTAACAATACAACAAAGAAAAAAAGAACAATACAGTGTTTATTATTAGGCCTGAGTGCCATTAGAGCTGGTGAAGGGGCTTTTATTATCGTAAAGCAGCGTGTGAAGCAAAGCGGAGTAACTTTGCACTTTGTCAGGTACCGCTTTTGTATTGCATTCCTTTGCCGCTATATTATTTCTTCTTCTTATCATTATTAGGCCCGAGCGGCCTGGCAGGGCTCGGGCCTATTGTAATTCTTATTCTTCTTATTCTTAAAGGATCTGCATCATGCTATTTTAGCCATCCAAAAGTAAACTAAAGCCATTTATATGATGTATTGTACCTCTACCACTATGGAGTACTATTTTTTGTTAGAAATATAAGTATTTTCTGGGGGTATTTTGCAAACCCGGAAGACACGACGCTTCGATTCAGTTAACTCCCCCCCCCCTCTCTCCGAGCTTTCCTGTTGACTATGACGTAAAACACGTCAAAAAGTCGATTCTGCATGATATTGGACCTTTAAAGGGGGGGTATTATGCAGGTATGTGCTATGTGATTGAAAAAAGCATAATACCCCCTCTTTAATAAATATTTAGTAGGAAGCAGCATACCTTGTGTTTTTGCGGTGCTGTTTGTTAGTGCTCTGTGTTGTGTGCAAGTGTAAAATGCGGCGTCCACACATCTGAACCACCAGTGGATTTGAGCTTATATATGTTTTGCAAGTGACTTTCAAGACCACGCTGCCTCTTTATTTGTTGAGTTTATTTATTGAGCTTTTGCAAACACAAGCATCTGCTGCTGGAGGGCAGGTCATGCGGCGCCTATCGACACACACACTGACTGGTACAGCGCGGCGTCCCTTATTGCGTATGATTGCGTCACACAGGTTGCGATCCCAGGTATGACGTCGCACAATTTGATCAGGAAGTTATCAAATAGTTGAACACTCTGAGTGATCTTGTTGAATGCTGAATGTAGCAAGTGAATTCCTCCGTTGTGAGATCAATAAAGGATTATCTTATCTTGAAGTCCACAGATTAAAAAGTTTGAATTGGATAAAAGCTGATAAGTATTGATTATATAATTATAGTTTTGGGTTGGAGAAGCTTGAAAGCTCAACAATTTACTCTTGTTAAAAGAAATCCTTTTCTCTGGGGCCGTGGAGACGTCATGTTGGCCTCACGTCTGGGCGCTGCTGCAGTTTGTTTGCATTCTTCTGGGCCTGACTGTGTGTGTGCTGCTGAAGGTGGGAGGGACCTACTGATGTCACTGAGTGCAGCAAGCTGATCCTGAAAGAGGCCCTTTGTTGGCAGCACGAGTCAGCCCTAGTCTCTCTGCTAAACTCTTACCGGGACATGAGAGGGGAATGGCAGCGTTTAAACTAGCCAGCTGCCCACTCATCTGACACATCTGCCCGCCTGCGATCACCAGGAAGCCGTTACTTCGCCCATGGATCGGTCCGTGTTGTAAAGGTGGAATTTATCAAAGACAAAAGACATGGAGAACATGGAGACGCTTGGAAGAAAAAGTTGGTAGACATTTCTCAGACTGTGGCGCCTGGTTTTTGTTCTGAAGTTGAAAGGAGGATTTGCAACAACTGGATGTAGAAAAGACACAAGAACTTTTTTTTTTCAGCGGATGTTTTTAAAATGTTATACCACCTTTTATACCTTTTTTGTTTTTCCTGTTGAATATATTCTAGTAGAGAAACTTTTTGCTGCTGAAAAGACACACAAATTCAAACGGGAGACGCAAGAGAGCAAATGAAAATGTTGGAGATATGTCTGAAATTGGTGGGTTGTAAATCTAAGAAGGGCCTGTCGTCTTCCTCCAGCTGTTATTTGGAAGGTAAAATATCACAACTTTGAAGTTTCTCAAACTCTCCTTGTACTTCTTGACATTTTTAGCGCAAACAAACATGTAGTGAAAATGGTTTGGATTGATGCCTTTCAGTGTTAACTTTCAGTTTGTCCTGAGTCTAAACAATGACTTGTGTGCTGTGGAAAGTTGAAAATGGATAGGGGAAGGGTGAGGGGCCAGACACACTGGCTCGCTACAGAGGAAAGAACTGGAAAGAGAGACTGCAGAGAATACAAGGAAATCTGAATCCTGGCGCTGTCCCACTTAACTCTTGTTTGTAAGGATAGAGCTTTCTACTTTCTGGCCAAATAGTTTAGAAACTATTGGTGGCGAATACTAATTTGCCTTGATTTGTTTAATGAAAGATGTTTTTTCTATGTGCATTTCTTGCACAAGCAAATGATTTAATAGTCTCTGGGATGCTCCCCACTGAAGTAATGACAGTGATGTAGAGCCTCTAATTTTTAGACCATATGGTACAAAGGGGAGCAGATCTCATGTTGAAACGTTCCAACCTAAATTAAACCCTTTCAAGTTTCACTTCATTAGACAAGGCGGCATTCCTGTCTGTTACTTGCAATGAGTAATAAAATGCTAATTACAAGCAGTCTTTAGGCGACAAGACAACTTTCTGTGTTGTTCTTTAATCATTATCATTCCTCTTTACACTTTTGTTTTTAATGAATGGTCATTTAATCGAGCAGCTTAACAAACAAACCAACATAATAAATGTACATTTCGTGTATGTGCTCTCTCTATCATCATCTGTCTATGTCTGTCTTACCTCAGTTGATGTCAAGTGTTATTGGAATTACTTGATCAAAGTCAAAGGTAAAGTACATCACATTTTCCCAGGTATTCATACAGGACCTTGAAAGATTCTGTGGCATGTTCCTTTATGTAGCATAATGGAATGGAAGCTTATTTGTCTCGGGCTTCACACAGCGTTGGGGATTTGTTCTTCATTCGCTCCACACACAGCATTGGCAAACAGCATATGTCGCTTCCCCTGGGGTAGACTGACAGAAACGCAGATGCACACATCCGCCCCATGGACTTTCAGAACACCTCCATTCATTCACACGTCATTCATCCTGGCCTATTGTACATGTTTTTAGTGGTAGGGGAACCCGGGGCAAACCTGAACGATATTGAAGAAACTTGTGATATGAGTTACGGCTGCACAATATCACAGTAACAATGTTACTGCGATATTTAACTAAACCATTTCAATGCGAAGGGCCAGATCTTGTGCCTGGCGCAAGGACAGCACAAGTTTCAAGCGCAATGGTTATCTTCCATGTGGCGCAGCTTAGGCCTCTTGTGAGAGGGAGTCGCTTATACAAAGTGAGAGGACTGAGGCGTGGTTTATTATAAGCAGCACTGATGGCAGCCTCACATTGATTTCCTTGTTCACATCGCGCTGCCTTGTGTTCTTCCTTAAGCATTATAGGCTCTCACAGGTATAACTAAAAACTTTATTAACCCCATCGTGAGCTAAACAATGTTCATGTCCCGAGAGTAAGCGATGTAGCCTCCAGTGCGGCTCGGCACTCGCTCGGCCGTTGTTGCGTTAACGCGACTAAAACAAAAGCACATGCTCACCCCCCCTCTCCCCCACAACCCCTCTCCCTCCCCCTCACAGCAGAGTCTGGTTGGAGGAAAAGGCTGTTCTACATAACAGCACCATTGGTCATGGGTGTTTGTCCACCACACGTACTTCCCACTTAAAAGCGCTAAGAGTGGCAAGATCTGAAAGGGTGCTCCTACTAAGCACAAAATGTTACGCTATAATCTGCGTTTAGTAACACAAGATTCGGCCCAATATGTCCCATTCTAATTACACACAAATTGTAAGTAACTTGTTTTTCAGCAAATTGTGTTTGAACAAGACTTAAAAAAAACACTACGTCAGGACCAAAACAAGACTAAAATTGAACTAAATTAGGATATGTGGGTTTGTTTTTAATCATATTGAGTATTGTTTTATTAACGAAGTCGGGATATGAGGGTGAGACTGTTTGTTCAGTTAAATGTTTCGCATTCTGTAAGCCGCCATGTTGGATGGACCATACATTTCTCTGATTGGTTAATCACGCCCTTCAGAACTCACGGATAGTGCTGATCACCAGACAGCGCATTTTTATAGATGTGAGGTCCAGGGGAAACGGGAAAGAGACCAGCTATCATGTAGTAGTTCTATCAGTGCTCTCTTGTTTCGTGTTGGCTTTCCCCATGACCCCACTTTTATTATCCTTTGAGGGTGTTTGGTGTTGTTGCGGTATTTCAGCTTGGAAAAGTGTCTGGCATGACTTCAGGGAATTGATGGAGGGTCTACATTATTGAGTAGCTTCTGTTGTTTTGTTATCTAATGGAAAAAAGGGAGCACAAAACTGGAGAATTTGTATTTTGTCGTCAACATCTTATATCTTGTTCAAATCTAAGTCATTGTATGTTTGGGCTGAGCATTTTGATCTTGTACTCTTTACCTGTGCCTGGGATACTTCTTGTTAGGGTAGAGATTCTTATAACTATTAAAGTTTCTCGACAAAAACAAAAACTAAGCAGGGATAATCCAGGAAATGAAAATGTAGAGGCAGCTGTGGCACTGGGGTCAGACGGTTGGGTTTTCAGCAGTAATCCAATCGCTGACGGTCTGCGTTTGGGAGGCGGCCATATCGAAGGGGAAATGAAAGGGTGTAAAAGTGACACACGGAAAGGCTGGAGTTGACACGTCGCTGAATCATCCAACATGTGGAACGGGACAAATGGGAAAACCATCCCACAAGCGGCATGCGCTCCAAACAAAACGCCTACAACACTCTCATGCTCTCACTTGTCCAATCTGCGCGCGTATTGTTTTACTTTTCCACGTCTTGATAAATGTGTGTCTTTTTTTGTAGAAGCTCTCCAGAAACCGGACTCGGAGGGCCAGGGTCTGACCGAAGCGGCCCGCTGGAACTCCAAAGAGAACCTTTTGGCCGGACCCAGTGAGAATGACCCCAACCTGTTTGTCGCACTGTATGATTTCGTGGCCAGCGGCGACAACACACTCAGCATTACTAAAGGTACAATTCAAGTATTCATCTTTTTTTAATTAAAATATCACTTTGAAACTACTGTGACTGTCTAGCCTGGCTAACACCAGACTAAAATCACAAGTGATATTTAGTCTGGGGACCACCAATTCATTTTCTCGTAGGAGAGGTGTGGTTTACGAGCGTCCATAGTCGTTTATTGGGCGATACGAAAAAAAAAAAAAAAAAGTCTCATGCGTCTGCACGTAGCCCCAGCCAATCATATCATCGTATGAGATGACGTATGACGTACCCGCTGTAAACTTTTGAGCTAAATTATTTAGAACAAGGTCTAAAGCTTGATCAAAAAATACCATCGTGTCTGCTGCTGTCATGTTGGATCCGTAAATAAACTTTTTTTTTAATTATCCGTAAATAAACTACAAGCTTCCATATATCGAATAGCGCGTCATCGTCTTGCCGTCCCTCCTCGCTCTGTGATTGGTTCCCAAATCCACCGGAGATTTGGCCATGGTCCCCAGGCTGTTGTGCAGTTCGAAATAATTCGAGCGCACACAGCAGCATGGCGTTAGCCAGGTTAGTGACTGTCATGAATGCAAGAAAAAAGTATTGAGAATTGAGTTACCGGTATTTCATATTTCATTAATTTTGTACTATCCAAATAACATTGCCGTAAATGCCCATTTTTGAGGGACACAACCAAGCACATTTTCTCCAGTTTGGCATTACCCAAATCTAAAAGCTGCTTGAAAAAAGCGGCAAATTCGAGGCAAAAACGTGCCGGCAAAAGCAACAAAGAAGCTAGAAAAAAGTGCATGTCAAACACGTCAAAAACGCTTTAAAAATGAGACAACGCGGCAACAACGCAAAAGATGAGTTTTGTAGGTCTCAAAATGAGGCGTTAAACTGAACTACAGGCTGTATGGTCCAGTCGAGAAGCTTTTAGATTTGGGTAAAGCCGAACTGGAGAAAATGCACTCGGTTAAAGGGATAATTCAGGATTTTTCACATAGGGCCTGATTTTCTAATTATCCAGAGTGTTTTTGATTTCTGTAGATATGTATATTTTTTAGTTCATGCAGTCCTTATATTTGAAGAGCTTAGTGGTGCGAGGCTAGTGCTAGGCTAGCGCATGTCTATGGTAACTAGTAGCCTGCCTTAAAAACAGTCTGACCCAAGCTCAGTGCACCAGAGGCAAATCACTTATAACACCAGACTACCCATATAAATGTCTGTGTTGACTGAATAATGTTTGAAATATAACCATTTTGCATTTTAAAGAACTTATATTTGAGCAGAATCAGCTTCCTGGTTGTAGCTACGCAGCGGCGGAGTGATCTGCTCGGTTACCTGATCTACAGTAGTTTGTTTACCTGCGGCCGACATTACTAGACGTGGAATTCACTAAGGAGCTTTCTACAAATCAGATATGGCAACGTTTGGAGGACGACCCCATGATTTTAAAGAGGTTTTTAATGCAGGCTGCTAGTTACCATAGAGATGCGCTAGCCTAGCACTAGCCTAGCACCACTAAACTCTTCAAATATAAGGACTGCATGAATTAAAATAATGCAAATCTCCAGAAATCAACAACACTCTGGATAACTAGGAAATGAAGCCCTATGTCAAAAATCCTGAAATATCTCTTTACATTAAGATTAAGATCTGTGTACGGAGATTAAATTTTCCCCAAATTAATTAATTTTTTATTTTTTTGCCTCTGTTGTCCCATTCCAGGCCATTACTCTGACCTATGTTTGCATTATTATTTTTTTATTTACGACTTTGCATTAATGTGAAATGCAAAGTCGTCATGTCTAATCCCCTTACGTTTCTGTTCTGTTACCCATGCACACCCTTGCGCTTTTTCCACTGAAACAAGTGTAAAAGGACAGACTAATCACACAAAGGAAGGAAGAGCATATTAGACAGAACAGCTGAACTAAACGAATATCCGCTACGCATATTTCACCAGGTGAGAAGCTCCGTGTGCTGGGTTATAACCACAATGGCGAGTGGTGTGAGGCGTGTACCAAGAATGGGCAGGGTTGGGTGCCTTCCAACTATATCACTCCGGTCAACAGCTTGGAGAAGCACAGCTGGTACCACGGTCCAGTCTCACGAAACGCTGCGGAGTACCTGCTCAGCTCTGGCATCAACGGGAGCTTCCTGGTGCGTGAGAGTGAGAGCAGTCCCGGACAACGCTCTATTTCTCTGCGATATGAGGGGAGGGTCTACCACTACAGGATCAATACTGCCTCTGACGGCAAGGTAAGGACGGCTTTCTGACCTCATCCAAACTAGCCTGTGCCTGAAGGGTGTTTAGGTCTCCATAAGGTACAATCACTAGACACAACCATATAAAACCTGCTCACATTCATTTTGTTTCATGATCGATAAATTGTCTCTACATTGTTCTGGTCAAATCTTTCCTGACAAAAATTCACATCTGTGTTAAATTAAACCTGGTTAGAATTAAATGTATATTTACCTCTTAATTCCCACCTTAACCATGTGCATTTTCTCCAGTTCGTCTTCACCCAAATCTAAAGATTTACAGCTTATAGCCCAGTGTAATGGCTCATTTGAAAGCTAAGCTCTACAGCTTTCTGTCACTTTTTTGTCGCTCTTTTGTTGCGTTTTCATCCTCGTTCACGACTCGTTTTTGCTGTTATTTGGAAGCTGGAGAGAATGTGTTTGGTTCAAGTGGGGGTTATGGATTCAGATAATTGTAATGTGATAACTGTACATTATGCAAAATTAGAGCACCCTATAGCGGCCTATATATTTTTTTGTTTAGTTTTTTAAAATAACCTCCTGGACACATGGCTGTCGGAGTGAAGCGGCCGTCTGTCGAACGGCTGCAGCATTTCACTGGGTTTTGAACACATGTCTGTACTGATTAATGTTATCAGGACTATTGTGCTTGTATTTGGGTGGTTTTGCTAAAGCGGCCGGGCTCCTCTCGCTAACAGTAGCGCTGATTAGCTCTGACACCCTGACTGGGCGGTGGTTTCATTTCATTGTGACAGTTCTCTCACGTTGGGCATACCTACAGTGTGCATAAATGTTGTTATCCTCTCTGTGATGCGTTAGTTTGGTTGAAATCCCAAGTGTCCTCACCATAGATAGAAGAGATAAACGGTGTCCCGTTCAGCCCCATTCATAGTAATGGTCCCGAGTGGTCTGTGAAATTAACATGGATGAAGAATCTCCTCGAAGCCTGTTCCTTTAAAGGGCAGAAAGGCGGGTAGGAGGATCGGCTATTCACTTTATTCCGCCCCGCCCACTTTTGCCACTTTTTGCGTTGTCTCGGCACTTCCATTGTACAGACACTTCCGGTCGAACGCGAAGCCCGTTCATTTTAACGGAGAACGAGGGTAAATATTCTCCACTCAAATCTGATGTTTAGTCGATTGATTTGTGTAAAATGGCCAATGTTCATTTGGACCAGCATGTCAACACTGCAGCGTTTCTCAGCGCAGCCGAAAAACGGCTTTGTTTTCGTGTAGCGACTGATTTTATGTGGACTTCTCCAGGACACAATTCATGGCGGCACCCACGCGAGCCTCCGGAATAAGGTGAATAAGCCTCCCCTGTGCTCCAGAGCCTGTCAATCATAGATTTAGGCGTCCACTTTTTATGTCTAATTTACAAAAACAGGCCACCAGGAGGTGGTGTTACAGCAATGTCAGCTCCCTGCCACGAGGACCAAAGACCAGGGCTTTCCTCGGCCATTGGTCCCTCTTGCTCCGCCTTTAAGTTCACAGAAAGTGTTGGCATTGGCAAAGCTGTTGATCTATAAATGATCTGGATACATGCGGGGATACGGTCAATGTGTTCAGTGCTGCCTTTACGCACAGGGAGACAGACGGGCAGATGGATGCTCTCTGATAGTGTTCATTCTTCTGTCCTCAAGCACACATTGCATTTATCGCTGATTTACTGAGTAAAAAATTGTATCGTGCTTCATTTTTCATGCCGTACGATAAGTAGATTTAGTAATTATCTGCACAGGCCTACTGCTCTCCCGGTACTTTAGATCGCTTCAGATGTGTTCTGATATGCTTGTGATTCCTATACTCATTCATCAGTTCATGTTTCAGTCTTTTGATATATAATCGCCGCTTTGTGGCTTTTAGGAAGCATTACTTGTTCTCCTCTCTTGAGTAGAAGATTTGAAGAAAGGACAAGTTATTATTGGCTAACACTGTTTTCCATTTCTGCACAAAAATGCATCCTCGTTTTCACCAGTAAACATAATAATAATAATGGCTTACATTTGTATTGCACATGAATACTGCCAGTAGCTCTTTCAGAGAATAGACAGGTTAGGTTGTTTGTGTAGCAACAATAAAAAAATCCATAATTCTATAATTACCACTATGTTTCTATTGATATAAACTGTAACTATAAACGATAAACCTAAACCTAAATCAAAACTCGTCACACTTTGGTCTGTAGTGCACAGTCCTCTGAATACTTACCTTTGAAAGTATTTTGTAATGTATTTAGTTACATTGTCCAGTCAGAGTACTGTGTTCTACATACTTGGGATACTTTCACATTATATTAATGTAAAATGTGGCATATGATTAAAAACATGTAGCTGCGCTTTTTGGAACTCCGGTGAGCTTTTTTACCTTTAATTTGGAACTCGCTTTGCAAATGCAGCAGGGGCAGCAGATCACATGACGCACGGGCCACATTTGTTTGCATGAACCATGGCTTAAGGACAGATCATGATGAGCCTCAATAACCAATGAGGCTTTTCAGCCTCCTGTGTTGGCAAATAGTTGAAACTGAAGCCTCGCTCTATGTTGCCATCTGCTGATGATTTGAATGTATTACAATTAATATAGTACGTTTATTTTCCTTTCTAAGTTGAAATAAATTATGTGCACGCATTTGGAGGTTATGAGAACATCACATCAAGTTTTAGGCTCACATTACCCATCATCTCGCTAAATACTGTACCTGAATACAGTTACTCAAAATGAGTTCTACAAACATATTCTAAATACATGTATTCACTGAGTGTCCATCAGTGGTAGCGCAAAGCTCTGCTGGTTTTGAGGCATGCTAGCTATGACAAGAGTGCAACTATCTGACTTTGAGTAATGGCAGCAGCAGATATGAGGCTGCCAGACTCAGACACTGACACCCAAGCTAAGACATGCATGAGCACCAACAGTTGCAGCCAAGTATGCACACGCATGGACAAAGAAGTGAGCGTAGTCTGAGAGCACGGCATGCAACACACACACTCTTAGACTTCCTTCCCTGGTATTGTTTTCCATCCTCCCACTGAGAGCTCCAAGTCAGGAGTATGGTATGAGAGGCTTCTGCAATTTGGTAAGATGACCTCAAATCCTCCCTTCTCCAGACTTAACACATGGGACCAGGATTGTAGAATGTTGAAAAAACAAACAACTAAACAACTTCAGAAGCATTATTGTGAGATTCAATAACTTTTCAGAGCAATACTGAAACAGTGATTATTCTACACAGACTACTACAACATGAACAACAAATCTACAACAGTTGAAAAGAGACAGACTAGCTCCTCTCACCTGCTGCTGCTGCTGCGTTCTCCAATCACCAATACTCACTTTCAGACGCACAAGCTCTGGCATAAAACTGACTTTAGTTTCATTATTGTATTGGAGTTTTAATCCTTGGCAGCTGTTATAATCCAGACAGACGTTTATTTACTCAGTTAACTAAAGTGAAGTCTGTGGGGTGAGAAGATGTCAGAGATATGTATCTGAACACTTGCAGACTCTGATTATTTAGCAAAAGAATTATAGCTGTTACACGACTCTGACTATTTTAGCACTAATTTAGCTGTATACAGTTGCATTTATAAAACTCTCCGCAGGCACTATCAAGCTAAACATGCACTTAATCAGAGTAAATATCACCAAAACTTGTTGAGCATCTGTAGATCTCAGACTTTGTGCTTTAGCTGGTTCACTATCGTCCAAAGAGAAAAGCAATGCAGAACATAGATTGAAGATGAGGTCATTTCTTACATAACACTGGGACGACGCAGAACTCAACCCACTGAGCTCTGATATGCATCCTCAGAGTAATCTTATCAAGTTATATACAGCATTACGTAATAAGACTCGCATAATGTTAACGGCTATTGTGTTTTGTGTTTTCTTCCCAGCTTTACGTGTCATCAGAGAGCCGATTCAACACACTGGCCGAGCTGGTTCACCATCACTCCACAGTTGCCGATGGACTCATTACAACTCTGCATTACCCTGCACCAAAGCGCAACAAGCCCACCATTTATGGGGTCTCCCCCAATTATGACAAGTGGGAGATTGAACGCACTGACATCACCATGAAGCACAAACTAGGCGGGGGGCAATACGGAGAGGTGTATGAGGGGGTTTGGAAGAAGTACAGTCTCACCGTGGCTGTGAAGACACTAAAGGTAGACAAAAACAATATAGACCTTGAGTGTGCTGTATGTCTACACTGAAATAACATAAGTGCAGAACAACTTAATCGACTTAAACATGTGAAACCCAGATTGTATTTTGTACTACATTGTAAAGATAAATACAATACTCTACTACATTTCTATGAAAGTAAAACAAAAAGATAGTTTTGTTTTGTCACATTTCCAAGCCTTAAAAGGACTATACAGAGTTAAAAAATGTTAAAACTAAGTATTTTCCTCCCCCTACATGTTCCAGCCATAATGTGTAGAATGAGCTCAGACCTGTTCACCACAGCTTCCTCTAAAATCCTGTCACTCCAAAAGTTGTTACTTCGGGTCTGAAGTGCCGTCATGCACGAGCTTAATATTGAGATTACAGTTACGCGTAAGACCTGCGGTGGCAGTAGTGAGCATAAAATGACCAACTTGCATCTCGTCAAGCAGTAATAAGTAACTTGTTTACCTTAACAAATCCTTTTGTAGTCTCTCTGGGGGTAATACAAGTGTTAGTGGGGTGATCGGGGAGTCTTTCATCTCCCCCTGGTGTCTCTGGCCAGAAAACCACAATTGCAACTTCGCTGCCTCCGGGTCAGAGCCACCAATACACACAAATAGCATCACGAAGAAGAAGCTAACATGCTAACGGGCAAAGCTAACTGCATGCTAACGAGTCTTAAACAGTATTTACAGCCAAGCTTGAGTGAAAAAAATATCTCCAGTGTGTAATTGGATGTACAATATCCCTCTCTCCCATTGTCTTTTCTGTCGGCGTAGTATTTACTCTCACAAACAATTAAATAGTACGGCCTCTGGGGCATGAGTTACTTAATTCTGCTGAGTCAGCACTGAGTCACTCAAGGAAGACTGTTCCTGTGCAGATGGTGAAATCGGACTGAATCGGACTGAACAGAATCAGACTAAAACACAGTGTGAATCTTGTCTTGTATACCTTTGTTTTTGAGGCCCCCATTAGAATTCTCTACACTTATACTTTCACTTTCAATACTTAAATATTCTACAATAATTACATTAGTACTGCACTTTAATTAGACTGAGCAACTGTTGCTTGTATTGGGGTAAAATGTGACCAGTGGAATTCACTTCTTCTGTCGTTCGAATCAGGAGGACACGATGGAGGTGGAAGAGTTCCTCAAAGAAGCGGCTGTGATGAAAGAAATCAAGCATCCAAATTTAGTGCAACTTCTTGGTACGTTTAAGTGTTGGATCAATGTGGAATGAATGGACAGAAATACACTTGTTTTCAATGTATGTGTTTTATTTAGGTGTGTGCACAAGAGAACCACCGTTTTACATCATAACAGAGTTCATGACTCATGGAAATCTGTTGGACTATCTCAGAGAATGCAACAGGGAGGAGGTCAGTGCTGTCGTGTTGCTTCACATGGCGACACAGATATCATCAGCAATGGAGTATTTGGAAAAAAAGAACTTCATTCACAGGTGGGGGGCTCCTGATTTGATGTTTCATACTATAGTGGTCAGATAGGGCAATCAATCAGTCAATTTTATTTCTGCTTTGTAAAGGATTTTTGGCCACTTTGAAAGCTGACATTTTGTTTGCTCGATTCTTGCAGAGACTTGGCTGCTCGTAACTGCCTTGTTGGTGAAAATCATCTGGTAAAGGTTGCAGATTTTGGTCTGAGCAGGTTGATGACTGGAGATACGTACACAGCCCATGCTGGGGCCAAGTTCCCAATCAAGTGGACGGCACCTGAAAGTCTCGCTTATAACAAGTTCTCTATTAAGTCAGATGTGTGGGGTGAGATCCGGTCTTCATGTCTGTAAACATAAAGAAGTGTAATGTGGATTATTTATGTATGTATTTTTCTTAGCATTTGGTGTGCTGTTGTGGGAAATTGCAACCTATGGTGTGTCTCCGTATCCCGGCATTGACTTGTCCCAAGTCTATGAGCTTCTTGAGAAGGATTACAGAATGGACATACCAGAGGGCTGCCCTGAAAAAGTCTACGAGCTCATGAGAGACTGTGAGTGTCACACCACATTTGGTCATTGCAAAACATTACCACTCAGTCAACAAGTTAATGCTATTTTCTGTTAGGTTGGAGGTGGAATCCATCGGAACGACCAAGTTTTGCTGAAGCTCACCAAGCTTTTGAAACAATGTTTCAGGAATCCAGCATCTCTGATGGTTCGTCTTTTTAAGATGCGTGTTAAAAAGACCGTTACTTATCAGATACTGACACTGTATGAGATTTTATGATATAATCACAGCTTTTTTTTTGATGTTCGTAACAGCACTTGAACCGATTTATCAATTCAACACCAATTTGTGTTATTTGTAAACGAGGAGCTGCATTACTGCGCTGTGGCTAATATTGCTTGCACTCATAGCAACTTGTAGACTGGCAGTGGGTTATACATTTATATCTTTAGAATGGAAGCAGAACATTGCTAAACTTTGTTCATCAGGCATAATAAGCCATGTGTTCTGTGGCTTAGCATCTTTTACAAGGTTTCTTCTAATTTTAACCCACAGCATGGAACTTGTTTGTATTATGTGTATTATGCAGCCTCTCTGAGTATCAGTTATTCATTTTTCATTGTATGTAAAAATAAAAATGTTATTAATTTTTCTAAAGAGTAAAAGAAAGATATCCAATTGGTAATTGTTTTTCAGAGGTTGAAAAAGAGCTGGAGAAAAAGGGTAAGAAGGTTACATTGGGTTCCATCCAACAGGCTCCAGAGCTGCCCACAAAGACACGATCTCTGCGCAAAAACATGGACATCCGGGATGACAATCCTGGTGAGTGTGCAGTCTTACCCACTTGGCAAAACATTAACATAATAGATATATGTAAAATGTGACTGTGGGATATGTGGGTAAACATTCTTTCTTGATTTTTAGATTCACTGGAACAAGAAGGAAATGTATCCTCACCAATGCTCCCCAGAAAAGAGCGCCCCTTGCTGGACAGCAATTTGAATGAGGACGACCGCTTGTTACCTAAGGACAAAGATAAGACCCGAAGCAGTGGATTTCTAAGCCTCATCAAGAAAAAGAAGAAGAATGCACCAGCTCCACCTAAAAGAAGTTCGTCTTTCAGAGAGGATGTTCACTCTGACCGCAAGGGGCTCACTGTAGATCTACGAGATGGCACTGACAGCAACGGTGCATCTCTGGACAATGCACATAATCTTGACTCCTCAAGGTTGCAGAGTCTTTCCAACAATGGAGCAATGGGCATCAGCAATGGGGCCCCAACCTATCCCGGACCTGCATTTCCGAGAAAAAAGTATGTTCCAACTATTTTGGGGCCAGGGTCCAAAATGGCTACTACCCCTCCTAGTGAAGAAGAGTTGACCAACTCTAAGCGTTTTCTTTGGTCCTCAAGCATTCCTGTTGGAGCAGATGGCACCGAATGGAGATCAATGACTCTTCCACGAGACCTTGGTCATCGCAGCATTCATTCTGGAATGAGGCCAGCTTTACCTCTTAAAAGAGGGGACCCCACCCCTCGCCTGGGAACTCTGACTCCACCTCCACGTCTGCCTAAGAAGGCTGAGGAAGCATCTGAAGAGGCTTGTAAAGATGCGGAAAAGACCCCGAGTCCAGGGTCCAGTCCTCACTCTTTGACGCCAAAGTTGGTCCGGAGACCAGGGACTGGAGCAGAGAACTCGAAAACCAGTGCTCTCCACGCGGAGCTGCTAAAGCCTAATGTGTTTCCTGCTCTTGGAGCAGCTGGGGACGAGTGCAGAGCACGCAGAAACAAGTTTCAAAAGCCCAAACCTGCTCCACCTCCACCACCCACCAACCCCAAAAAAGTCCCTCGCAGTCCCACACAAGATCTCCCCTCCCCATTAGACATTAAAGCCAAGTGTCTTTCTTCTGTCTCAGAGCCCCAACATATAACCACTGCCTGTGAGCAGCCCCGCTCTCCCATTGGTGATGGGTCCAAAAAGCTGCCCTTGATCTCCACCTCAAAACCTCAACCATTAAAGACTTCCTCATCTAATTCTGTGACAACTTTTCCTTCTAGCCAAAGCCTTGGAGGCTTCTCCTCCGCACTTATTTCCCCGGGGGAACAGACTACTGCTCCTGCTTTTATCCCCTTAGTGAACACCCGGCGTTCTCTTCGCAAGACAGCACCCCGCTCTTCCACAGAACGCACTCCCAATTCAGCTGTGACACGTGAGATGGTTCTAGAGGGCACAGAGCTACTGCGGGTTGCCATTAGTCGTAATTCGGAGCAGACAGGAAGTCACAATGCAGTGTTGGAGGCTGGCAAAAACTTATCCAAATACTGTGTGAGTTATGTAGACTCTATTCAGCAGATGAGAAACAAGTTTGCGTTCCGCGAGGCTATCAACAAGCTGGAGAGCAGCCTACGTGAACTGCAGATTTGTCCATCGACATCAGGGGGAGCAAATGTACAGCAGGACTTCAGCAAACTCCTCTGTTCTGTAAAAGAGATTAGTGACATTGTTCAGAGGTAGCGATCAGTAGTCTATAAGGAAGAACGCAGGGCGCACATCAGCAAAACTGACGTTTTATTATGCAATACGCTCTGAAACTCAAGCCTGTGGTTACTGGAAGGTCAATGCAATATTGTGTAATACTGAAAGCCTAGACTAGAAGGGATCCCAGTATTCTGTGCCTTAAATAAAAGGTGATGCTGATCACCATATTTCAGTGATCTTTTTAAAATGGCCTTGTTTTTGTTATTTGTCATGTTCTGACTTTTCATCACACAACTCATATTACGAACTGTACTTTCTCCTGTTAGAAATCAGGGACCATTTAAAGTGTGTACTACTCAGTGCATGACGTCTATCCAAGCAGCACATTCAGCTTTTGCCATGTTTGCACTGTACAACTGTTTAATGTCAGTGTTCGATGTATGAATGGCCTTGGTAATGTTACCAACAGTGCATAGCATTTAACTGGTCAATAACAAAGCAGAGTGAATGTGTCTTTACACACGTGCCTTAAATACCTATTTTATGATGCATACTAATGCACAGGAATGTGCCTAGTAGGTTATAGTGTTTGATTACCAAAAACGTCTCCAGAATGAACAGACGATAGTGTTAAGCTCTGTAGCCCAGCAGATTTTTATATTTTTAAGTAGGTTTTCCATTATATACCAGTAGCAAGCAATCAGTAGCAGCTCAGCCTCAACAGATCTGTTTGGTTAAGATGGAACAATGACTGATATTGCTTCAACCATTGAACAAGCTCTTCTGAGTGTGCGGAGGTCTGTTCACCCCTACAGCATCGTGATGTAGGGGTGAAACACTGGACAAAGATGTTTGGTCTAATGTACAAGTTCACTTTCAACGGAAAGCCCAGAGTTACAGAACAATGAATTTAATGTTCCATGTGCTTCTGTGCCCTGTCTGGTGATCCCACATGGTACTGGTCAGTGTTTGTTCATTTATATTATTCCTTCCCTTTTCAAGCCATACCACTCAAGAGTTTGTGTGCTGCATCACTTTTGTAAAATACAAACTACAATGTAAATATGTTGTTCCTCAACATTTGGTGCATTTCTGTTGCAATAAAAATGTTACTTGAAAATAACTTTTTTGCTCCTATTCTTCCTTCAGTGTCTGTACACACTGATATTTGTTATCCAGCTACTCAACTTTTAACAGGGCTTCCACAAATTCATGTTTTTCTGCCACATGTTCAGCAACTTGTACTTTTCCATTGAAGCTGTGCATTCACAGGGATTTTTGCAGCTGTATATTCCGCAGGCAATTGTTTCAGCCGTTCCAAAGGTTTCTAGTTCATCTGAGGTTTTGAAGAGGCAACGATGACAAGTATGAGATTTGTCTGTTGTGTGAATGAGTTTATGGTTTTAAACAGCATAAAGTGATGAAAAAAGTGCTGCATAAATTAACTTGTCCATGTCTTGAGTACAAAAAACACACAACCGGTTATGTATAATTTATTTTTTTCTGTCTAGAGTACTTTGTCATTAAAATCAAAAAGTCAACATTTTAAAATCATACACGCAATAAATGTTAGCACAGCTTCTTAAAAATTTATACATATGTACTTTTTTGTTTTTTTTACTTGTGGACAGACAGAAAGCAGAAAGTGGTCAGACTCCAAAGAGGTGGGAAGCTGGAAAAAGGAAAACCTAACTTACCAAGTTCCCACAATAATAAACCAATCCCCACTCTCCAAAATTAAGACAGTTATGCAGGTGCCTCCTGATGGGCGGAGGTTTGACAAGATTGCAGAAAAATACATAAAACAAAAGTGCCTCAGTCTCCACCATATATTCATGAGAAACATTTGAAAAATACATCTCACTGATCCTCTCTTCAAAAACAAATTCAATAGTGTACAATAGAGGACGGGCAGGTGGGGTCTGGAGGTGTCTGTCCTTTTACATACAATAATAGAAAGTATCTTACAGAATTTTCCCAAGCATGAATTACAGGAAACCCACTAGCACATTAACTGTACAAATCTTGGCAGAGCCAGCAAATATTTTCCTAAGCTCCAAGTAGTAAGGTCATCACCAATAGTTAATAAGCTTTATATACAGCAGTGTTATTAAGGAGTCGCATATGATACAGACAGAAGTTTACTTTGGGGTGGGGGAAAGCATATTTATATTTTTTAACAATTTCATTGCTTCTAAGGAGCCTGGACATGCTGCTTGGTGTATCATACAAGGCAGAAGAACTACCGGCCAAAAGTAAACCAGCCTGTTTTCTGTGCAGCATCATGTCACATAACAGAAAGGAAACAGTGCAATAACGTACTTTGAAAACTATCAGTCATGACCGAGTTAAGACCATGCAGCTGATCACTTGAGGGGAAACTGTGAGCTGCTTTTAGAACGTTAACTATCAGGTTTATATTTTTAAATAAATACCACTTTTTACCGAGTTGATGTAAGTCACAATGAGCGAGAGAATGACAGAAAAAACAAATTACAGAAATATAAGGCAACAAACACCAAAAATAATTGAATGACTTTGGGATGAGCTCAGGGGTCGGACAATGAATGAACGGGATTTAAAATGGTGTTGTAGTTAAAGTGACTTATACGCGGAGGCAAATCCACTGCTGAATGAACAAATAATGTACAGTCTCCAAGTTTGCCTCATCAAGCAGTCTAAAAATGAATTAAAAGCCATTGGTGTTCAGAAACCTTCTGAAAAATGCCTTGGGGTTGGGAAACCATGATTGGGAAAACAGAATGATGAACTGGTTGATAAAATAGCAGATTTGGGTTGTGATTTATATAAAACTGGCCAATGGCAGATACAATTAACGCAGAGTTTAAAAAGAAAGAAAAAAGACCCCCCAAAAGTTAGGTGTATATTATTATTATATATCCAAGTGTCAGTAACCTGCGTATTGTAATATAGTGATGTAATAGGAGAAATTATTCCGAGTGGCGCAAAGGAAGCCAAGAATTTGAGGAGGGTCAACACACACTCAAAACAAAACACTGACGGACAGGACAAAGGCAGATAAGAAAAGGACGACGAGGGGAGAGATGTAAGTCCGCAGCCCAGCTCAGGCAAGCTCGAGTCGCTATCTGCCTCTTCAAGTGACCCCCCCCGCAACCGCGCGCCATTTTTGAGCTTCCGGTGGATGGGGAGCGGATGAACGGGTGAAGGAATGGATGAGTGGGGGGGGGGATGATGGGAGGGGCAGGCGTCGAGACAGAAAGAACAAAGGGTAGAGGAGGGTGAAGGGGCTTTGCTTGGTCATTAGCAGCCGCAGCCTTCCCTCTGAGGCTGTGGTTCACTGGTTAGCCTGCCTCCCTGTGGGGCCGAGGGCTTGTGCTGGACGCCCGATTCAGCCGCGTTCAGGTCCAGGCTTCCGTCTTGAATATTCTGGTAGATCTTCTTCGCCGCTTCCAGGAAAGCGTCCTCAACGTTTTCACCCCTGGGAACAGGAGAAGAATTAAATTAAACAAAAGAGAGGGATACAGAACAGTGTTATTATCAGGTAAGGTGGAGACGTACGTTTTTGCACTCGCTTCCAGGAATAACAGACCTGGAAGAAGATAATGGTCACACAGTTAAAAACAACAAAACAATAAATACAGTTAAGTTATGATATTAAGTTTCAATGATCAAATATGAGCGTGAAGACCCACCATTCTCTTCGGCAAACTGCTTAGCCTCTTCATATGTGACATCCCTCTGAGCCTCCAAGTCTGCTTTGTTTCCTATGAGAATAATCACCTGAGAAGAAAGGAGAGCGAGCTTGAGACCAGCTGCTGCAACAATCCCTTTACCTCAGGAAGACAGAGAAAACCAAGAGACGTCCAAAGTTCAAAAGCAGACTTTCTCCAAAAGGTTCATAATCAAACCAAACTGGATGCAATGTTGTAACATCACTACAATTCAGACCCCAACTTTATAACTTCTCTCATCTGTAATTTACAGTTAAATGTATCGCCTGTTGATTGAGCAAAAGATTCTGAATCCCCGTCTTCTATGTGATTTTTATGAGTTCTTTCCCATTTCTTCCTTTTCCAGGTAAAACACTTTGTTCTGATACGGACCAGGACTCCGACTATACTTTATGTAAAATAGGAAAAGCATTAACGCAGGCCAAGCTACAGAACAGCAGGAGCCATTTTTTCATGTGCACATTTTGCCTCCTGGTCGCCCTTCACACTTGTGGTGAGAAAAAGGGGAGGGGCTAATGTGATATTAAAAATATGATGGTAATAAACATGACAGGCTGCATTAGGCCGAGCTAAAAAATAAATAAAAAAGAAATACATTGATTTTATCAATACAGAGCTAGTGGTGCTAAACACACTAGTGACACCAATACAGGAAATATTATCAATGCCTTACACATTTTACAAACTACATTCATAAAGGTAAAAGCAGGTTAAGAGTCTTTCCCAATGGCATTATGAAAAAAAGGGCCATCATTGATTGAGCCTCGAAATTTGCTTATAATACATTAGCTTCTAAGGCTAATCTATGATATTACACTAGTATTAGTCGTACAGTAGTTGTGGAGGGCCCCTAAATGATCAAAACTTCCTCTGAAGAGCTGGAGAGCCACAAATGGCTCTAAAATCCTGGCTCAGAGATGTAATTAGACCCTAATTTAATATCCTTCGCTTCCTAACACTCGAGTAGCAGTCTCCATCATAGTCTTAAAAGTATATCTCTTTTTTTTTTTTACGCACAGCATCAGTAATACTTCAATCCAATACTTTATGTACCACCATGTCAATAGCTCGGATGAAACGTGTCTGAACTTACAGTATTGGGATTGGTGAGGTTTCTGGCATCAGTTAACCAGCTGCTGAGGTGGTTGTAGGTGCTTCTCCTGGAAACATAAAAGAAATGCTGGTAACTATAACCTGAACTGTATAACTGTGAAGGGGTTACTATTCATTCAGATGGCAACGTTAGATACATCTTTGACCTGAGGTGCTGTGGACCGACAGCACATACAACTCCATGGGAGATTCACGGCCTTTGAAAAGCTCCATACAGGAAATCCCTAAATGTTGAACCTGATCATAATTTGTGATAAAAAGCCCAGATCCGTCCTTTCAACTGACCAACAGCACGCACGTTTTTGAGGATTATCACGTACGTTTGGACACCATTACGAGAAAATACTTCGACCTAAGTTCATAATAACACATTGAACTTTATGCCAGCTTGTGTTTCATGTGAATATTGTCATCCTGTTGTACACAGTGACCGAGGATCCCGGAGGAGCTACGCAGTCTCAGAGCAGCAAAGAACTCTGATACTGAGGCCTGTTCCCATTCAAAACCTTGAAAATAAACATAAACCCATGACATGAAAGGGAGGAATCAACCCTTTCTATACACAACGTCTCCACAAATAGAAAAACCGAGAGGAAGAACAGCTTTGATTACTTTCAAAGTTTCATTTGTTTACATACAGATATAAACTTTAGTGTCATAGTTTTTCGGCCAGAGTGTCTAAATTAAATGTGGTCTCCGTAAACTGGGCACTTAAAATTTTTGTATGGAATTTTATTATACAGCTTTTCATGTGGCATTTGCTTGTTTTTATGTTGTGTCCATTTATGTGTTGACATTGCACTTTGGAAATAATGTGCAAGGAGCTCAAAGAGCAACTGCAAATGGCTAATAAAGTGAATCTGAATCTTAAATACTGAGCGATTTAGATTATACATACCAATTTCACCGCATGACCATTGACAATTATGACTGGGCATTAGTAGCATTATACCGAGTTTCGAATCAGATATATTGAGGCAAGAATATATTGCAATAGACAACATTATTACAAAAAAACTGCATGATCGATAAAGACAGATCACAGCACAATTTGACAAGTCTCCTGGGGGCTTTGCTGGGTTTGCATAAGCAGTATTGTTTTAAGCAGGCCAATCGTTTATGACACATTCTTACATGTAACTAAGAGGTACGTACCTAGTGATATCATAGACCATGAGGGCCCCTGCTGCCCCGCGGTAGTAAGAGCGAGTGACTGCCCTAAAGCGCTCCTGTCCGGCAGTGTCCCAGATCTGCAGCTTGATCTTCTGACCGCTCACCTCGATTATCCTTGTACCAAACTCCACTCCGATCGTGTGGGGGCAATCTGCCATGACTGGTGACACAAGGGGCGAGCGGGGAATGCATTATAATCACTTTTATGAAAGCTCAACATTATATCAGCATCGGAACAGTTTTGATGTGGGGAACAAGAGCGGAAAAGGTCAGAATCTAGGCTTCCTAATTGATTAATGGTGAGAAATGATGCAAACTCGCTCAGAAACGGTGTCTGTCTTGTAATTTTATTGCAATATCAGTGGCAATGGGCTGTAAAATGTATTGAAAATCAGCTTTTGATCAACTCCGGCATACAGCTGTTAGTTAATATGCAGATTAAGCACCATCATTGTAATTAAATAATTTATTAAAACCCTTCTCTAAAGGTTTCTTTGACTGTGCAGGATGTGCCGTGTTGCCTGAACATGAAATTTAACATCTGCCTTCCTAATGGGGGCACTAAACAGGACACTTGTGAATGCCAAGTAAAGGCGGGAGCTGACACAAAGGCAAGTCCTTGAATCCGGCTTCTGTTTGTGGGTCACAAACAGCTGCATTGATGATACGGGCACTGCATTTCGTAAGAACACAGCGGTAACTAGTTCAAATGTAAAAGGCGCCACTTACATTTCTTTTCCGTGAACTGGTGAAGCAAACATGACTTTCCGACGCCCATGTCCCCTGGAGAAAGAGAGAGACCTCGTGTCAACAAAGAAACAACTTGACATCATTTTTTTGAACAAAGGTGAGATTGCAAATTAGGGCAGGGCGATATGAAAACAAATGGTGACCTGATTGGTGCCTCAATGTGCAAATTTGGGGAGATGAGTCATATCGTGATTCAAGCGTTGTTCTGCTAAATACTCGGACGCAGCAGATGCCTGTAGTCATCTCTTAATAATGGCAGAATGAATTGTGATCAAATTATATCAGATCTTTTTTGGGGGGGGCTGATTCCCTATAACTATTCTAAATACAATAGCAATATCTTAAAGGAATAGGCCACCGTTTTTACATACTGAGATATGTTCTTACCTTAGCTTTGACGAGTTCTTTAGGACCTGTCTGGTCTTCCCCCGTGCCTTCATTCACGTAAACACAGCGCAGACGGCGTTAGCCTTTAGCCTTTAGCCACCAGGAGTAGTTTGGCATCCGCACAGTAAAGTGAAGATTACTGCGCGGATTTCGAACTACTCCTGGTATTATTACGCCTTACATTATAGTTTCCCCTTTTATCCGCTTAGAAAATCCACATTGTTTAATTTTGTGTAATTATACTTTGTAGTGTAACACTTCACGTAACCATATTTAAATAGGGAAAACGTGGAAGAGCTTGGTAGCTTCTATCTTGACCAGTTTTGGAGCTATAGAGGAGAGAGGGAGAGGCTAAATGCTAACGCCGTCTGCGCTGTGTTTACGTGACTGAAGGCACGGGGGAAGACCAGACAGGTCCTAAAGAACTCGTCAAAGCTAAGGTAAGAACATATCTCAGTATGTAAAAACTATGCCCTATTCCTTTAAACAACAGCGATAATAACTTTAACTAAAAAAAAAAAAAAAGAATGGAAGAACAGGATGCAAAAACAACAGGAGTTAAACAATATCCTGTGTAATTGAATCTGAATGAGAACTCATTTCAAGAAAATTGCTTTATATTAAAACAACATGGTACTATCGGTACAGTCGGAAAGGTACTTACCAATAATAATGTATTTGAAAATGTAGGAGTAGTTGTATGGAGCAGTGGCCATTTTGGCTCTAAAAGAGAGACACAAAGTAATATATTAGACATAAAATCCCAATCAGTATTTTATGCAATGTTACATTTCAATTTAAAAAATAAAAATAAACAAACAGCCCACAATTTCAATGCCCATGATACTTTTGGGTAAGGACAACCTCTGTAGCCTAAATACATGAGTATTAACTATGACAGGCACACACTAGCATACACCTGAAGTCAGAAATATCTCGCACACCTATTTGACTCCAGGTGAAGCATTTCGAGAGCGTTCAGAAATAGCTCATCATTTCAAACTTAAATGCTCAAGACATGGTGGATTAACCTAATCCAATAGGTGACTATTCTATTTAAAAACAATCTTCTATAAAATGAAAATGTGAGCAAGCCTTTGTATCAAAATGTGGGAGAACATTAGCTGCCAGACTTGAAAACGGCCGGTGTGAAAACTACTTTCACTTATGTGCACTTCAATGATGCAGCAGTGTTATATTGGAGACAAATCAGTGTTGAATATCAGAACCTAATGCTGATGTTACGCTTCGACTTCTGAACAGCTGAGCGAACTGTCCACACTCATGCTGACACTACAAGAAGCCCCAATGTGCACTGACAGGCAATAAGACTAAAGGTATAGGTCTGTATGTGTGTGGTTATATAGGTCATCATAGAATGGTTTGTATTTTTGATGAAAGAAGACTTGTTTTCAAAGATGGGCTATGTAATGTTTTGTACATTGTAAATATCAAATATATCTGCCCGTGTCTCATCCTACCAGAAAGCAGAATAAGCAATAACAGCCTTTAACAAACATTAGCTTTAAGTTTACTCCACCAACATGTCCTCAATTTTCATACACCTTTCAAAGCCAACTGATTAATTGAAACAAAGAAATTGTAGATTAATCGATTACCAGAGTGATTGTTAATGACCGCCCTAGTCCAATTAATTATCTTTAGGCAGTACACTTCATGCTACACTACTACTACTGCTACTGTCCCCAGAAAACACACAGCACAAAGGAAGAGCTTACACAAAAATAAATCTGTAGTAAAGCAAAGAAGGACGGCAGCATTTGCCACAGTAAAACACAGAAGCTACAGTCTGACACCCGTCGGTCACATGACCCTCATGAGGCATTTGTAGCCCCTGAATAATTATTTCTGCTTTAATGCTGTAATAAATTCTGCTTTCACGAAACAATGTCTTGCCATCTGGGAAGGAGGTAAATGGCACATGTGACCTGTATCTGAGTTGGCTTTGCTGTAGTGACCACTGTTCAAGTCATGTGACTCTCTCCAAAGCCTGACTCTGTGTAAACATTACAAGCAAGACAATAAAGGCCATTTGTGCAGTAGATACTATAATGCAGCACATTACAAACAACACGACAAACATGTGTAAAATGCAATACTCATTTTTCTTCTTATTATTATTATTGTTTATTATTCCTGGAAATAGAATGTTGTAGAAAATAAACCATATTTGGCAGCGGTTTTTGTCTGCTCACAGGATTCAGAAGCTTCATACTGACAGGTGCATTAGCCACATGGACACGTAATAGGGACAACGAGCAATTCAGGTTTATTTCCTATACATTGTTATCTAGCTACATCTGAGCTGCCCGAAGATTAGCTTGACAACCGGCAAAAATACTGCCACTTTACTGTGCTGCAGATCACTTCCCCCGCAGGACACTGGATTTGATACTTCAGTAGTAATAATATCTACATTTCAGCCAGATATATTATGGAAACGGATGAAAAATAAGACCACATACTCAGTGCAGTTTAAACGTTAGCTGCTCTGTTAGCAAAAGGGGAAAAAAGCTCTTGTATGCTAGCCATAATTCCGCGTCAGCAAACGTATCAGTACACAAAACTGTCACAAAAGCATCCAGGTAAATGTTACTGGACACTCAGAGTCTGAAAACATAGTGACAGTTTTATGAAAGATGATCCCGGGGAGTATTGACAAGACGCACCTGACATCATCTGACGCGGCTACCGCTAGCTTTAGCGACAAAGCTTGGATTACAGCTACGTCGCTTACTCTGTGTAGCATGAATACGGTAAATATTGGCTTGTGTTTCTGTGTGCGATTAGGGATAGTCCTAAATTAATAAAGTATTTACAAACCATCGCTCTATAAGTGAATAACACTCTGGATAACCCATCTAAAATAATGCTAGCTTTGTTAGCTTCTTAGTTAGCTTACTAATGGCAAATACAGGCTAGATCTACAGTGATACATGCCATTGACGCAATAACATCATGATTTATGACACCTTTCTCTCACGTGTACTTTCATGTTCAGATCGTGGTGGTGTATGTACTCACCAGAATGTAAAGCCTTCAGATGTTTGTAATGTTAAGATGTGGAGAAAAGGTATGCAGGTTATCCTCTGGCTCAAGTATGATCTGCCTTTCCAAGATGGCTGCTCAAGGCACAGGGTTTCCTCGTTTCCCCCAATGTGTACAATGGGCGTCTGGGACAAAGACCATCACATACGGAGATGTGCGGCTCTGCATCAGCGGGGGGGCCGAGAGCACCTGCACAGGTGTGCTTTACCTTCACTCTCTTTCTTTTCTTTTACTTTTGCCTTTCATTTCTTTTCCCCACAATACCACTAATAGGCAGTGGTGGATAGAGTTAGCCAAAAATATTTACTCATGCAAGAGTATAATTTCACTCAAGCAGAAGTAAAACGTTGTGTCCCATATATTTATTCAAGTAAGAGTAAAAGAGAAAATACTACTTGAGTACTGCGAGCACTGTCTGAGCATAAAAGTAGTGACAGTGACATTAGGACTGGACAATATAGCAAAGAAAGTAATCATATTGATGAATTTCGATTAGATTTTTATTTTTACATTATAAAAAATAAGCACATGTTGCTGATTCATGAAATTAAACATAGCCTTCCTTTTATATAAACCTCAGCTCAAACAAAAAGAAATGCTTTCTCCAATATCATTGTCTCATCCAACAACCATGTAGGCCTACTTCTGATGAGCCCAGTTTACACAGGGGCTGCTTATTCAGGGAATCTGCCCCGGCATTAAAGCACTTCACAACATGTACATGTAAACCAAATATCGACATTTTTGAATGGCAATGATTGATTGATTGATTGATTGATTGATTGATTGATTGATTGATTGATTGATTGATTGATTGACTGATTTTTCCTATTAACAGCATTACACTTTCACAAGTCATAGCTCAAAAGAAAATGCATGAATTAGAAAGATGATCATTAATATCAGTCACTGGGTCCATGTTCTCTCTGGACAAGACCAAAAATTTCCTCAAAAACAAAATAATTTTTCCTCTATATAACAGTATAGACCTTTAGAACGCTGTGATGTCACCTGAAACCCAGCAATAGCTCTCTTTTGAAACATAGTGTAAAACAAGAAGTGGGCAGACTAATCCAACTTGACTGGCATAATTAAAGCTCAGCCAGAGGTTTTGTTTGGGAAAAATTGGGTGCTATTAAAATTTGAAATTGGTATGAAAATAGCCACTGATCTGGTTAAATGGACTTTACTCTTGATATACAAAAAAATAAATAAAACAAAATCCAATATTATGCTTTTTTTTTGCTGATGTTAAAATGCACTCTGAAGTTCTGAACGAATGATTATATTTACAAATGTATTTTAAATTTTTTTACTAGTTAAATGTTTAGATTTTTCGGACCTGTGACCTCTGTGAATTTTATTTTTGGACCCTTTTCATGTACATTTCAAAACCCTTGGCCAATAGGCTATGTTTTATTTTTCCTAAAACTGCTGTTCAACCCCGTGGTAGGCCTACTCATTTACTACATTCCTTGATACAACTTTGCAAGAGACAGCAAAGTTGTCAGTAAAACATCCTTACAGTTTGAATTATTCTCTGTGTTCTCTGAATCACACACTGCATAACGCTGATCATATTATGAAAACCCGCCTCATATTTACATCAAAAGCTGTAAAGATTACTGAAGCAGAGAGAATAGCCTCAGAGTTATTATTATTCTCCAGTCACTACTTTGCAATCTAAACAAATGCTTGTAAGAGAAACATGTTTATTGACATTTGTTCTGGTACAGTTAGAATACAAGCAAACAGCTGACGTGCATTATTTCACCAGAAATTAATTATATATATGTCATGCATCATTTATGATGGTAACTGCCATCACCAATGTTTTTTGTTTTGTTTTGTTTTTTTCTCTGAAAAAATAGCCTATTTTAAAATAAAAACTTAGAACTACAAACTAGCGTCTATATTCATGTACAACATTTTATACTAATGTAGCCTACACCACGCAGAACCTTTTATCTAGACATGAAGAAAAAAAGTCAGCATTTTAAATAAAGCTTCATACCTACATTTGGCCCATGCAACCTAAAAAAGAAACATTTTTTCAAACAATTAAAAAAGACAGGTAACCAGGTAACCCATTTGTTCCTCATGGTCACAGGGCATATTATAAATTCCTGAGAAAAAAAGTACTAATTAGCCTAAACCTTAACCAAATGTGACCTCACAATCCAAATATATATGTTTTCTAAACAAGTAACAGTCCAATGTTGCCACAGCAGCAGCATTCATCTTTTCAGCCTGTAACAAGTACAAGGTCATGATAGAAATAAAACATTTTAGATATAAATTCCTCTTGTGCTGCAGACTTTGTCCATCACAACCAGATCTCCAACAGCACCAGACTGGCCAGTGCAGAGAAGAGGTGGACTGTGCTTAGCCGCCAGGGAGAGGCGCTGTTACACAGGTCTGTATCACAGCAGTGGATCCGCACTCCTGGCAGCTCTTGTTGTTGGCAGTGTCTGGACGTGGCACATCCACTGGTCAGGACAATACCCAGAGCCGCTGGGAGGACAAGACGTGGAAGAACGGATCAGACAGAGAAGAGTGACAAGTGGCAGTAGGACTCAGCAAGAAAAAAAGCACTAGTAAGCAACAAATGCTTGAACTGTAATGGGGAGGACATTAGAGTGATCTTGTAGACACACTTCACAGGGTGCAGCCACAGCTGAAAACATACAACCCTGACAAATAATCTTTTGTACATTTGACAACAAGACTCCAATGAGAAAGGTTCATTTGGTCTTCTGATATTAATATTTTCAAGATTCTTTGAATTTGAGTTTTTAATTCCTGACAGTTTCGGCTACTCACTTTCTGCTGTTTTTTTTTATGTGGCATGTGTCTCGCTGACTTACATAGTTTTCCCATCATGGAGGTCAACAACGCCATCTGCAGCCCGACACCCTCAGTGCAGCATCCCAAGTGCGTGAAAGCAAAACAGCCCCCTCATCCCTGTTTAGGGGGATGGTAATGCAGTGGTTAGCGCGCTTGCTTCACAGCTAGAAGGTCCCGGTGTCATGGTCCTGTTTTGCCACTCCTCCCCTCCCTCTTGTTTTTGTGTTTGTCTGTTTCCTCACCTGGGCGGAGCCATCAGATCTGCAACCTGTTACGCACCTGCATCCAATCCTCAGCTCGTTACCTGCACCTTGTGACCTGTACAAGATGCCTGGCTCTTCCTCCACACGCTGCCAGTTCGTCAGTTAAACTACCACAGTTAGTTTGGCTTTAGCTTCTGTGAGTTTGGTGAAGATTTTTGTGCCTTAAATAATTTTTGTCTTTTGTCCAGGACCTGTTTGTCTGCCTGCCGTGCTCTGTACCTGCATGTTCGTCCACCTACTGGCCTGCCTGTTATCCATCTACCAGCCACCAACTCACCAATGCAATAAATGTCCTTTTGTGCACTTGCCAATTTGTGTTCTGCTTTTGGGTCCTAAACCAAACCGTGACAGTACGAACTGGCCACCATGGACCCAGCGGACACAGACCCAGTAGTTCAAGCCCTCGCAAATTCTGGACATCTTCACCGAACCCTTTGTGGCTTAATGAAGAGTCAGCAAGCCATCACCAAACAACTTGCCAAGGTCAGCACCATGATCAAGATGTTAACTTCCAACCCGGCTCCACCTATTTCTGCTCCTGCAGTTGCTAACTACAAGGACCTAGCTACTCCACCTCAATGTTCACTTGTTCCCCAAGCCTCTCCTGTTCGTGTTCCCAGTCCTGTCCCACCGCCAGACAAGGATCTCCGTCTGGGGTGGTCTCCTCTTGTTCCTGATTCACCGCCGGATATTGTCGTCCTTCCGGGGCGGTTTCCTCCTTCTGTCCTTAAGCCTCTGCCAGATCCTGACCTCTGTTCGAGGTGGGCCCCTTTTGTCCCGGAGCCACCGCTGGACACCCTTCTCCGTCCAGGGTGGGCTCCTCCTGTCCTGGGGTCGCCATTGGACCGAGACCTACATCTGGCGTGGGCTCTTCCAGCTCCTGTCACTGCTTGTCTGAGTACGTCCCAACCGCTATCAATTCCTGATCTTACCCTTGGATCCTTGTGGCCTCCACTAGAGCTCCCGGACTTGCCTCTACTGAAGCTTTTGGACCCGCTACAGTCTTTGGAGCCCGCTGTGCCTTCAGCAGGCACTCCAGATTCAACTCTGCCCGGCCCGCCTCTGTCTGCAGGCACTCTAGATGCGCCTCGGCCCGGCCCGCCTCTGTCTGCAGGCTCTTCAGATGCGCCGCGGCCCGGCCCGCCTCTGTCTGCAGGCTCTCCAGATGCGCCTCGGCCCGGCCCGCCTCTGTCTGCAGGCTCTCCAGATACGCCTCGGCCCGGCCCGCCTCTGTCTGCAGGCTCTCCAGATACGCCTCGGCCCGGCCCGCCTCTGTCTGCAGGCTCTTCAGATTCGTTTCTGCCCGGCCAGCCTCTGTCTGCAGGCGCTCCTGGTTTGCCTCTGTCTGTGGGCGCCCCCAGCCCGTTTCTGTCAGTGAGTCCTCCCAGCCTATTCATGGCATTATGCCCCTCAGCAGGTTCTCCTAATCTGCCTCTGGCATTTTTAGACCAGGTAACTCCTGTGTGCCTGTCTCTACCTTCAGGATTTTTTGCCATCCTCCCAGACCTGCCACCTCCAGCTCCATGGCCCCTAGACTCTCCTAAAGTGCCTTCTCTGTCCCCTCTGCTTCCTTGGCCCCCAGACTCATCAGCGTCTTCTGGTCTGTCCTGTGTCCCTACTCTGATTCCCCTGGTGTTCCGTCTACCTCCGTGGCCCCCCGACTCATTTGCTCGGACTGTATTCCCTCCTCCTGACCCCCTCCGCCCGCCCGGTTTTGTGTTGGACGTCTGGGATCCGTCCTTGAGAGGGGGGTACTGTCATGGTCCTGTTTTGCCACTCCTCCCCTCCCTCTTGTTTTTGTGTTTGTCTGTTTCCTCACCTGGGCGGAGCCATCAGATCTGCAACCTGTTACGCACCTGCATCCAATCCTCAGCTCGTTACCTGCACCTTGTGACCTGTACAAGAAGCCTGGCTCTTCCTCCACACGCTGCCAGTTCGTCAGTTAAACTACCACAGTTAGTTTGGCTTTAGCTTCTGTGAGTTTGGTGAAGATTTTTGTGCCTTAAATAATTTTTGTCTTTTGTCCAGGACCTGTTTGTCTGCCTGCCGTGCTCTGTACCTGCATGTTCGTCCACCTACTGGCCTGCCTGTTATCCATCTACCAGCCACCAACTCACCAATGCAATAAATGTCCTTTTGTGCACTTGCCAATTTGTGTTCTGCTTTTGGGTCCTAAACCAAACCGTGACACCCGGGTTCGATTCCCACCTGGACGGGGCCCTTCTGTGTGCAGTTTGCATGTTCTCCCTGTGTCTGCGTAGGTTTCCTCCGGGTACTCCGGTTTCCCTTACCACTAAAAACATGAACAATAGGCCTGGATGAATGATGTGTGTGCGTGAATGAAAGATGGTGGTCAGATGTGTGCAGTCGCGACAGTCTGTCAGTCTCCCCCCAGGGGAAACTAAATACGTAACCACCACTGAGTATGGAGTGAAGGAAAAATTGTCTCATATAAAGCGTTTTTGTGACGATGTCTGTGAAAGACGCTATATGAGTAAAGCTCTTCTTCTTCTTCTTACTGTTCAGATGGTATATTAGCAATTTATCCAGTATCTGTCCGTATAATTTAGTACAAGGGGCGACTGTCGTTGTGTCCTTGGGCAAGACACTTCACCCACCTTGCCTCCAGTGTCTGCGTACATGGTGTATGAATGGGTGACTGGTTCCTTGCTGTAACGCGCTTAGGGCCTGCTGAAGGTGGAAAAGCACTATAGCTATAAGTTGAGTCCATTTACCATGTTACCTTCCCCCTCCCTCCATAATGTGGGTTTCCCTTTTGCAATAGTCGGAAATAGGAGCTTTTTTGTTTCAATGGCACTCGTGTGAACACCCTTGCCGTAAACCTTTTCTGCTTTCACACACCTGGGATGCTGTACTGTAGAAGTCAGATTGCAGATGGCGCTGTCATCCTATCTCTACGGGTGGAAAAACAAATGCTGTGTAAATCTATATAAACTGTGTAATAAACTGACAAGACACATCACACATCACATGACCTCTGAAGAGGACGAAAGTGAGCAGTCAAAACTGTCACTTAAGAACGGCACACTGGTCTGATTCAGAGAATCTTAAAATTACCTCAATGTGTATGTTAATTAAAAATGTGAAATGCAAAAATAACTTTCAGCTTATAAGAAGGTTCTTCACTTGACCGCAACTTAAGTTTAATAAATCTCACTGATTAGACATGTCTGCCACACCATGACCAGCCAACTCTTGTGAGTACTGTGTCTGCTCTTTTTTATAAAAGGGTCCTCATCAGCCCTTTTACGGCATTAGGCATCTTGTAAAAGAACAGCTGGCTTGTCCATGCTTCTTTGGTTATCTAGATACTCAGCACCTTTTGTCTTGGCAATCCGAACAACCCAGTTCACCCTGATTAGTGAAAAGCTTTTAACTGCCTGCTCATAAAGTATGTTGTTGCCTTGGATTGCAGGAAGATATTAAAGAGGTTGCTTTAGAACATGACATGGTGCAGTGAATTAAGGGAATGTGAGGCTCAACTCTGCCATAAATATTTCAATTCTGAGCAAGTGATGGAGACTGAGAAGGAATAGTTACTCACTGCTCTCCGTCTTGATGCAGAAGCGATGTTTGAAGCCCTTGTGTGAGTGGGTGCAGGTGATGACCTCTGGGTTAGAGCAGCCCACGTCCACGTACCTCTGGCCCTGGATGATGTTGCAGCCATAGCACTGCAACCCTTGGACTTCAGGAACAAGAAACCAGAGGGAAAACATAAGTGTCGTCATGTTAAATGCATACAGCAAAATATACTGCAGTTTAACACAAAAAATCTATTTGTCAAATTAGAATTGACATTAAAAAAAAGTATTATTTATTACTTTTTACAAAGTCAGAAGTTTGCATACACTAAGATTACTATACCTTTAAACTATTTGGGAAAGCCTAAATGACGATGTCATGACCTTGGAAGCACAAGTCTGGTTCATCCTTGGGTGAAATTTCAAGACACTTGAAGGTCCAGGTTCATTGGTTAAAGGAACCGACCACCGTTTTTGCATGTTCTTAGCTGAGCTTAGATGAGTTTGTGCGTCTTTGTGTGTGCCCTCAGTCACGCAAAACGACCAAAGATGTTGTTAGCATTTGTCCTCTCCCAGTATATTCATATAGCTCCAAACGGGGTGAAGTTTGAAGCGACCAAGCTCTTCACGGACACAAAGACTAGACAGGTACGTATCAACTCGTCTAAGCTCAGGCAAGAACATATCTCAGTATGGAAAAACAGTGGCCTGTTCCTTTAAAACAATGATGAAAATGACCAGTCATCATAAAGATCAGAAAGAAGGCGGGTTCTGTGTCCCAGAGATGAACGTGCTGTGTCTGAAATGTGAATATCAACCCAAGAACACATGCAAAAGACCTGGTGAAGATGCTGAACTTGGTAAGAGTTAATCATAATCCAGAGTGAAACAAGTCCTGTACCAACATGGACTGAGAGGGAACTCTGCCAGCAAGAAGCTCTTACTCCAAAAGAAACATTAAAAAGACAGATTGGAGTTTGCAAATAAAAAAGACTAGTAAAACAAATAAGAGGTTAAAGACTTTAATTTTTGGAGACATGGGGGAATCTTGAAAGCCTGAGAACACCATCGCAACTGTGAAATACGGGGGTGGCAGCATCATACTGTAGGGCTGTTTTGCAACACATCAGCCAGGAAGTTAAAGCTTGGGCGCAGATGGGTCCAAATGGACAATGACCCAAAGCAAACTGCCAAACTGGTTGCAAAGTGGCTTAAGAATAACAAAGTCAATGTTTTGAAGTGGTCATCACAAAGTCCTGATCTCAGTCTTGTTGAAAATGTACGAGCAGAGCTGAAAAGTCATGTGCACACAAGGGCCTACAAATGTGTCTCAGTTACACCAGTTCTGTTTGGAAGAACGGACCAAAACTCCTGCCAACTATTGAGAAAAGCTTGTGGGAGGAAATCCAAAACGTTTGACCAAAATTATACAGTTTAAAGGCAATGCTACCAAATATAAATGAAATGTGTGTGTGAACTTTTGGTTTTGTAAAAAGTAATTAAAAATAATGTGTGGAAAATTCTATCTCTCATTCTTCTGGCATTTGACCAATAGATTTTTTTTTTTTTTTTTAATTCTAATTGACAAAAAAAAAAGAAGTTAATTCTGGTTTCATGTCTGACAGTGAGAACAAAATGTAAATGTGTCTTTTTATTAAGTGTATGTAAACATATGGTTCTCTCTGTATATATACACTACTAGTCCATAGCTTTTCTGATCAGCACAACAGTTGTCGGCAGTGCTAGCATAATTGCACGAGGGTCTTCTAATCATCAATGCACACCAATGTAATGATACCTCTATATACTGTATATGGGCAATGCAAAGTTTACAGCCACAGTGCAGGTGATTGATACGGTGGCTCTGATACAGAGGTTATTCCATGTGCTTTATTTGTCATTGTAAAGGTATACAATGAAATAACTTCAGGTGTTGGGTTAGTCCTGAGCCACCATTGTGGGCCAACCTGACCAGCATCTTTTTGGAGGAAAGGGAAACTGGAGTATCTGGAGGAAACCTGGCTGCCTTCAGTGCCCCTCTGAAACCATGCACCACCACCTCCTGGGTTGCGTGTCCCACGCTGGTCAGTTCCACCACCTCCCCCTTCCTCTTCTTCCTGCGCAGCTCCCTCCGCTCCACAACAGTCTTTCACAATCTTCTGAGAAGAGTGTAGCAGTTCATCTGTTTTATTCTCCAGTGAATGTCCATTCGTCAAAACAACTGTAGGGGTAGAAGGCTTGTGTGGCTTAGCTGCGAGTCTTGCCTGGATACCTCCTCGTTTGTCCCTTTTTTGTTTCCTGTAGCTTCTCTTGTTATGCATCCACTGTGCTGCATGTGTGGGGGCTCTTGGTGCCTCTTCAGTGTCTCAGAAAAATAAATTTGTAGTTCTCAAATGTCTTTAGCTCGTAAGCTAGCTGTTTGTTTACTTTTACTTCATGGCTATTACTTATTCCAACAAACTATATTTGAAAATTAAGTACAGGCAATTGCAAACCCATGAGTACTCATTAATAACAAAACAAAATAAGAAATAGCCAATTAAATAAATAAATAAATCAGGCTATGTAAAGTCCTCTTCAAAAAAAACATGTCTACATGCAACTTATCTATTCTGCAGTTTTTATTTCAACTATTTATTTTGCTGGGGTGTGTTTTCAAATTTGTCTGAGTAAATGTCAATGAAATAGTTTTAACCATTCAGCCCTATTCCGCCATTGTTTCTAATCTGTATTTTATCTGTCAGCACAGAACTAGACAGAAGGGCTTAAAAACAGTAACACATTTCATATATATCACATATATATCACATTTTAGGTCACGCTGCAAAAATAATAATATTTCATCTGTAAGGCAATGTGAATGAAAAAAGAATGTTTTGATTTAATTTAATTAATTTGTAAAAAACAATGAACTCTATTTAGAAAAAAGTCATAATGACATTAAACATAAGCACATACAGAAAGCGATCAAACAGCAAAGTAAATGAGAGCTGTGAAATAAAAGCAAGTGATTCATTTTGCCCTTTTCACAGCCTTTGTGCTGCATAAAGCCAGAGGACTTCATTTATATTCCAACATTTCACTGCCCAGCCAACAGTGAAAAATATACTTGTGCTGGATCTAGTCTTGGTAGGAGTCCACATATACATGACCTGTGGACATTTCCTGTTTTTTTATATGTTTTTTTCCCTAGTATATCTGTGCAAAGTAATGACAATTAAATGACTCCAGACCTATCACACCTACCTGGGCTTGACCTCTGAAAACCCCCCACTCAATAGGCCTGAACCATCCTCTCTGTATAAGGGGCAGAGAACGGACTGCCGCCTCTCACCAACACAGCTCGGTTAAATAGCCCACCAAAAGCTTTCAGGAGCACAGTAATCCGCTGCAAATGCTCTTACAAAAATCTCTTTAGAAATCTGCTTGAATCAATGTAAAGCCTTGCAGCGACAGGAGCACATGCCAGCCTTTTGGGCAGTGCCATATACGCTGTTGGGTGTTACAGAGCACTGCAAAGCTCTCATAAATACTCAGGCATATCATTGCAGATCTCTATAGTGATTGTAGGACATTGACTCAAAGCAGTGGTCATTTACAGCTGGCAAACAGCCCGATTTGACAATTCACAGTGATGTTATTACAGCTCTCATGAAACATTGAAAGGATGCCCAGTGTTCGCATTTGTCAACATAATGAGGACGTATTGGGGAGACATGCAGCTCCTCTGGTGCACTGCAATTCATCATAGCTACATGAGTGCATAATATATGTTAAATAATACACTATTAGCATGCTGTGGAATCTAATGTTTAACATGTATGCATAATTTGAAAAAGGAAGTGTGTAAAATACAAATCAGAGCAAATCAGGTGTGAACACTGATGCTACAATAAGAATAAGTTGCTTTGAGAATATACTGAATTGAAAAATGAACATTTTACATAGCGCATTGTACCTGTTTTTTATGAAACTGTTTATTTGAATAGTGGCTTTCTCATCGAATACATACATGAGTTTGTGCTTTGGCCTTTTAGCGTTTATGAGAGTCAAAAATTTGCTTTTTTTTTACCCCACTTTAGCACACACTATGCATTTTGCACATGAGCAAATGCTTAGTAAACCAAGCCCTTTGACATGACATAGAAGAGAGTGTGATTCAGGCCTCAATTATTTCTTGTTTACTTCTGGTTTAGCTGTAGGTTAATCATTTGTTTTTGCCCTTCATTCCTTATCCGGTTAATTATTTTTGTCATATTGTTTCAACTTGGAATATTTCATACGTTCTAAAAGGCTTATTTAAATGACCAAAGGTTCTCTAAAGGTTTAGTTTAGTACGATTACTACTTAATTCATGTGTCCATTGTGTATTGACCGGTCGTGGTAGATGTCTATATTAACACAATCGCAAGCTTAAGATTAATAACTAAGGGCTTAATCAATAGGAGTGGAGTTCCCTCATTTGTTTTCTCATATATACAGTATCGGCCTGGTTCAATGATAAACCTCATGTCATTATAGCTGCTTCCTCCGTGCGCCCGCCCTGCACTTGTGTTGAGCGGAGACCTATTCAACAGTCATTGGAAAGGAATCATGCAAAACGACCTCATAACAACCCAGTATTTTCATGATTTGGTCCCCGGAGACTACACGGTTAGAGAGCTGAGCTGAAACAGGTCAATTGCTATGACTCTATTGGGAAATTTAGTTTGCCCCCCCCCCGTTGGTGTCTCCCATTGTGACGAGACATGGATTTCTACTCTGAGGGGTCAATTAAAGGCAGAACCAAAACATTTCTTTCAGAATGAGTTGAAAGTGCGGCAGCTCATTATTAATGATGTGACTCACTGGTCTGGTCTGGCCTGGTGCATGTGCTCTGTTTGCAGTTTCATTTTTTTTCCGGGTAATTACGATATCTGTAGGGCTGTATAATATCATTGAAAACTTGCAATTAGTAACATTGTGTATTATAATCCCAAATAGTTAAGAATATTCAAAATGATTAAACAACCAAACATGGATGCTATTTAAATAATATATTTTATTGTGTTTACATCTTATAAGGGGAGCCATTTATATTATTGTGGCGAGTTATGCATTTCCGATTTCAGTATATGGTATATGTGACGTATCCAAATACATTAAATAAATTAAAAATCAGATTAAAATACTGCTTAGATGCTTTCTTTCCTTTCAGCGTGGGCAGTGCTAACCATCTGCTCTGATCTGCAGTGATTTGGCATATACACCAGATACCCTTGTTCTGCAACCATCTCCATTTATCCAGGCTTAGGACTAAGATGAACAACAGCTTGTAGGTAGATTCTTATAAGACGAAAACATGTTCTTTTATACAATATTTGGAACAAAATACTTTATACGCACACAAAAAAGCTATTACACAATACATGCTAGATGAGATTAATTTAGAAAAAAAAAAAAAAAGTATTGAAATTGCAAATATAATTGTAACAAAACTTACCTTGTGTCATGCAATGAGCCAAAACCAAAATCAATCCAAGTCCGTACACCAGCCAGGTATTAAAAGTCATGGATGCACAGTTGATAAGTGTGCTCTCTCTCTCTCTGTTATCCAATCCACAAACAAAAATATAGATGTGAAAAACAGCACAGAGAGTACAATAATAATGCCTTTTCACAGAAATGACCCAGCTCGTCTCTCCTCACTCCGGCGTCCGTGTACTATGACGCTCATGTGTGTGCTCGCGTCCAGGGAGGGAGAGAGAGAGTGATCCAGGCAGGCAGAGGCGAAGAGGTGAGGGGGAGGAAGATCAACCAGTCACAGTGCAAAATAAATGAACATCTTGCTCTGTGGTCCTCTCACGTTCTCCAGCATGCCACGGAGAGAGCAATCCCTTGCATCTCTTATCACTTTCGAGCACAGAAGAAGGGGAGATGGTACTTTATCACATCATCAGTAATTGTCTTTTTCCAGTTGAGGCGTACACATCAGTCAGGAGGATTAATTCCTTATTGATAATCCATTGCTTCTAATAATAGTCTTATCATAATGTGTTAAAAGCCCATGTTCTAAATGAGACAGCACAGGAGCTGCACGCTGTGTTTGTGAGTGTTTTTCATGACAGGGACAGATCCATGTGCGCTTCCCCCAACAGGGCAGGTTATCTCAGCTCTGGTGTGTATCAGCGTGGCGCACGCTGGGGAGAAAAGTCTATCTAATCAAGAATTAAAGACCAAATCCTTTCTTAGAGACTGTAATGCCAGCGGATAAGGCGAGCTTATAGTTAGCAGTAAGCTCTTATTCCCTCCCCACCCAAAGCAACATACGGTTCGGGTTTGATAGATGCCAAGTACTGCTGTCATTCACGTAAAAAAAACATAGGCTTATTCCACATTGTTCCACCCATGCTTTTGGAATGGCACTGCAGTCTGGCTCATTTATGAAATCTGCACAAAGCTTAATCATGTCCTATGTGAGTAGTTTCACAGGGGTGCGTGCTTATGCCTGTTTGAATTTGTAAGAGTGTGCAGCTGTGTGAAGCCGGCTTCTCCTCTGTGCACTTTACACATGACTCACTGTTGGTGCATATGTGAGTGCACGAGAGGAATGCCTGGAGAGTGTGTTCTCTCTGTGTGAAGAAAATGGTAGGTTTTTGGTGAGTGCATTAAAGGTGAAAGTGGCAGGATGCTGGATGTTAGGAGTGTTGTTTGCAGATAATAAAAAACAGCCAAGAACAAAGAAGGCCCATTGCAAAACATTATAAACCCTTTTGTTTTCATAATCAGGGTGAATTTACAAATGAAGCTCCAAAAGGCTCCTGTCATTTCTGAATGTTGACGTCAGCCTCTTACTGTTGCTGTGATTGTTATAGAGCAATGCACAATAACACATTCATAATTGATTGTACTACAGTATTAAAATGTTTCGTTGGTGGATGCTGTGCACAGCTCGCCTTCATTTGTCACAGCCAGGGGTGAATGGACTGCCATGCGAATTTTTCAATCTGTGCAGCAATAGCTGACAGTACTGATCGGCACATGGCAGAAATGGAAGAGCCCTGCATGTAAAACGCTCAATTCTAACATACCCAATGACCTCTTCTCTCTGCTTGGATTCTGCTGAGAATGGAGTTACATGAAAAGGAAATGCTTAGATGCAGCAGAGGCCGAAGTGGCCGAACGATGAAAGTAAGTCTTTCAAAAGCTGATTCTGACTTATCAAGGCACACAATAGCTGGCTTAAAGTCTCCTGAAATCCCCTACGGTGGTTAGTGCTGGCTAGTGTGGAATGACAGTGACAAGAATGAAGAGGGTTTTTTTAATTCTTGATGAAAATTCCATAAAGACACCAGAAGGAATTAGAAACTGTGGGCCATGTTGCTAAAACAGAATAGTTTTTTTTTTATGATGATATAGGAAAAACGTTTAGTATAGGCTAAATAAGCATGGTAGTGGTGGGGACATTCTTGATATGCACCAAGTGAACACTCGGTCCTCAGAAGGAATGTTTTTAGACTCAGTAAGTTTGTGTTTTTGGTCTATACTGATGAAACACACTTCTGTCTTATCTCCTATTTAGAATAAATAAAGGAGAGAAGTCTGGCTGGCCAGGCTACAAATTTCTACACAGACTGCAAATCTGCAGTGATGAGACTACTCTGGAAGGCTCTGAAGGGTTTTCTCAAGGTCTGGAGCTTTTAATTTACAAAAACCAGCATGGTTAAAAATATCTGCCCGTCGTACATGGGTCACAGCTATATTTAGAAAAAAGAAAACTCTTTGGAGTCAGGTTTTTAAGCTGTTTTTGGGAGGTGTAAAGTCTCCATTGGAATCTGTTTTACAGTAAAAGGTTTCTTTTGGAGTAGCCTCAAGCCACCAGGGGGTGGTATTGCAGCAATTTCAGCTCCCCCCCATGAGGACCAAAGAGAAGCGATTTCCTCACAGCATTTGCATTAGGTCCAATGCGTTTTTTTTTTTAGTAACCCCTTAATGTTTAAATTTTTTATCTACATTTTCCCCCCATCTAGAATGTCTATTGTGCAGCCTTTTGGAAATATAACTTATAAAATGGACTTGAGAAATCAAGTTGGATGGATTTTCAGCCACTGTTAGGCAGATGATTAAAATGCTTGATTTGTGCAAGTGCAGAAAATAATAATAACTACTTAATGCAAGATGAAGAAAACTTAAAATGGCCCATAGGAGTTCATTATAATAAGTAAAGGCTGGCGGGTCCTACTGTTAATGTGCAGCAACAGTGTGTGACCAAAAATGTGTGGCCCATTCTGCAGGCCATTATCACAGAGCTCATTTCATACGGCCGCATACAACCAGTGAGTCTTTAATGACCATGCAGTTTGCTTGGCTGGTTAAAATACCCAGGGGTTGCTTTTTGCTTTCACTTCTACTATGGGAAAGTTTGTTCTTTTTGTAAAAGATGCCTTGGCTATTGCTTTAATACTGGCCCCTGCTCTGTGATTTACTGTCCTAGATTGAGAGGTAACTTGGTAAGGGACAATAAGCATGCACAATATCATGTTGAAATTGAAAAACCTGAATGGATGTAGCTGGATGACTAATGCCCTCTTACACACAGCACAGCACATAATAAAGTCAAGGACCTCTAGCTTTGTGTATCTCTCTCACTTTTTTCATGCATGTGAAGTAACACCCTCGTTCCATATTATGTGCATGGCTGCTCTGTCCTGTCCAGGGGCAGTGAGGTGATGCCCTTTTTCCCATCTGTTACTGTTACTTGAGGTGGGACCATAACATTCACCATGACCGTCTCCAGTGCTGCTGAGACCTCTTCCTCTTCTTCCTTCTGCTGCTGATGTCGCATTCCATAATGATAATGGTTTGTTGGCAGCAAAATTACAGCAATTATACATATTTTCAATATACTTTCACACTTCACTGGACACACTGGCTTCTATTGAAGGCTTATGAGGAGACACAGTATAGGAAAATACCAGCTTTAGGATCCAAATTAAAGATCTAGGTTTTGATTTCTGTAAATATAAGTCTACAGAGAATTGTTTTAATATTGAAACACATTTTTTTCCCAACTGAAGTTAATCAGAGTATAATGCATTCATCCAATGATATAATTTCCACTGAGGCAGCTCTTTTAAAAGTTTTTAAACCAGCTGTTATCAGATTGCTGATGAATACGCCCACGGATGTACAGAGTTTGACATAGAAAATTAAACCAGCTTTTGAAGTTGTGCTGCAAAGCCTTGCCTGCCTGAAAGCACTATTAATTGGATGTTTGGACTATTTTTAAATGGTCTGCTGAAGTCACGCTCAGCCTTTAATAATCACATTGACATGGGCAAAGATATTAACCACTATCCCCTTTAAAAGCTTTACTCTACAAAACATCAGCCCAATCTTGTAATTTAAACATACTCCCTCAATCTGGGGCTTAACAAGAGCAGCATCTGCTACAGACACACTCCGCCGGCCAGCATCTTAAAATAAACACCTGGTGACATCTGTCTCACCAATCATCATTATTCAATAACCACTGAAACACAGGGATACAGTTCTTTTTCCTATTACTACCATACATTTAGACATAAGTATTAGTTGTACAAGTAGTAGACCTGTAGAACTGCCACTATGATAGATAGATAGATCGATAGATAGATAGATAGATAGATAGATAGATAGATAGATACTAGATAGATAGATAGATAGATAGATAGATAGATAGATAGATACTAGATAGATAGATAGATAGATAGATAGATAGATAGATAGATAGATAGATAGATAGATAGATAGATAGATAGATAGATAGATAGATAGATAGATAGATAGATAGATAGATAGATAGATAGATAGATAGATAGATAGATAGATAGATAGAGCTGCATGATGTTTAAAAGACAGACTGACATCTATTTCAGTCCCCATAACTATATACATTATTCCCGTGATGTAAACATTCTCACGCCTTACATGAACAATGATTTACACAGAGTGAGGCTATTAAAGCTCTTCTTTATGAATAATAAAGCTGGGCTTGAAACATTAAAGCAGAACATGCATCTAGATGAGGTTGTTATGGGGTTGTGAGTTAAGGTAGTGCCTGGGGCTTTGGGGACTGACCCATCTCCACGCTGCTTCTTTTATTTAAATGCCAGGCTGAAACCACTAATAATCCTCTCTGGTACTCTCTGTACTCAGTCTTTTTTTGCTTTATCTAAATTACCTTTTAGAACTGAAAGGATCCATGCATACGTGCTGCTCCTTGTGCCTGTCTGTATGCCAGAACCGCTCTGAAGGATTTGGCTGTGGTACAGAGTCTGAATGGTGTTGGCTGCGGGCTGTTGCCATGATGTTGATTTACTTTAGACCAACTGTATATCAACCCCCATACTTCCAACAGCAGGACACAAATGAGCTGCCATAATACTGCCACAGATATCATTCAAAGGACACCTCACATGATCTGATTTGAGCTGTTTATATATTTAAAAAAAATATTAAATAACAAATTCAATCTTTTGTTTTTGGGGAGCACTTCATGAACTGATGATGCTGAACAATGACAATTTTAGGTTTCAAGGAAATATTGAAGGCGATATTCAGGATTCTTTGAGTTTATGTCATTGGTTCATCCTACTCGACCACAATCACCATCTGAATGTGACTGTAGCCTATGAAACACAGTCTACATCATCTAAAATAAAATAAATGATGCCTTTAAGACAGGGATCTTTAAACAGTTGCTCGGGAACAACCCTAGCTCTCCAGACTGTTCCAAGTAGTTCCCCAAAGGCTACATTTCTAAGCTTGAAGAGTCACATTGTATTTTTATTCATAGCCTATTCTGAAAATCTGCAAACAAATCATTAAATATTGTTAAGCATAAAGAGGAAACTTACTTCATTGTATATGTGTTGAAATCTTGGCTGCTAACTCCACCGAAGTGTCTTCAAAGTATAGCTATTTTCGATGTATGACTTTTCTGTGTAGCAGGCCTGTACCAGTGTAAGCTCTCGACACAATACACCACTCACCCATTCACACTCTCATTCACACACCAAACACTGGTGGCAAGGTGGGTGAAGTGTCTTGCCCAAGGACACAACGACAGTGCACCTTCAGGAGGCGGGATTCGAACCCGACCTTCCGATTATGAGACTCTTGCACCAAATCTGCGTCACTGTCGCCCCAAAACCTTAAACCAACCCCACCCAAAATAAAATCCGTCCTGACTGACAATATGGCTTTTATTTGCTTTATTTTTTAAACCTTTTGAACTTACTAGAGGGGAGTACTTTTATTACAAAGTAGTGTTTCCCAACCAGGGGTACGGGGATCCCTGGAGTCACTGGAGAACTTAAATTTTCAATATTACTTTCAAAGAAAAGTTACTTTTTTTTGCATCCTGACGAAGGCCAGTGCCAGGTCGAAACGCGTTGGTGTGTTTTTATTCTCTTCAGCCACGAATTTTTGTTCATTTTGGGAACAGCCACAATGAAGTATACTTTACACATTTAACCCAAAGCACAAACCTCTTTCTGCAGTCTGAAGAAGCACCCACATTTTCTAATCTTGTATTTTTAGACATGTTTTTAGTAAAAGGTTTGACTTTGAGAGCATTTTAGTTACATTTAGAACACAGCACTCTACTAAATACTGAATATTCTATGTTGACTTGATCACTTTGTTAAAATGTTGGCAGGATCCTCCAACATTTTAACAAAGTGATAAACTAAAAACATGTCTAAAAATACAACAGTTTTGCTCAATTAGAAAATGTGGGTGCTAAGTCAGGGTATGTGGGGCATAAGAGGTTGGGAACCACTGGCCTAGCATCTACTCAAGTCATTCAACTACTACTCTCACAAAAATCACGGGGTGGCAAGCAGGGTCACGGATCATTTCTGGGGTGGCAACACATTTGTTTGTAGTGAGTTTTGGTTGCTCGCAAGGCAATTTTTCCGTTTGATGCAGGTTGAGCCTCCTAAAAAATAGTAGCATTGTCCATAATATAGGGGAGTTCGACCTCAGGTAAAATTTTAACTTTTGTAAGGAGAAAATACTAAAACTAATTAATCATCATCTTGGGAGCCACAGGAGTTGGCACCTGACTCCTTATCTAGCTCAGAAGTTGTTGTAATTCTTTGTCCTGTCAAAAAAGTACTAACTGAGAGAGAGCCTCTGTGAGCACCAAGTAGCTTCTAGAGCAGATGTCATACATCACATTATACAGACCAACAAAACTATTAAATGAATCAGGCTCTGAAGATCTGGATTGCAACTAGTCCTGGAAACAATGCATTTATAAAGAGCCAGGTTAATGACTACACTAGAATTTAGAAAGTTCCAGACAAGGACAAAACCTGGCTGACATCAAAAGGGTGGCAGTTGGGGTGGCAAGACATTTACAAGGGTGCCACCCCTCTAGATCCGCCTCTGGTCAGTTACTCACTTAAACTCTTTCCACCATTGTTAGTGACAGAAGCTTCATGTTGCATGACAGACATGAATTAAACTTTAATCAGTTTGAACTTTAATACAATTATTCCGTATCTTGTCTTAAGAATTATATGTTTTAGGTCACACCGCCTTTGCTCTGCCCGATCCCGTCAGACCGTGGAAGCTAAGCAGGGAAGGGCCTGGTCGGTATTTGGATGGGAGACGGTTGGGGAACACCAGGAAGCCTGGCGAATGTAGTGAGTGAGTGAGTGGTTGGTGGTGGTCAGAGAGGCCGATGGCAGGCTGGTTGCCTCGGTTTCGTCAGTCTACCCCAGGGCAGCTGTGGCTACAACAGTAGCTTACCACCACCAAGTATGGAGGGAACAAATAATGCAATGTAAAGCGTCTTTGAGTGTCTAAAGCGCTATATAAAACCGATGCATTATTGTTACTATTTAATTACAGGGTGTATTTTGGGGGGAAACATAGACTTTACTCACACAGTAAGACTATTCACCAAGTAGGCATATATATTGACCACTCTACCCACAAATGTTGACTGCTACTGCTGCTCAGTGGCTTTGAAGGCTCCTCACTTTTTCTCACCAGAAGGGGTCAGTGTGGGATATTTGTGGCAGCATCAATGAGCGGAAGAGGAAGAAACCCGAGAAGAAGTCCACACGTGTTTCCAACATGTCTGCTCGCTGCTGTGTTGTTGTGTGTTAGACGGATTTTGAAGTCTACTTGATCGCATCCGACTTTTCAACGCGTAAAGTGTTGCCCGAAGAGTAAAGTAATACAAGAGGAGACGAATAAAAGAGAAACAAAATGGGTCAGAGGAAGAAGAAACTTACAAAGAAGAAGAGACACAACAACAGGGAGACGGAGGCAGACTCAGACAACGGAGACTTCGAGCTCGCCGCAGAAATTAAAGACGATGATACAGTAAGAGCTCCCTTTATCATAACCAAACCTGTTCTCTGTGATGCCGTTTGAGCATCTACTCAGATGTTTACGTCATAATGAAGCGTAAGGACAGTTGTCAATCAAGTGTCATGGGAGCATGTGTGTCAGGAACTTGTCTTATGCAAGTAACTGTAAGTCTACCTTTGCAAATAGTTTTTTGATACAGTATTTTTTTTTAAATATATATACATTTCTGCTTGAGTCATATTAATAATTAGTGTAAGAAAATAGTAACTCGTCCACTGTGTGTAAATCCTAATATTCTTTAAACATGGCATATCGCTAAGAATCATGGGATTTTCAGCAATATTAAACTAATAGCGATTGGAAAAGATAAAATACTGGAGTTCTTGTTCACATTAAATCACTTGGACACTACAGTGTGTTAAATGTATTACCATCAGTGACTCTGTAGCTACGGCTTTTATCCTGCACTTTTTAAACTGTTTTTAGCTAATTAGTCTATGGAAAATGTATGCTAACAGTTGCAAACATGGCGGATCTTCATGGTAACAGTGGATATTCCCGAACTGTATTTTCTTTGAAGATATAAAAATGTTCACATCATTTCACGTTTTTCATGTTACTATTGAAACATGAATCAATCCTTTACACTAGTTATCGGTATTCAAAGTACTCAAGAAAAAATGTTGTAGTAGTACTTAGTTAGGTGTCGAATCTATCGGAACCGATGTCTTTTACACACCCCCCCCCCCCCCCCCCCCCCCCCCCCCCCACACACACACACACACACACACACACATTTTTATGTTTTGCCCATTTTTATTTATTTTTGGCGCAATGTTTATTTTCCCCAATTTTTCTTAGAAACAAATAAATAAATAAAAGATCCGCACAACTTAGTCGCTCCAAAGCTTATTTAATGCTCACCAGAGCAGTGTCTGGTGAGCATTAAATAAGTCTGGTGAGACACTGGTGTCTGGTGAGCATTAAATAAGCTTTGGAGCGACTAAGTTGTGCGGATCTTTTATTTATTTGTTTCTGTGACACTTTCCATTTTTTGATCCTGCACACTTATTTAGAACTGTGGATGTGCGTGCCTTCACCCACTACCCCAATTTTTCTTACACATTTTTTTTTTGCCCCATTTCCCTTCTAATTTTACTTTTTTAAACAAAAGTTTTCCCCATTTCCCGCCAAGTTCCCCCCAGTTTTATTGTAAATATTTTGTAAGTTTGGAGATCTTCCACACATTATTACACTGTCTTCAGGTTATGACAAATATTTGAGTATCGGTATCAAAAACCAAGTATTTGTCAGATTGTGGTATAGACAATAGAAGATAGATAGGTAAATGCTCGTGGTTCCCTTTGAATGGTTGCTTGTCACGCTTTCTGCTTAGGTTAGATGGATAAGTACTGTTGCGTGGAGCTGAAACTGTGTGTGTCTCCACAGCCAGGGAGGAAACTTCTTCCTAGGTTCCCAACGTCAGACTGTCTGTCAGATGTGGAGCCGGACACCAGGGAGTTGGTTCGGGCTCAAAACAAGAAGAAGAAAAAGTCTGGCGGATTTCAGTCCATGGGTGAGGGAGATTGCTCTGACTTTATTCATGTTAACTGATAAGAGAGGGAGACCTTTTTATGGTGTGTTTTATGTCATTCAGGACTCAGTTACCCTGTATATAAAGGTGTTATGAAGAAGGGTTATAAAGTCCCAACTCCAATTCAAAGAAAAGTAAGTTGCTTTACAATATTTAAAGTTAATCAACTTCTTTCAGATCATTGTTTTCTATTTGTACCTCTTTTCCTTTAGACTATCCCACTCATTTTGGATGGAAAAGACGTGGTAGCTATGGCCAGGACAGGTAGCGGTAAAACAGCTGCTTTTCTCATTCCTATGTTTGAGAAACTTAAAGCACCTCAGGCTAAGACTGGAGCAAGGGCTCTGATCCTGTCCCCCACCAGAGAGCTGGCACTACAGACCATGAAGTTCACCAAAGAGGTCCGTATGCAGTAGCAACATGCTTTTTTCTGGAATTAGCAAATATGTAAACCTTCATTCTGTGCTCTTTCAGTTGGGCAAATTCACTGGACTAAAAACTGCTTTGATCCTTGGTGGAGATAGGTATGTGCGGCTCATCCTACTTTGAAAGTCTGCATTATTCTCCTGCTGCTCTAACCAGTTTTAATGTCTTTTCAGTATGGATGATCAGTTTGCTGCCCTGCATGAAAACCCTGATATGTGAGTTGGCAGAAACTCAAACATGGCATAGTTTGAGATCACAATAAAAGACAAGTGTTCTTATTTCTTCCATCAGAATTATTGGTACACCTGGTCGGCTCATGCATATCGTCAAAGACATGAATCTTAAGTTAAACAGCGTGGAATATGTCGTTTTTGATGAGGCGGACAGGTACAACCCAAACAGTTTCTTGGTCTTTTATTTTACTTGAAAATGATTCTCTTGAGGAATATTTTGGCATTTCTTTTGCAGATTATTTGAAATGGGTTTTGCGGAACAGCTTCAGGAAATAATTCAAAGGTTCCCAGACACCAGACAGACTCTACTGTTTTCTGCCACACTACCAAAACTGTTGGTGGAGTTTGCCAGAGCCGGTATGAAAAGCACTTTAATTTCCATTTCCCAGATAACATGAAATTGTATGATTTTAATGACACTTTTTATTTACAGGACTGACTGAACCAACACTGATTCGTTTAGATGTAGATTCCAAGCTTAGCGATCTGATTAAAGTAAAAAAAAAATCATATATTATATCTAAAATATTTATTTATTTTGTTTTCATTGTCTCAAAATGTGCTATATACTTTTTTTTCCAGCTGTCTTTCTTTTATTGTCGCATTGATGACAAGCCTGCGCTGCTGCTTCACCTCCTGAGAAATATTGTGAAGCCTCAAGAGCAGACCGTGGTTTTTGCAGCCACCAAACACCATGTAGAGTACGTTAGAGAGGTAATTAAGTTAACAGTTAATATTAATTTAGTTTTAGTCAAGGGAAATTTAGTCCAAAAGTTATAGTATGGTCTTATTATTCATATAGCATAAGGTACAACATAAGGATGGTTTGGAGTTTTTTTTTTTTTTTATAGTTTAATAATTCTAAATATACAGAAAAAATGAATTGATGAAACTGACACTGATTAAGACAACCTTTAAAAAGCACTCCCCAAACGTTAAGATAAGAATGGCTTGTTTTCTAGTTGCTGACTTCTGAGGGCATAGAATGTGCCTACATCTACAGTGCTCTTGATCAGACTGCCAGGAAGATCAACATTGGGAAGTTTGTGCATCGGAAAGCCATGGTACTTATCGTCACTGACGTGGCTGCGCGTGGTATAGACATCCCCCTGCTGGACAACGTCATCAACTACAACTTTCCCTCTAAAGCCAAGCTCTTCCTGCACAGAGTCGGTCAGTGACTTTCACTTGTTGTCCCTGAAGATTCCTAAAAATAAGATGTCTTATCTTTGATCTCTGTGGCTTAATAGGTCGTGTGGGTCGCGCTGGTCGCAGTGGTACAACTTTTAGTCTGATTTGTCCTGATGAGTTGGCTTATGTGTATGACCTTCATCTGTTTCTGGGAAGACCTGTGCAGTTAGCCACACTAGAACACAACAAAGGCATATTTAATTTCAGATCTAATATTCTTTATGTGTCAATTCATAATAAAATTTTTTACAATATCAAAAATCCGTCCTTGAATAGATCCAGACGGTGTGTTCGGCCGCGTTCCTCAGAACATCCTGGATGATGAAAGTGCTCATTTGATCACAACCCATGAAAATTCCCTGGATCTGCAAAACCTTCATAGAGTGTCAGAGAACGCCTACAAGCAGTACCTGAAGTCACGGCCCAACCCTTCAGCAGAGTCCGTCAGACGGGTCAAAGGCCTCGATGTGTCTTGCATGGCAGTTCACCCTCTACTTGGTCAGTTAAGTTGCAGAGCGGCTCACTGAGAGACGTAACCTTCTGAACATTTTAATTTGCCTGATTTTAGGTGCTGGTCTGGAGAAAATGGAGCTTGAACGCCTTCATATAATTGATGCAATTAAGGGCTTCAAATCCAAATCAGTAAGTCACAAATGTTTAATGATCATATGTCCTCATTGACTAAATGGACTTAATTTGTGTGTTCTTAGACTATATTTGAAATAAATTCGCACAGTAAGACATCTGCCAGTGAAGTAATGCGGGCCAAGCGCTCCAAAGACGAAAGCCTTGTCAACAAATTCAGCACAGCTAAAGAGATATTGATGGTTGAGAGTGAAGGCCTGCGACGTCCGAACCCGAGAACCACAGCTGAAGATGAATCCATGAAGTCTGAAGAAATGGAGGAGGAAAGTTTGCAGGTCAGGAAACATGTGATTTTTTTTCGTTGCATGAATTATATTATATTATTATTTCCTTAAACATTTGTCCACCAGGGAGTGTTTACAACCGTTGTCGGAGGAAAGAAGAGATCTTCCCAAGAGGAAATTCAGAGAAAACACGAGAACAAAAAAACTAGGCTATCAGGCAAAGATGAGGAATTTTACGTCCCATACAGACCCAAAGATTTTAACTCCGAGAGAGGGTAAGGAAGCTAAGCTAATCCGTAATGATACAAAATGCTGTATCCCAAGCTCCTTTTTTTATTGGTGTTGTGTTGGTTGTTTCAGATTGAGTCTTGGTGGTGAAGGAACGTCATTTGAACAGCAGGCCTCCACAGCCCTCCTGGACATTATGGGAGATGAGGGGGACCGGTTAAATCAACACAAGAGCATAATGAAATGGTAAAACACAAGTTAAAGGTTAATTTGCTCAAACGGAAGAACCCTTGATTGAAATAGCAGAGGCTTGTACTTTTATTCTTGCTTAGCTGTCCAAGAGCGTAGTTGGCCTGGTATCCTAAGAGCGTAAATGTCATTCACAGTAGGCTGTCCAGTAGACGTATCATTAGCTTGTTTTGTTGTCTCGTGCTGAGTTTAGATGTAGCCTATAGCTCTTGCATGGCTTTGATCACCGCTCCAAATGCACATGGGACTGATGCAGGTAAAAACGGTGAGAGCTTCTTAGTAACCCGAAGAGAGAGCAGCTTCATGCAGCTGTAGGTGGGTCACTTGAGTTCCAGATTCCCGTTTAGTTTGACAGAGTCGTCCATGATGTGGTAAAAGTAAAGCACTGTGATAGTTTCTGCTCCTCGTTTCCTAATAAGTGCATATGCAATTTCAAGGGTGTCCTCCTGCATCTTTTTTTTTAATGTGTTCGGGTTGGTTTGGCAAATTGAGACCCATTTTTTAGGGCCTGGTTTGATTTTCTTTGAGTTATGTTGGGTAGGGTAAAAAATAGATTATTACTTTGCTTTACTTAGATTATTACTTAAATTTGCTATTATTACATTATAACATGGACCACTAAGAAATTGATTTTAAAATATTAGTTTATTTAGTTCGTTTTTGCAAATTAACTGTTAACTGTTATGCATTAATTGAATGTATTGTGGGTTTCTGCAGGGACCGTAAAAGGAAGCGCTTCGTCAGAGAAACTGGAAAAGAAGACAAGAAGAAGGTCAAAACGGAGAGTGGGCAGGTGGTCAGCGGGAGAAAAAAGAAGAACTTGTATCCTTCACACACTCTGGATGAGCGATACTTCTGCCCAGTATGGATTATTATGTGTTGTGTACCTTAATGAGTTTTCAGTTATGAAGAGTGGAAGAAGAAATACAAAGTGGACTCCATTGGATTTGGCTCTGATGATGAAACGGGAGGAGTGAAGCGCCCAGGAGGTGAGAATATCTGTAAATCTAGGGCAGGGTACTGTTCAATATTTCTTTATACCAGTACTTTAATGATACTGTGTGCACTGCTGTAGATGCTTGGTATCCGTTTCTTATCAGTGAACATATAAATGTGCCCTTTGTGGCTGTGTTATTTGCTTGTCTCCTTGCATTGACTTGGATCTGTATTCACCCCTCCCTCCCAGGTCGAGGTCGAGGTCGAGGTCACCGTGGTCCTCCGAGTAGAAGTCCTGGAGGGCTGCAGGAGACAACCGGGGGCCGCAAAGTCCGCTCGGAGCTTAAAACAAGTCAACAAATTCTCAAGCAACGCAAGAAGAAGCAGAAGCATCAGTTCCTACAGAGCGGAGGGCTGAAGCAGCTGCGCGCTAAAAACAAAGGGTTTGCCAGAGACATGAAGAAATCAGGGTTTGGACGTGGAGGCACAAAAAAGGGCAAAATGAGAAAAAAACTATGAGAAGCGTGAACGTGAACTTTGAATGGTCTCTACTTTATGTACTGCATTTTCCCTAAGCGTTTTACATCAAGGAACCACTCATTCATTCACACACCAAAAGTGCTGAACGACCATAAATATTAGGGCGGGAACGTTGTGATACTAGTAATGTTTTCAAAAGTTATTAACCAAAATGTACTTGACACCAGTGTTGAGACTGTAAAGTGTGTAAGTGCATTACCACAGCTAAATGAAGGTGTAAGATAAAGCGCTGTGTAAAATCTGACATTTGAAAAGTATTGAAAGTATGGGTACTTGGTATTGCGACAAATGTATATATATTTCCTGACAATATTTTGTCCCCGCCCTAGTGAATACATACTGAATACAGCAAATGTTTATCATCTTTGATCCCTGTGTATCTGAGAAAGGTCTGCATATTAAATCTCCATGAATTCAGAGGCACGTGATTGTTAGTCATGTCTTCATTTTGGGATTCCATCTAATGAGAAGCACCAGAGGTGGGTAGAGTAAATATTTACTCCAGTAAGAGTAACTTTATTTTGAAATAATTTTAAGAGAAGATTTAAAATGTAGTGACTAAAATAATTACTGGTACTCAAGTAAGAGTAAATGCTACTGAGAGTAAAAGTCTGATTACAATTTAGTAGTGACATAAATTGAAAAACAAAACATTAAATGTGGAAATCCTAGTATTTCCAAAGAAATGCCAGAACATCTTTTTTTCTGAATAAAGAACATTTTATGTCACATGAAGCTTTTGCAACTTAGATTTACTCCGTGTGGAACATTAAAATATATATATATGTTTTTCTCAAGAGTACACACACTAGATTATCATATTACTCAAGTAGAGGTAAAAAAAACCCATATTGTTTAAACTACTCTAAGAAGTACAATATCTTCAAAAAGTACCCGGACCCGTGTAAATGTAACTGAGTACTACCCACCTCTGGAGGGCACTAATAATGATCTTTTTTTAATGGCTTTTTACTACAAGTATGAAGTTGTTAATTTTCCAAATGTCTTATGCATGTTTCTACATCCTCTCATTAATTCCCAGCAGAACAGACAGGAAACTGAAAGGGGCCGTGTATCTGCAGCATCTGGGAAGGTGCAAAACATGAGCACATGGACAACAGTCGGCCCTGCTCGCTCTGCAGAGGCTGCTGCATCTGGAGGTGGTTACAGGGCCAGCTAGTCATATAGCCATGTATTTACAGCACATTCTTTTGTAATTTTTTTTAGAGCCATCGTCTTAAGGGCTTTATGTAAAGCCACTGCAGGTCAGTAAGTGAATTGCAAACAAATGAATACATTTAATCTACGGTTCACCACCTGATATTGTTGTTTCCACCTCTAACACTAATACCACAGTGTTTTGTTTTAAGAGAAGCTGATTTTAAATGAGCCAACATGAAAAATAGCCCCAGTGGTGAGTTCAGTTGTGTTAGTAACCAAAAATTATAATAAATAGTATCTTATGTTAATATAGCTGCATCTTTTGGTACCTGTTTTACAGTCTGTGCAAACTTTGGGCAGTTTCAGATTCAGAAAACAGAAACAGTGTAATCCACCATATGAAAGCCTTAAGGTAAATATAACTGACACATTTATCAAACATTTTCACCATACAAACTCTACAAAACATGAATTAAACTGGTTTCGAATCGCAGTAGGATGTTCCTGGCTAAAAAAGTACATGGATAAAAACCAGCTTCTCCAAACACTGTGGCCAAAGATATTTTTCACCTTAGTTTATGGAACAGAGTCATTCTGGCCATGGTTTAGCTGCTATCTCTTCCTCTTTGAGACTGCGGCTCATTCCATACGCCTATCTCTTGACTGTCCTTGTGCACCCTGGCCTCCACTCCTCAGCTGCAGGAGCTTTATCTCTATTTAGAGTTCCCAGGACTGACAAAATACCCACTCTAGATTTGGCAAGAGCTTGAGCTTCTGCATTGTTGTGGTGGAGCCTCTTAAACTGCTTTAACAATCCTTCTGTATGTCCCCTTTGAAAACATCTAAAGCAGTCAGTGCCTCTGTCATTTGTAATACAACTTTAACTTCATTGGAATTAGATTGAAGCTGTTCATTCAAAATGTTGCTACCAATACTAATTTGAGCTATATTACCAGCTTAATCCTAATCCTGTTTGTATGAAGTGTTCACCTCTTTTCTTTTCTTGCACTGAACACATGCACGTGCGAGCTGCTTCGGCCGCTCAGCAGTCGGCCCTGTTGTCTGGTTCCTCTGTGGGCTCTCAGTACATTCGCCCTAAAGATAAGATTACTTTCTCAGGCTATCACTCCCAAGGCAAAGGCCACTTGAGGAATGACAGGGGCTGACATGACTGACAGTTGCCTTGATGGCCAAAAGATTCCTTCTCCACTTAAAAATCTGCTGAGATTTTCAGGGCAGAGCAGCTTTAATTGGAGTCGGCTGTTGTTTGATAAGGCTGTGATGTGAGAGGCGGGCGGAGGAGAGATGGGTCAACTGCTGGTGAAATGGGTTTATTGTCATCTTGTAATTACAGCGTTGCGGTTTTGTTTGTGGAGCAGGCTGCTCATGTAAAAGCAGTTGTTTGGACTTTAAATGAGCAAAAATCACAAGAAAGACTATAGACCTGGATTTTCCCAGTGTCTTAATTAGAAATAGAAACGTTTCATTTTGCTCACTGTTTGGCATTTTAATTGGCTGGATTTGGGCTCAGTTTGTGGGACAATTTAGATTGATCACCTGGTGTACTCAAAGGAGACATTCTCAATTATAACTATTTTGTGCCATCACTGTGAAGCATAAATCTTGATTCACCCTCTTAAAGAGATTCAGGCTTGTTTCTGTTGGAAAAAGGTCTCTCTAAAGTGAGCTCTTAGACGGGCTTTCCACAGCTCCGATGTCCGACATTTTCGTTATTTTTACTCTTTTTACGAGTTTCTCTCTTTCCCACAATGTCCCCTTTTATGTCGATTCATTTTTGCACTGGTCAGTCGCTCTGACCTTGTAAATACACGCAGACAATATGTCCTCTCAGTGTGGCTTTTGTGATTTGTGCTGGGATAAGCCTTTTTACCTTTTAAACCTTATGTTCTCATTTTTACTCATTTTTAATACATTATCATAGCCTACACATGAACAACTTGTGATGATCTATATTTCTAAGGTTTCTAATCCACAGCTCCTGCCTTATTAAACCCAACCCGTACACTACAAAAAGTAATTAACTAGACTAGTATAAACATCTCAATTTGAGCATAATAATCCAATTTTTTGTTGTTTTGACTGGTTAAGATGTTGTTGGGCATTTGTCCTAGATTATTTCACTTGTTCTGAGATGTTTCTGACTCGTTTCAATACATTTTGTCCTTATTTCAGGTCATTTTCTTTGCCAATGGGGTAAGAACATTTTTCTTGTCTCATTGGCAATATTACTTTCTTATTTCAAGCGAGATTTCCCTTAGAACTGGTCTGAAATGTCCTCAAACAAGCAAAGTAAACGTGGTCCGATCAGGAAAAATGTCTAAATGAGTGAAAACCGCTCAAAACAAGATACATGTCCTCAATTCAAGTCATTTAAGCCAATGCTTGATATTTACTTTTTGCAGTGTAAAACAATCCAATATACAATAACAAAAGCACAACTTATCACCATTAATACATTCAAAAACACCAAGTAACAGTAACATGTTCACATCATTGGAAAACGGGAGCTGGTTTTGAATATCCAAATCAGTAGAGTAGAGATCTGAAACACTTGGGCACCAGCTCTCAGGACTGGGATTTGTGAGTGGTTATTTTGGGGCATGCTATAGGCGCTATGACCCTATCACAAAGACCTTATAAAGAGGCGCTAGTTTGGGTCTGGGAAGTGGGGCTTGTGATTTCCGAATTTAAGACTGCACAATATATCACAATACATAAGGTGTGAATCCATATCGCAAGAACTCATGATATTAAAGGTTTTCTTTCTATCTGATTGAGTTTTATGAATTATTTTTGCTGAAATGGCTTTAATCAAAAATGTATGGCAGCTTCAAAATGTGCAAAAGTTCAGTTTATGTAATTATGTAGTGCCATTATAACCTTGTTTTAAGTCTTGTTTTGACACAATCTGCTGAAAAAGGTAATCGCTTTATTATGAATGTATGAAATGAAGGCCACTGTGTTGAAATTAGTTGTTATAATATTCAGTGTATCACGTGCAGCTCTGGTGACAAGGGCAGTCCTGCTATTGACATTTGTATCCGGTCTTGATTATTATTATAATTATTTTTTATAAAACCCTCAGAAGATATTTTTCCATACTTTCCTTGTGCCTTTTCTTCAATCCTTTGGTGAGGAATGTTTTCCCAGACTCTGTCCTCTCTGTGTGCGAGCGCTTGTCTGACTGTGGTCACACACTTCATTTGTCTTCCCCCGGATCAGAGGAGCACAGAAAATCCAAATAATCGTTGGCTATCGAAGCAGGAGAACACTGAAGGCAAACCTGGATAACAAGACGGCAGAGAACTGTGAGACAGCTTCAAACGCTCACACCACAAATCTTAGCAGTGTTTGAACCTATTTAATTATTCAAAAAAAACATTGAATTTGTTCTGTTGTTTGGACATCGGTGCTCAATGGTGCTAAAGTGAAAGTCCCACAGATTGCTTTAGTGCAATGTGAAGGAAAGCAGTGAGACCACACAGAGAAACCTCTTGTTTTTTCCCATGAAAATGCATTCGCTCTCTCAAGTCACAGTTTGCACTTGAGAAAGCCACCAAAAGATGGCGCTGTTGTCATGGCCCAGAGGATGGAAAATCTGTCTGTCTCTCGTGTAGTTTCAGAGAGCAGCTTTATTGATGGATAAGGTAAAGCAACATCATGACATTAGTCTCTTTGTCAGTGTTTCCCAACCAGGGGTATGACCACCCTTGGCTGGGAAACATTATTGAACATTACTATCAAGGTAAAGCCATTTAAAAAAAATATTTAGCGGTAAAAAGTACAAGTTTATAGATTTAGAGAAGAATATTTTGAGCAATGTTGTAGTTTACCAGAATACACTGCAAAAAGGGATCTCGAAATGCATACATGATCTTAACATAATTCAATTTGTCCAATGAGTAAATCTTTTCAAGTTTCTTTTTTCTTTTTCTTTTTTCTTTTTTACAATTCTCTCTCATTGCACTTAAAATTAGATAAATAAAATTGTTCATTTACTTGAAATAAGATTGTTATATATGTGTTTTTCTTAATTTAAAGGACCTGTACCTGTTTTTGTTTTCATTAACATTAAATGTAGCCCATAAAAGTATGTTGTAAAAGTAGTCAATTGAGGAAAAAAAAGCCTGATGCGTGAAGTTTACATTGTAATTGTAATAATAATAATAATAATAATAATAATAATAATAATAATAATAATAATAATAATAAAACCTTCTTGAAATGAGTCACAAATTTACGTATTTCAAAAAACTTTACTTCTTGCAGTATAAGACAAATATTATTGGACCACTTTCCAAGTAATCTGAAGCACCTTTGACACGAGGGGGGATGAGGATAAAAAGGCCCAGGAGGTAAAAATGATTGACCTCTTGCGGCCGCTTATTAGTTTCTGCCTTTCAACAAACAAAGAAGAAAAAAAAATCAAACATCTGACAAACTTAATAATTCCACAGAGGCTCAGTTCCATGGATCCGCAGACCCTGAGAAAGTGCAAGTGCGGCGCTAACAGGTTCTGCGTCGTTCACCTGGTGTTTTCAGCGAACACTATGACCTTTACGATTATAGTTCTGGTGACTGTCGATGTGGAAGAAGTATAGTAACCCTTTCCATAAGAGGCATTAGTGGTTGTGATTGGCCACAGACCAAGCATCCCCTAATGTTTCCTTTTCTTCCTCCCCCAGCTCTAGCCCCGGGATGGCACGCAAGGCCCTGACCACCGCTGCAGAATGGCGCCAAGGGGGTACTGATCACAATTCAGCCGTTTTGGAGGCCGCTCCCGACCCCGGATATGTTGCCCAAGTGTGCAGTGGACAGGGGCCAGACAGGACGTGACCTTCGAGAGGAAGCTCAGTCAGCCTTATGGGCCAAGTAGACATCCATCAACACCCTTGTCCCACCCGCAGCCCACCACTTCAAATGCACAGAATTAGACAAGAGGGCAGCACCTTCAGTTTGATAGCATAAAAGTCCAAAACTGGCGTCCGACCAATAATATCAAATAAAAATAGTGGATTAAGTACTCCTGATCCAAATATATAAGACTATTTAGATATCTCACCCTATGTCGGTTAATAATGAAAGACACAAGTTAGTCTTAAGTTTTTCATTCAGGACAACCTTTTCTCTGCACAGTTATTTATTTATTTTTAACTTAAATGTAACTTACCGGGAGCGCCTTCATTAATTCTGATCCAAAGTAGCAGCAGATCAAAGCGGGGCCTCCTCTTCAGCGTGTCCAGTTGTCCACCCGCTTTGGGAACAAACGACTGAGAGGTCAGGCCTCAGTTCCGCTCATGGGTCGAGGCCAAGTAAGTCTGCTGACCCTGGACTCATGCCACTGTGTTACAAACATGATTCCTTTATGGGGGCTGCTTATCGCCATGCTCAGCTCATTATAATGTCGGTAGTAGTAAGTCATCGATACAGTCAGGTAGGTTTTATGTTAAAGGTGCATTATGGGACTTTTTATGTGGAAAAAAGAACATTTTATTCGTGCGTATTCGACCCTTTAGTGACCCAGTGATTAGCATGGCGCCTTAACCCTCCATCACAGCGGCCTTTAAGATGCTCCAGAATCAATTGTTTGTAGAGTTTCTGGTAGGTTTTCACTGCTGACGGAGCCTTTCACCGGAAAACCTACCAAACAATTGTCCTTGGAGCGTTGCAGAGGCCACTGTGCATGAAAGGCATCATGTTCATGTCATACAGCCACTGAACAGGTCATAAACAGGTCAATTACGCACAAATATCATGTTTATTTTTTCTTCTAAAAAGTTCCATAGTGCACCTTTAAATCCACTACAAACACGAAACGCAAAAAAAGAAATTCTGCTTGTTGCCTACGCCTGTAAACACACACAAAAAAAACTATTAAATCAATTATCAATATTTAGGCGACCGCGTTGAAGATTTGCAAATGTTAAGTGAGCTAAGATTCCAGTAACTTTTGAGTTGTAACATATGTGCAGTGGTGGAAGAAGTACTCGATATTCTTACTGAAGTAAAAGTGCAGATACAGGACCAAAACTGCTACATTTTTTTTTTTTTGCAAAAGTAAAAGTACAAAAGTATGCATTGTAAAATGTACTTTATAAGTAAAAAGTAAAAGTATTTAAGAGTTTAATGTGCAGGATTTTTTTAATCATTTGAATCAAACCAGGTCTAAAGGAGTAAACCACTAACACAGGTCAAAAACAGGACCTAAACCAGGTCTAAACCCGGACTAAACTAGGTCAGGTCTAAACCAGATCTAAACAAGGTCTAAAGGAGTAAACCAGACCAAGTCTAAACTGGGTCACTTTGAAAATAAAATACTTTTACTTTTGAACACAATTAAAAAATGTAGTGGAGGAGCAGAAAGTACAGATACAGGCTCTAAAATGTAGTGAAGTAAAAGTAAAAAGTATACATCAAAAATGTACTTAAGTAAGTACCAACAATGTGTTCTTTTTACTTGTACTTTTTACTTTGTTACTTTCCACCACTGCATATGTGATGATGACAATAGTGTTTTATCAATTTTGACAAACCTGTTATTTTAAAATGTTAAAGATTAGATGCAGATTAAAATAAAAACAAGAAAATTAAAGTTATCCTGCAAAAAAAAAAAAAGCTGTGAGTGAAGCAAACTCGCCGATAAGTTGAGTAACTGCTGGAGAAATGCAGACGAGGGCGCAGTGCTCTAGGCCCAGGACGCGCAGGCTGAGTGAGCACGTGACACACACTTTTACTTGGACCGGGAAAGATTGGCCTGCAAAATACAACGGGTGTTCCGTGTCCCAGAATGCATGAAATCGGTTTGTAAAAGCTCGAAGTGGCTTCCCGTCGTCGGTCTCTTCCCCTGTGGCCGCGGTCCTGTCGCTGCGCAGAGACGGCGGGACTCGGGAGGGTCGACGTGACTCATCTCGTGCAGGTAATCAAGAATCCTTCTTTCACGAGGCTGTGAGTGTTCAGGGAGTGTGTGCTGTGTGCGCGCACGGTTCCCCCGCCGCTTCTCTCCGCAATACGTCCCGCTACACGTCGGAGACATGACAAGCGCTCTGCCTCCCCGCACTGCAGAGGAACCGAAACGCCGCAGCTCGCCAAACAATAATAGCACCAATAATTATACTAATTAAAGAGAGGTTTTGGTCAATGGATGCAGCGGTGTCCACAGTTTAAAATGCCACAATGTTCCTCACCATTTGATCACAGCGTGTGCGCAGTCGGCCTATGTCTGTACTAGGTTGTTGACACCTGACAAAACGCTGGCGCAAACTTTTACAATGATGCGACTGGTGTGTATAAACCACAGTTTAAAGCATTGTTAACACTAATACATTGATATGAACCATAGCCTTTTATAGGAGACTTTTTTTATTTATTTATTTTTATTTCTGAAACCTACTTTCAAAATGAGTCTCCAGTACAAGGCGGAAAGTATAGAGCCGAGGCCTATGTTTTACTCATAAATATTATAATTCAAATTCAGTTCAACGTCAAATTACTGTCCAAGGGCAAAATAAATAAATACATATTCAACTCATTAATTTGAAACACTTTCCACAGAGCCCCGTGCACTCTCTGGTAGGCATACTGTTGTGTATAGCCAGTGTTAGACAAGTTACTTTAAAACTGTAATATATTGTGTATTAGTAGTTTCAGCTGTAAAATATATAATGTGTTTGTATGACACATTACTGTTTCAAAAATGTAGCTGAGTTACACTACTTTGAGTTACTTTTGATTACTTTTGGTAAAATATAAACTGAAAATAGTAATTATACCACCAAGAAAAACGTCAGTCAAAGATTTCCTTCTCTTTCCCCATTCTCTGTGTTTGTTGTTTTGGCGACGTTAGCTACACAGCCGCAGATCTTATACTAATCGTTTAATCGATTATTGAAGAAGTTGACAGCTATTTTAGTAATCAATGAATCGTATTTTAGTAAACACAGACACACAAATAGAGCCAAAATGACATGACAATTATTTATTTTGGATGAAAATGTGTTTTTAAAATTAGGGTCTGTAGCGCTTTGTACACTGTAAATTTCATAAATATCTGTCTGTGTCTCATCCAATCAGAAGCAGAATTAGAATAGCACAGAAGAGTCTCCTACAAACATTTACTTTAAGTTTACTCCATCAACATGTCCTCAAGCGGCGCCACTTTAGCTTCATGTGGTAGAAAGATAAAAAAAAAATACTATTTCCATGCACCTTTCACAGCCAAGCGTTCGTAAAAATAATCGGTAGATTAATCGATTACCAAAATAATCGTTACTTTGTAACTCCAGTTATTTGAATTGTAATGACTAATATATTGTGGTATTTTGTGTAAGTAATACAGTGAGGAGAAAAAGTATTTGGTCAGTTTCCCATATACTTTTTATTGGATTTTGGCCAAATACTTTTTCCCCCACTGTATGTTATATTCCTTAGTTACTGAAAAATGTAATATATTTTTGTAATACGTTACCCCCAACACTGTGTATAATGTATTTTATAATGTATTTTAAATAGTCTTATACGGTTTGGTTTTATTGTTCTAGATAATTCATTCTGCATAGGTTGTTGTTTCGTTTAAGTTCAGATACTAGTAGTTGGCCAGCCCTGTGTGTGTGTGTGTGTGTGTGTGTGTGTGTGTGTGTGTGTGTGCGTGTGTGTGTGTGTGTGTGTGTGTGTGTGTGTGTGTGTGTGTGTGTGTGTGTGTGTGATCCTTTGTTGTTATCCGTAAGACCTGATATTGTCAGTGTGTTTCAATGACTCCACTAAAATCTGTTGAATGATATCCAGAGCTCAGACATCAAACGCCAGAGGTCTGCTGAGTTATGGTGCATCGAACGGCATGATGAGAACAAAGACTACGTTGGTTAAGGAGGTGGGAACATGGACGAGAGAGATAGATGAATCACATAGAAGACAAGCGCCCCAACATTTGTGGCATAATGGACTCGGGCTGGGAGTCTCTGCATGGGTTCTCTGCAAGCTCAGATTCTAGAAGAAAAGTAGCTCCCTGGAGAACCACCGTGAAGGGGAAAGGAGAAGGGATGCGTGGGGATTTGTGGGGCACTAAGTTTTTGTGTGATGGGTGACATTAACCAGGTGCACCTACGCCGCAGCTGTCAATCCAGGACTCCCCTTGACTACAGTAGAAGTCTGTGAAAGCTTATTACAACAACAGAACTGTCAGGTGGTGCTTTGGTGTGTGCACGGCTGGTGGGTTTCCGCCTGCCTGCATCTGCTTTATTCAGTCATTATACCAGTGTATGGACGCATGTCGAGCCAGTGATGAATAACCGAGCCCTCCTTGGTTATCTTCACTTCCTGCACAATTTCAGTGAGAGCCATATGGAGTTATTTGTCTTAATTTAGTGTACATTCAGGGAAAGGCAGATTGGCTTTTCATTATTTTATTGAAAAATAGACTCAGTTGAGAGAGTAAAATCTATTGAGGTAATTGTCAGACTAGATGAATCACCTTGTGTAGATAGTGAAATGATTACCCTTGAGTGTGGTCACATAGCTTCACTTATAGTCATTCTGTTGTCACAATGACTACTGCAGTTGAGATGTTCTTGGGCAGAGCTTTTCCATTAGAAAAAAGTCTGAGATTGTAGAGACGAGTGTCACCAAGGTAGATGTCAAGCATGGCATGTCAGAACACTTTATTTTACAGTACCCTTGATACATTGTACCTGCCAAATTTAGTACAATGTACTGTGCTCTGTAACAATGTGTAATACCTTGTACCTATGGGTTCCATACACAATGGAATAATATGTGTTTGTAGTTTGCATGTACATAATGTAATAAGATCCAAGTCTAACACTAACCTTAAGCCATAACCCAAAGGGTCTTATTACCGTACATTATTACAAATACGCATTATTCCAATGTGTATGCACTATATATGGCACAATTACATAGTGCATTACATTGTACTAAATATAGTAGGATCAATGTATCAAGGTGCTGTAAAATAAAAAATAAAGTGTGACCAAGTTTGACATTTACAGGGGGCTATTGCATACCTCATGGATCACTGAGAGCCTACACAAACACTATTATCAGTCATTATTAATGGTATTTATTTATTAATGGAATGCCCCTTGAGATGTAGCATCTAATTTTCAAGTGGGTCATTTTTGGTTGAATTCCCTACACCTTGAATTTAATTGAATATTGTATTTCTTGCCATACAAACTAAGTATATGCTGAACAATACTGCAACACTGTACCCCACACAGGGTCAAGAGCAAATACAGAGACAAAGTACAGGCTGAATCTGTCCAAAATCTGAAAGGTTCAAAAAGGAGAGGAAAGAAGACAAACTTATTTACTCCCTCCCCCATTCTTTTAAATAATGTGGTTGCTACAAAAACTTAGTTTAGTCCTTTGTGTCTTATTATAGTAATATACCAATAAAGTTAGTTACATATGTGCATGAAATGAAACAACTGCATTACATTAAACCAATATACATACTATACAAATTATGAATTATATAATTCATAATTATATATATTAATTATATATAATTAATATATATATATAATATATATATATATATATATATATAAAATCATTGGATATTCATACAGTATTCATAAATGTTTGATTTATATATAATACAATCTCTGTTTATTCAGAAGAAGTGTGTATAGTAATAACAGATTGATTGGTGCTGATGGTAACAAGATGTAGTTTTGATGGTCCGTCTTGTCCATCACGTTACGTTTCTTCTTAACACAGAGTGACACTAAGTGCACGCTATGTTTGCAATTAACACATGTTAAATGGTGTCATCCATGATGATCGACCACAAGCCAAAAGACCATCGGCGACAGCAGTGCGTTACACAACTAACCATGTAAATGTCTAACCATGTAAATTAACCAACCACTCACATGACCCATGACTTCTTAGTGCTATCAATCAAAAACATCTCTGCTATATTGTAAATAAACTACTGTAGCAGTATAACTGTAACTGTAGGTGTCCATCAGAAATCAAGTTCTTTATTGAAAATTTGAAAAGAGTGTAAACATTAAACATACATTTATGATTTTTACATTATAAAAGTCGCATGTTGTTACAAACGGTCCACTATATGCTGACTGCATTTCGTGCACCAGACCAGAGCTGTTGTAGACACTGTGTGGATACATGCATTCACTGCTGGTGCACATGGCAAGATGTAAGTTCACAGTAAGGTCTAAATTGGGCTGCAGTAATTGATCATAAACAGGTCTTGTGGGCAGGGTTTTATTGCTTTCCACTCATAATTTGGTATGTATGCAAAGACTGTTTCCTTCCAGATCACTGTGAGGCTTGCACTGGCTGTTCACATGAACATGTCTTTGTTTGGACCTGGTCCGTTTGCTAATGTCTGCTACACCAGAGACGGAAATCAGGTGGCCTCAAAGTCAGACTCTTTGCAGATGAGTGGATTTCTTTTTTTCAGATTGTGTGGTCAAAGTTTTAATGGCTGTTTCCTACTTAACCCAAATTTCTCAGATATGACCCGAACAATGTTGCACAAATGTAACTATTATGCAACATTTATCTCTTAACGTTTAAACATAGCCTAAAAGCACTAGAACTGTCAAGATATTTGCTCTGAGTGTCTAGGAAGGCACCTCACAAATAAAATGTATTATTATTATTTATCTTTTGGTCAATACTGTTGTTGTGCAATCCCAGGATCTAGGCTGACCAGAGCTGCTAGAGGAGAGAGTGATGTGAGTGAATTCTTGTCCAAACATTAGGCATGCGGATTTGTATTCATTGCACCCCTGCTGCTATTGATATCATTACGCGGGGTGCACATGCTGTGAGGACGGGGCTGGCACTGGCAAACAGAGGTCATGGAGCTGCAGGGCCTAACGAGAAGTGACACTGGCTCCAGGTCGGCCAAGCATCCACCGGATTTCAATGGAAGCCGCAGTTTCCCAGTCAGCGCATTAGATCAAAGATCATTACCTGCTAATCAAAACATATGAATGCAACATGCTTCTCTGCCTTTTCTGTGTGAGGTAGACCCAACTACAGGACAAAGTGGACCTCCCTGGCCATGTAGCACTAGAGCATCCTTTCATTAAAATGGTAAATGGTCTCAACTTATATCATCAAGGAACCACTCACCCAGTCACACTCTCATTCATACACCAATGTACGCAGACATTATTTTAGCCTGTTATGCTCAGCCCTCTCACTTCACAGGCTTATAGGCCTATACTCTAAAATGCTCATTGTTATCCCACACAGTCCTCTAGGATTTAAAATAACCTGAACATATTTTGGTGAGATTAAATCTTTGTTTCTGTTATCTTGGGACTGAGATATATAAGCTCATGTATCTTAGAAAAGCTTGCAGACTTCTGGATTTGAATGTGAAATGCTTGAACTTGTTCGTTGACTGGGAACCCTGCTCATGTAGGGGGTGCTGGAGGCGATTTTTCTGCTGTACTGAAGGCTCTATGACCCATTAATCGTTTGTTTGAGTTTCCGCCCTGGCGAGCATGTCATGTCTCCATTAGAGACGGTTTGTTTCTTCTTCCTGTCAGCCTTTTGGCAGCAGGGGGCTCTCACACATCTATCCTGTCTGGTGCCAGGCAGACTGTCCTATTTTTGTGGATGGGCACATACTGTATTATAGACCAGCACAACGAAATGTTGAACTTACATTAGCGTTGGTTAAATGAATGTTGAGTATCTGTCTCTACTTTTTCATGATGATTAGATTTTCTACAGAATAAGAATTTGTTTGAAACTATATCCAATCAGTTATGATGATAGCTTGCATGTTCAGTGTACAGAACACACACTGACATCTTAGATTATGTGCTCACATGTGTCTAGAAAAGAATAACATTTTTGGCTGATGCCACATTCGGTTCAAGTCCTGAGTGAAAAAATGTCCCTTGACAAATAGAAAAGACTAGTCTTCCTTTACATTATCAAACAGTGTCTGGGTTATGGATTATGAAGAAACTAATTATGACCAAGATATTGTTGTTTATTAATGCTGCTACACACTTACTACCTTTGTACAAATACTTATTCATTGTTCTTCTGAGTTTTCATTTCAAATTTATCAAAGATTCACATTTTTAAGTAAAGGCATTTTCTATAGTTTTCATATTTTCAAAGAGTTCCAGTATTTGTGATTAGACTTTGAAGACACTCTTGGGTCTCCAGTGAAGGTTCTGACCTACACTGCCATGTCCTATCTTGATGTTAGTTTGACCATTGACCTTTGACTATGTTGTAGACTTCAGCCTGCTGACCTGTCAAATGGACCTCTTTATTCTTGTGACCCTCGAAGCCTTTCCCCTTTAAACTGGAATACGGCATCCAAGCTCCACAGAAGTCAGCCAATTAGGAAGTAGAAAGAAGGCAGAGTGACACAATGAGCCGAAACTAATAGAGCTCTCTATATCTGCCGCCTGCCCGTCTGTCTGCAGCCTTAATACATTCAGCACCGCTAATGTTCTGCAAGTGCCATGCCCTGCTTCGGGATACTGATAACAGTTTGACCGGACCAAAGTTGCAAGTGAAGTTTGTTAACAAAGCTCCTCCACTTTTTATATTGTAGTTTTTTTTTTAACCCCATCATCCAGTTGGCCGACTATGAAAGTGTGAGCATTTCCAAGCAGCACAGAGATGGGGCTGCAAGCATGAAGAACTATTGTCTCAATTCAAAAACAAGGACAGTCATCTCTAGAGATGGTCCCTCAACCATTTAACCAACGTTTTAGTTACGTGTTCGATAGCAATGTCCTCTCATTCAGCATCCCACAGGAGCAAGAGAGAGTGCCACCACAGACCGCAGAGTGTTTGAAAACATAATAAACTAGGACCAGATCAATAGCTCACCAGAGTGGAACTATTGTGATCTGTGAGTCGCCATTTGTCACCTTGTACCTTCTGAAAAGTCCCCTCCTCTGTTTCACTCAGTTTGCCGGATTCAACATATTTTGAACGGTAGGCCTACTTTTTTCTTTAATTGACAAGTTTATCCAAAATGTTGTACTTTTTCACATTAATACATTGTCACATAACAGATGCAGCTTTAACTCATTGTTTACTCTGAATGTATTTTAAATGTCAGATAAGAGCGTCAGATGATAAGAGGACGTGGGTATTTTTACCTCAAGATCCACTTCTGTCTTTTGACTGAGATAATAAAGATGGACTCAACTGAAGATTAGCCCCAATGCAACCACCCACTGCATTATAGCGGAGCTCTCTTGAGAAGTGAACCTCTTGGCTATGCACAGACACTTAAAAGGTCGGTAAGATATGGAGGGCCAACACACATAAAAACTTTAAAAAACATTTTACTTTTTTCAATTCAAAAAATGTATTACAATGAATTAATTAAAAACCTTTTTGAGCAGCTTTGTCAATCCCAATGTTCATGTTCTTTCATTACTTTATGAAACAACATGTGCACCTTGAGGGCTGGTGCAGGGAGAATTCCCACAACCTTCTACAAACACCAGTGATAATCTCACAGTGAAAGTAAGATCAAAACAAAACAAAACAAGTTTGGCTCGATATAAAGTTTGAAGTCAGGTTGATGCACAGCAGACAATACATGCAATACAATGTTAGTCACTTGTTATACTTAGGAGTCTGTCTATCAGGACGTTTACCACATTTCAACTAAAACTGTAGATACTAAAAGCCACACTTTTTCACTCACTTTGAACCCTGCGGCTTATAAAACGATGAGGCTGATTTCTAGATTTTTTTTTTTACTGAATATTGTCACGTTATCAATGGAGAGCTGTGACCTGTCTGTCCGTTGTGTCTACTGCACATCGAGGTGGGGCAGCAGGATGCCCTCCTGTAAATAAATGCGATTAATTCTCTCACCGCTGAAATATGCTGGTTGAATTCATCAAAAGTCAGCCTTGAATGATTGACGCGGCCACACTCCTGAAGGTCGGACTGAACACATGCAGGCTTGAAGCAGCACTAAGTAACTCAAGCCCCTAGAGGCCATAAGCACCACTGCAGGTGTCGTAGCATGTTACGTTTTTTTTAATCATTAATTGTCCGTGAGAGTAAATACTACGCTGACAGAAAAGACAAAGGGACAGAGGGATATTGTACATCCAATTACACAACTGAGATACATTTTTTTCACTCAACCTTTGCTGTAAATACTGTTTCAGTGGCGCTAGCACGCAGTTAGCTTTGCCCGTTAATCTGTTGGCTTCTTCTTCGTGATTCCATTAGTGTGTATTGGTGACTCCGACCCGGTGCAGGAAAGATACGAGTGTGGTTTTCTGGCCAGAGACACCAGGGGAAGATGAAAGACCCTCCAATCATCCCATTAACACTTGTATTACCCCCAGAGGGACTACGGAAAGGATTAGTACTGCTTTAAGGAATAATACTGTATAATTGAATTGATAACCGAACATTACAGCACATCTTTTTTTTTTTTATCTGTCTGCAGCACTCAACCACCAGGGAGCAGCCAACATCCAAATGGAAGGTCAAAAGGGAAAGTGAGTCTTGAAAGAGTGTAGTGCTTAACCTTGACCTTGAGACTGCATTTCTCTCAATGTGTGTATGTCCAACTACAGCTGCTTGCTCACCACTTCAGAGGGTGTTTACATTAAAGGAGAGGTCTTTATCTCCACTAGGCCTGGGGTCCCTCTGGGTGAGTTTATACAGCAGTTCACACACTCAGACAAGTCTAGCGCTCTCATCATGAGAGTAAAGGGAGAGGGCTGTCATATAATCATTCATCTCGGCCGTGTTCTGGACCAAAGCCGAGGGTAGTAGCACTCACCTCTCACTGAGCCCAAACACTGCAGAAGTAGGTTACCTATACAGTCTGCATCTTGCATGGAAAAAGTATGTGTAGATTATTCCTGCTGGGCTACACACAGACATGCGGCGGGGTGGCCCAGCGATTTGCACTCTTATCTCACAGTGAGAAGGTCTTGGGTTCAATTCCTAGGCCTTTCTGTGTGGAGTTTGCATGTTCTCCCTGTCTCTCTTCACTTAGGCTATTATATTTAGGAGTCACTATGTGGACGTTGAACTATACCTACTGCATCATTCTTTCAAATTGCTAATATGTTTCATAACTACTGTAATTTCCGGACTAAAAGCCTCTACTTTTTCACACACTTTGAACCCTGCGGCTTATAAGATGATTTGGCTGATTTATAGATGTTTACGGTCATACAGAGTATTATGTTATGTCATCAATGGAGAGCTGCAGGTGTCACACGGTTCCTTACGTACCCCACTCCTCTGCGCAATAACCCGAGACAGGGGGCAAACCCTATCGCTGTTTCTCCAGCTCAGCCCTTGGTGTTTGCTGCACCCCGGGGCAGGGTCAGCAGGATATAGTTTGTCTCCTACTACTAAAAACGTGCTGTAGGCCAGGATGAAGGGGTGTGTGTTGAGATCGCGGGTGTGGGACAATGTATGATCCGCCGTGGTGCGTTTACATGCATTAGTCCCATGTGTCCCATGCACTGTCCTGAGCAAATATACTGTACCGGATGGAGAATATGAGTGCAATTTCTGAATCATGTTAAATGCTGTATTGTTTTGCTAAATTTTCTATGTAACTTAATTGTCTATGCATCAAGACTGTCCACGTGTTAATTACCATGGGGTGATTCAGTGGCGGCTATTCCACCTACTTTTTATTATATGTTAAAAAATACTTACTTATTTTTTTTGTTTTTCATCTCAAAAAGAAAGTAGATTACTTTTGGGTTCATTTTTTTATTTTTTTTATGGAGAATTATATAAAAAAAACAACTCAACTGGGACAAAAGCATGAAAGGAATTTGTGCTTTTGGAAAGTCTCTTTGCTGACAATGAAATGTAAGTGCAAAGATAATCAGTCCATACATATTCTTGTTTTGAACCTATCTAGGGCCTTTCTCACCAGAGAGAGTTGCAGAGACTACCGCGACTGTTCAAGCCAGCGACCAATAGCTGAAGAAGATGAGCTAGTAGACAATGTAATGCTACCTCCATGTGAAGTACGTGTAGTCAGGACTTCTTACTGAAGAAAGTTGTGAAAAGTTCATAGTTAGACCATTTCCTTTCACCTTGTAGGAACTGAAAACGTAATATCGGTTGATAACATAATAACGGCCAACAACGTAATACATTTGGCCTATTTCAAAATGTAATAAGATGATGTAACGATTAATCGTTATTACGTTACGATTTACTGGCTGATAATGTAATAGGTTATTACATTGGCCTGACAAGATGAAAACTGTGCACAAATGTAATATATTCAGCCAATAATATAATAATGCATCAATCTGACTTTAACTCAAAAACGAGCACATCAAACATTGTCTTTGTGGTGGTGTTCGCCCGACTCATGCCCGTCTTCACTGCAAGACGCTGAATCTGCTCCAGAAGCGCCATTGGGGCCGGAGTGGCGTTGACAATAGTGACTAGTGAGAATAGTGAGAATCCTCTCTTGACCATAAAGTACTGTGTCGTCTTCAGCGTAGAAAACTCTAAACTTTGCTGGGAAGGCGGTTTGGAAGTTGATTTTGTTTTGCTTTAACACTGCTTTTGCCTCTGTGTGATCGTGGTCCAGATTCACTGTCTTGCTATTCAATTGGAAGCCCCTCTTCTGCCAAGGCAGTTTTAGTATTTCTTCTTTCACTATAACTTGACATTTTAGCCAGGATAAAACTCGTGGATCCGTCTGGGGGAGGCCGAGTCACCAGCGCACACAACTGTTCCACATAAGCAGCCACTGATCGGGCATCTTGTTTCTGAACCTTCTTCTACACCACCTAAAATGGAAAGAACTCATCTTGATTTGGTCGATTAATACATCAATTAATAGTAATAATAGTAATAATGGTAATAATGGTATTAAGTTGAATCTGATGTGTAAGCAGCTCAGTCATCAGGTTTTCAGAGGACTGCATTCGTGTTTTAGCTTCTTGAATCCTTCTTCTTTTGTTTGAATTGTTGATGTCCCTGTGGATTTTGTTTAGTTTCTGACTGTCGTCTTTCCTAAGTTCTCTCAGTTCTTTCAGTATGAGCGTCAAGGTAACCTTCTCGTCCTCAACACCGGTACCCTTTGTTAGCATGTCTGACTACTCGTCATGCTAATAGCAGGTGCTTGGCTCGCCAGGTCAAGGTGTTCAAAAACCTCCAACTTTTTCCTACCCTGTTTAGGCAAATCTGAAAAGAAAGAAAAAGCTGAAGTTGCAATGGGATGTTTTTATAACTCAATGTTGGAAGCACCGCCATATGTTGACATCACCGTGTAAGCCCCCTCTCCTCATGTTCACAGAGTTTAAAGGGGCTATGTGGAATAACAGTCCCGTCCTGGTTAATTTACAGATTTGCAGGCTTGACTTTAACTGAGGTGAGAAACGTTACTGTTTTGTAAGATATTGAGACCAAATCAATTTGAGTGTATGTTTTCCAAAATGTGATACTTGAGCAAATGCATAGCAAAGTGAATCGAGTGAAGAAGCCAAATTATACAGATAAACGAATGAATGACATTTGAAGGAGGAAAAGAAAAAATTCTCGTTTACTTTGTATGGATAAACACAGGTCTAATTGTAATTATAAAACAATTCCACTGGTAGAAATGCTATGGAAAAAACTAAATTGTCTCTTCAATTCCCCAGGCCCAATAAAGTTAGCGTGGCTAACTTGTAAACTATGCTTGTAAATGACACATGTCCAGTGTTAGTCGTTTCACTACTTATAAATCTGTGAACAGTCACTCTTATTTTACGGCCAAGAAAAGCTAACATTAGCAACATTATTTTGCCATTGTAAATACAGCACCATTACCACTGTTACTACAAATGTTTTGGTTAAGCACAATTATTGTTATTACTGACACTACTAGTCTGCTGCTAATACTACACAACTTGTCTGGAGGTATAAAACTATTAGATCAACTAGTGGGGTAGCGTCAAAATATGATAATGTTATGGCTTGTTTCAGTGCACGGACACCGCTGTTTTGAAAGCATCAACACTTTTCCCTCACGTATTTAGTAATAATTTCATGCAAAAATGACGCCAACTGTGAGTCTTTTGTCCTACCCAGGGATTCCCTCAACATTTTTTGATGTTTACCCTGGTTCTTTTTTTTTTTCTTTTTTCGACGATCAGACTCGACTTTCGCCCTTTTTGTTGAACTCCAGTAAACTCTTTGTTTCTTTTTGTTTGTTGGGGTCTGGGCTGGAGTTTCGCCGGTGCTTGAAGCCGGCTCCTTCTTGTTCTCTGCTGAATCCATCCTTCCAAAGTTACCTCTGGTGCGACACTCTCTATTCAAGTGAATTTACAGGCATATAGAGGCAATCTTGGTGAAAAGGCCAGGGCTCATTCTGCTCATCAGGGCACTGCTGGAGCATGTATGAGGAAGACATTTTAAATTTGTATATATTTATTTGTGGTTAAAGTTAAGTGTAGTCCCTTTAACAAGCTTCTGTTTGAGAATGACCTCCATTACAGGTGTAGAAACACCGGGTCATGTGATATTTTACACCAGATATGCCATAGCCACAGACATTTTCAAACACCTTTTAATTGCACTAGCAATTAAAACGTTATTATTTGGCAATTAGTTACAACCTAAATGTAATAGCTATAATAAGGGTTATTCTAATACTCACACCACTTTTAACTGTACCTTTTTAACGTGTTCCTAGTGCTATCCCAAATCTAGTGTGCTATAGCAGAATCATTGAAGCATTAAGTGGAAGAGACAGAAGGAAACCTGGAGATATTGAGTGTTTGTCTCCTGGTGGGTCTTCTTCTATCAAGGTGATTCATGGCAGAGGGACCGACTACAGTGAGTGTGATGCAAGTCCATCTCACATGATGCTTTTATTGATGCCATCAAATCACACTTGGGCCTCTGTGGAGATGATGGGCTTCCTCTTGGCTCGGTGGCCGTGTGCAGACATGGGAAGCGGAGGGAAAGGGCAACAAAAGTCAGCAGGGGCGCGGCAGGAGAGTATCCTTGCACACAAACATGACATATTGTCTATGCAGCAGAATGCAGACACCTGCATTTAGGGAAATCAATAACCTACCACAAGCAGCTTCCTACGTCTCCAGAGGACAGCATTTATTGACAAAGAACTGTGCTTTTAAAAAGAGAGCACTTCTGCACTGGTGGCTATTCAAATGTTGTTATATTGCTGTAATATTATACTTTTAATTCATTATTATATCGGTGATTCTTGGAAAGTGTGTCAAAACGTCCTCCATGTTAAACTGTCATTTGCAATAGTATATCACTGATATATGATTCATGTGTCTGAGATGTATTGGACGAGGTAAAATGTAACTCCACCTCTGTATGTTATATGCTATGGACAAACTAAATAAAAGGCTGTGCAGAAAATAACTCGTTGAGAATGGGTGCAGGAGAACCACGCTGCTCAGCTGTGGTGAACTGCAATTCTCCCTTGCAAGCCAACCAAAGTACTGATCTCTGTGTCGTTTCTTTCAAGTAAGCGTTCTCCAGAATTGGAAAACCAAGGTTTTAACCCTAATTTTCTGACAAAGTACATAAAGGGTATCTGTATACTGAAGCTATTTACAACAAGCATATAATATATATTGGTACAACTTCCTGTGAGATACCAGAAGTCGCGCTCAGCCAGTGATTTCCAGCAGTTTTCAGGGTGAGTTTCCGTTTCACATTGTGGTTTATTTCAACATTTCTACAAACAATCAGCCCTGTAAAATGGAAAAAGATGTCTTTGCCCAAATGCGACTGACCAGAGTCCATTTTTAGGTGCTTACACAGTAAAGAGCGAAAAACACACACAAATGACCCTCTCACACTGTACGAGTCACGTGACCCGAGCCGCATGAGGCGTTACTATGGATACCATCGTCTCAAACAGAGCGTTTTTCTTTTGCCTACTTGAACATATTAAAGTAAGTGCTTTATTTGTAAATTTGAAATTGCATTCAGGTGTTGGATTAGTCCTGATAATGTGATTTTATTTTATTTTTCAAACTAGAAGTCAGTGTCTTGTAATCCATCATTTCCCGTGCGGCCCCTCCCCCCACTGCTGCGCTCTGAGACCATGCATGCTGCTCTCCTCTCGCACGGGTATGTCAATAAAGCTAAGTTATGGAAATAGCATAACAACTATTTTCATATTGTTTTTGAGTAAAACATCTGACCTAATTAAAGTACTAAGTAACTCATGCCCCTAGAGGCCATAAGCGCCACTGCAGGCGTCGTAACATGTTACGGCTTTTTACTACTGTTACTTTTTTACTACTTATTAATTGTCCGTCAGATTAAATACTACACTGACAGAAAAGACAAAGGGAGAGAGGGATATTGCACATCCAATTACACAATGGAGATATTTTTTTTTTCACTCAAAATGGCTGTAAATATTGTTTAGCTGTTAGCTTTGCCCGTTAGCCTGTTAGCTTCTTCTTAGTGTCTCTGACCAGAGACACCAGGGGGAGGTGAAAGACCCCCCAATCATCGCATCAACACTTGTATTACCGCCAGGGGGACTATGGAAAGCATTCTGTTACTTAGTACTGCTTTAAACTACATTTACATCAAACATGTAAATGCAGTGCATATGGGCTAATTAGGCTCCATAAACAAACTGTAGCTCAATTTAATCCTGAAGTGTGAAGATCTCCATGAATATTTGATCAATCAACAGAAAACAAAAAGTGATGTTTTGCTGATAGTCCATTCTCCAATTTGACAGAGCTTGGTCCTCTTGGTGCTCTTAACATAACATGCTTACAGTGGGAACCAGATTTTTACATACACTTTATAAAAAGAGACATTTGCATTTTTTCTCACTGTCTGAAAAAAATGACATTTAAAAATATATAGGTATATTTCTATTTGCTAAATGGCTGAAGAGTCAGAGATAGAATTTTCTACACGGTTTTATGATTTATTGCTTTTTAAGTCAAAGGTTTCCATGCATTTCATTAATATTTGGTAGCATTGCCTTTCTCCCCTCGCCTGTGTTTCCTTTGGGTGCTCCGGTTTCCCCTTCCAATTAAAACATGTACATTGGGCCAGTATGATGATGTGTGTGAATGAATGAATGATGGTGGTTGGAGGGTCTGTCCCAAAGGGAAGCAGTGGCTATTTTGTAGCTTTCCACCATCGTGTATGGAGTGAATGTAAGATTGTCTCATGTAAAGCACTTTGTGACCATGTCTGTGAAAGGCGTAGACAAGACAAATAAATTCCTTCCTTCCAGTGCTGTTTTTCAGAGTCCTCAGCAACACGGGGTGCTAGCCTGGCCCGCCAGACTACATGCCTTTCCAATTCTTTAAAAGACTTGTAGTTTGGGACTCATTTGTTTTGTTTAAATTGTTAGATTAATCTAATATTCTTAAATGTTGTAAAAACATGGCTATCACTTTTTTAAATGTCGCATCAAAATATTAAAATTGAATAATTAAGATGCATGGACAGCCTGGTCAGGCAGAACAATAATCTGTTGCTTCTGAGAACAACGTCAGTAGTGACCTTTAAGCTGAAGCAGTCCAGATTGCTGACACTGACAGAAGTGCGATGAGTTCCATATGGAGACAATAGGTGAATGGTTTTCTTAAAGTGGAATGTGTACCTGAGATTCCACCAAACACACAAGCGGGAGTCCAAGTCCTTATCAGGTTTGAGACAGCAGCTCGACTAAATCTCCATGGGAGCACTTATGTTCAGCCCAGTCATCTCCTGACAGAGGAATAGGTCTATATCTTGGTGTTGTTTAATGGGACTTTGACCATTTTCTCACACATATGTATTGCTTTACAGAGCTACACTTTAGTGGCCGAGGCCTCATCTCACCACTGCCTTAGATTTAGCTTTAGATTTGCTCAAGCTGCTGTTGCTGATTAGCATTAAAAACTTTCCTAAAATGAGCGTTCATCATCAAGACGGTCGTCTTTTGGGCGTTTAGCTCCAGGTTGTTGCGGTAAAAAATGTTTGGGCTCCTCAATACACGGCTAAACACATGTGTCTCTTATCTGAGAGTAGTACAGCTTTAGCCTGAAACCTGTATGCGAGTAGTGAAGATCTGGCTAAATAAAGTAGTTTTGTGCATTTGCCTTGGTGGGGCTTGATGTGACCGTTGTAGAGAGGAGCTGCGCTATTTTTTGGTTGTATTCCACTCTGTGATTGTATTATATTCACTATTGGGTCGGTAAAATTACCCACGCTTCTCTTGTGCGTCCAACATGTTTGACTTACTGCAACTGGGGTCTAGTCTCATCTTTCTGCCACCCACATTACATGATTCAAACGTGAGTCCAGTCATGACACACAATTCTCTGAGACTGTCTTCAACAATGTATGTTTCTGGCTAAAGAGGTGTGGCCTTGGTAGTGTCTCTATGAAGTTGTACAGCAATAATGTCATGCTTGACTCAATGGAAGTTTTGCCTCATACTCTCATAGTAGAGACTTTCAGCTAATGTTTACTGAACTACATGGGTTAGTTGAGTTGAGGACATTTCACTTTTAGAAGCTTCTTCTCACTCTTGTAGTCAGATATGAGGTTTGTTAAACTCTGCCCATAGCTCTTGCTTGTCTTGTCATACTCTTTATTGGCAGTTTTGTTGATTTTATTATGTCTTATGGCTTTGTCCGCTCAGATTGGTGAATGAATGAGAGTACGAATACGTGAGTGTTTCCTCAATGTTAAATGGTTTGACTTTTATCCTTAAACATTTGATTGTTATGTGACATTTCATTCCTCAGTGGCAGAGCATTTTCCAACCAACACAAAGCTTGTCAGTTTGAGCATTGTTCATACCTGTGGTTCTCAACTAGGGCCCACCATCGCCCTGTGATGACAAATTGCAACCCAAAAAGAAAATTCCTCATACATTAAACAGTTTACAGTTTGAGACATGTGTCAGCTCCTGCTCAACACGGGTTTGAAGCGTTTACTCAAGCGCATACAGCCTAAACATTATTTCAGCTTTGGCCAATAATGTTTTTGAGTGTTCAGTACCTGTCTGTCCAGCGATCATGTCATGATTAAATTCTGTTTAAAACATGTTTGTAATCCAGTCCGTTCTTTGTTCTGTGTCTTTTGTGTCCATAACTTTATTGACACGTATAAGTCCTCTGCCCCTCCTGGAGCCGCCACCTTAACGTGGTGGAGGGGTTTGAGCACCCGAATGATCCTAGGAGCTCTGTTGTCGGGGGCTTTGTGCCCCTGGTAGGGTCTCCCATGGCAAACAGGTCCTAGGTCAGACAAAGAGCGATTCAGACGCCCCTCATGAGAGACCAACAGGGGGCAGCTGTTGGAGCTGCCCCCACGACCCGGCAACGGAAAAGTGGAAGAAAATAGATGGATGGATGGATGGATAATTCCTCTGATCGGAATGCCTGGGTTTTTGCAAGTGGGCCCACGTTGGAGCGGTGGTTAGCGCTTGGGCGTCACAGCAAGAAGGTCCCGGGTTCGATTCCCACCAGGACGCGGCCTTTCTGTTTGCATGTTCTCCCTGTGTCTGTGTAGGTTTCCTCCGGGTACTCCGCTTTCCCCTACCACTAAAAACATGTGAATCCTGAACCTGGCCCTACATCTGGAGATGGGTCCCCAGGCACTGCTGTCGCCCACTGCTCCTTACGGATTTCCCCAGTGGCATTGAAGGATGGGTCAAATGCAGAGGACAAATTTCCCTACGGGGACAGAGGTTTACCTTAACCTTAACCTACAACCGCAGGCTACGTTGTCATAAAGCTTTTCCTCCTCTTTTCAGGCAGTGTCTCCGTTTGACTTGGGTCTTTATGATGTTAGAGGTTGTGTTGCTTTAACTTCACACAGATGATCTTCTGTGACCTTTTACCTGAATGCGTGGGTTGGACTCCACGTCCTCTCCATGTCGCGTTCACCCGCTGTATACACTGCGTTCCAAATTATTATGCAAATTGGATTTTTGTGTCAAAAAGGTTAAAAAAAAAACAATAATAATGAAACTCATGGATGGTGTCGTGTCTTGGGGCTCTATGAATTACTGACATTAATCTCAGAGACCTGGGATGATAAGTTTTCAGGTTAAGCCCAGTTAAGGGAAAAACTACTGAAAAAGGGTGTTCCACTTTATTATGCAGATCATCATTTTCAAGCAATATGGGAAAGAAAAAGGGTCTTTCTGCTGATGAAAAGCGTGAAATAGTTGAATGCCTTGGTCTAGGTATGAAAACCTTCCATATTTCATGAAAGATTAAGCATAATCATCGTACTGATAAGAGATTTGTGGATGATTCAGAGCACACTCGGGTTTGTGCAGATAATGGCACAATATGGACGGTTTCTGCCAGACAAACACATCAGATTAAGAGAACAGATGCTACAAAGCAGCAGACAGGTATTTGAAGCTGCTGGTGCCTCTGGAGTCTCCCGAACATCAAGGTGTAGGACCCTCCAGAGGCTGTAGTTGTCCATAAACCTTCTATCCGGGCCTCCCCTAAACGGTTAATTGAATGCTGATGAACAGAAACGGCTGCAACGGGCTCAGAAATACATGAAGACTCATTTTCAAACAGTCTTGTTCACTGATGAGCGCCGTGTAGCCCTGGATGGTCAAATAAATGGAGTAGTGGATAGTTGGTGAATGGCCACAATGTCCCAACAAGGCTGTGACGTCAGTAAAGAGGTGGCGGAGTCATGTTTTGGGCCAGAATCATGGTGAGAGAGCTGGTCAGCCCCATTAGGCCCTTTTAGGCTCCCTGAAGGTGTGAAAATGACCTTTGAAAAATATGTGGAGTTTCTGACTGACCACTGTCTTCTATGCTACAAAAAGAAGAGCCTAACAAAATCCTCTTCATGCATGACAACGCACCATGTCCTGCTGTAAAGAACACCTCTGCATCACTGGCTGCTATGGGCATAAAAGGAGAGAAACTCATGATGTGGACCCCCTCCTCCCCTGACTTCAACCCTATTGAGAACCTTTGGAGCCTCAACAAAAAAAAACATCTTTGAGGGTGGGAGGCAGTTTTCATCCAAACAGCAGCTCTGGGAGGCTATTCTAACATCCTGCAAAGAAATTCAAGCAGAAACTGTCCAAAAACTCACAAGTTGAATGGATTTAAGAATTTTTAAGCTGCTATCACACAAGGGCTCCTTTGGTAAAATATAACTTGACCTGTTTATATTTTTTTGATTGAAATAGCTTTTGATTTCAGTAAATATGAACCCCTAGTGCTACAAATTCAACAAATGACCATCTTCAGTTAATTACAAGCTTTAAAATGTATTGAAACGATGAGTTGCATAGTAATTTGGAACAGTGGATTTTGAGGTTTTTACTATATTTATTTTTGAAAAAAATACTGTTATCATTCAGAATTTTTTTCCACCACATTTAAATGATCCTCTACCAGTTAAAGACTTGACAATTATGCTGACTCTCATTTGAGTTGACAATTTGGAAAATCTTAATAATTAGCATAATAGCATAATAATTTGGAACGCAGTGTATATGTATATATGTTCATTATCACCTGGCATTGTTTCAGTTGTTTTAGTCACGTTTTGGTATTGCTTATTTTCTGTCTGTTCTGTCCATAACATACAAGGTGTTTTATTTTATCAATGTCCAGTGGAGGCGTCATAAGAGGCACTACAGGAAACATATGAGGAGGTGACCGTCAGGAGAAGAAAGGCGTCAGAGCCAGGGGAGAAGGACAGAGATGAAGATGAGGAGCGGGAGGAGGCGGCGCAGCGGGAGCGGAGGGAGCTGCGCAGGAAGAAGAGGAAGGAGGAGGTGGAGGAGCTGACCAGTGTGGGACACCACCCTCTGAAACAGGGACAAACCCAGGAGGCGCTGCACCGTTTCAGATGGTCAAAGGAGCACTGAATGCAGCCAGTCGGGTTTCCTCCGGGTGCTATACGGTTTCCCCTTCCGCCAAAAACAAGGAATAACTGTTTCTATGGAGTTTATCCCCCACCCATGACACATTTCAAGTTGTCTTTAAACAATAATTGGAGTATCTAGTAGCCTACAAATATTTTCATTCCTGCACTATAACCAATGGAATGCTTCATAATTTGGCACTAATCAAGTCTTTTCCTCTGGACACTGGTTCTCTCCTGGAGGCTCCTCTCTCCTCTGGCCAGAAGCAGTGCTGAAAGACAAAGCAGTGGGACCTGGAACGGTCTATGCTCCCACCCCTGTCCCCTGTGAGCAGCCGAACAGCCACAAGACTCTATGCAAGTGTTGTTCTGTGCTCAGTGTGATGCATGTCTCTGTTGATATGTTGACTGTTTTTACAAGAAGCAGAAAAGTTCTTATCTGATCACGAGCGCTGCTTATTCCAGATGGAGTTTTGCTGCTATGCTACTCTGATATATCAATATGCCAATAAGTATTAGTGTACCAGATGCGTGTGTTTATCAAAAATAGCAACAATCCTGTACGAGAAATCGTTTGATAGCATACATTTTTTGACCGTTCCATCGTTTTTTAATAAACCAGTAAAAATTTGTGAAACAGATGTTTGTATGTCCAGGGCAAGATGGATTGATTCTTTGAAAACCCTCTTTGTTGGAGGTGCTCATCCATCTATGGCGATCCGTGTTTCAGTACATCTTAATAAAGTAATCCCCTCCCTCATTTTTCTGAGCCTAGGAATGCCCTTGTTCTTGCACTCTTCTCTTTGTCTTGTGGGGCACCGCTTTGATTTGTTTAGGTTTCAGATTTAGGGTTGACTAAGGCCATGACTCTTCATTAGTCTGAGATGACTTGTTTTAATTTTCCTTCCGTCCATTGACGGCACCATGATACGGGAGTCTTACCAAATGATAGCTGAGGCCGCATCGGTTGTTTTGTCTATTTTTATGTAACATGAAGTATAGGTTTTGTAATAACTTAATGTTGAATTAGATAAATAAAATGAATCGCTCTTCTGTGTGCGCGGTTTTCATCAAAATCCTAATAAATCAGGCAGTGTACCAGCATACGGTTCCATTTTTCACAAGGACTTTCTAGTCATTAGAAAGTCATTAATTTTGTTCAGACATATCACTCGACTTTCATCTGCAGACTATGATAACTGCGTCACTGGCCAAAGGTTCCAGCGCGTGCCTTTGAAACGCTGACCTGTTCTTTAAATGTTTAAAGAGCCGGTTGCATCAGCGTCCTTCGCCCACCCGGACATGTTTGGGTGAGTGGGGGACGAGAGAAAGGCTGTTGTGATATATCATGTGTTTAAAGCTGTGGACGGAGGGAGGCTGGGGTTGGAAAGGGTTAATGACTGGCCCTCTCGCTCGCTGTGGGCTGGTCCACTCGGAGGATCGGACGGGTGGTGTGGGGGCAACCAGAGCACAGAGGTCACATTGCTCACATCAAAGAAGGCATGGGGCTGGGCCTGCCTGATGGACTGGTCAGTGACACCTTGTTTACATCATAGACACCAAGAAACGTGGAATATTCATCAAAAATGTATATTTTCTTGTGCTAGTCTTTGTCTTTTCTTCGATGGAAGCGATCGAGAGTGGGCTGAGACTGATATCCTTGTGTATAAAAGGTGCAGAGGGTTATCATTCTGGACTTGCCAGGCTGGGAGTGACTCGGCTAGGCTACTGTTCCAACATGTAGATCACTCCCTCATGCTTCCTAAAGTAAATACAAATAAATAATTATGATTTTGAAACACAACTCAGCTGGTCATTTGCCTCTTCCTTTTTACACACAAGTTGAAGAAAAGCTGCTGATGTGTAGTAGATTTGTTCCCTCGCTGACACATACCAAGGTTTAAGAAACAGCTTTACAGCATGATGGCCGCCTGGAGAACGTGTGCCTTCTGTACCTGAATATGGTTCTTTATGTTCATGAGAGATGGATAACTCATTCATGCCCATGTGGTATGCCCTCTGGTCTGGTACACCAATGTCTTAGAGATACATTTCACTTTTCACACACAGCAGGACAGAACGGTGACACAATGGTCAAGATTTTTGTGCTACAGTTAGAAGGTGCTGAGATCGGTTCCTAGAGAAGATGCAACTATTTATTGTGAAGTTTTGCTTATTCTCCATGTCTGTGTCCATCGGTTTCCTCTACCTTCTATGTGGGTCAAGTTGGCCCATACAGCCCTTTTCCACAGTCACCGGCCGCATGGCACAGTGCACTTTTACTCCTTACTCCTGTCTTGTTGCATTTGGACTTGGTAGTACTCACATGCAAGACCAATTTTAATCATAAGCTGTAAAACACTACAAAGTCTTTTGAATAGAGTGAATATATTTACTATGGACTTTTGGGAATGGCTGCTGGTGACAAAAAGGTAACTTAATTTTACACTACCCTTGATACATTTTACCTGCCAAAAGTTGTACAATGTAATTTACTCTCTAACAATGAGTAATAACTTGTACCTATGGGTTACATACACAATAGAATTGTATGTATTTGTAATTTGAAGGTACATTTCTTAATAACACATAAGACCCTAACTCTAACCTGAAGCCCTAACCCTAAGGGTCTTACGTCCTGTTACATTATGTATCTCCAAAGTACAAAAACACATTATTCCATTGTATGTACTACATAGTTACAAGTTATTACACATTGTTGCAGAGCAGATTACATTGTACTAAATTTTGTTATGTGCAAAGCATCAAGGGTAGTGTGAAATAAAGTGCAACCAAAAAAGGTTTTGATGAAAGAATATTAAGGGTCAGAGTATAGTCTTAAATTGGTTTATTTACAAAGGTATCTCTGAGTTACAGAATTGTACTGTTGCAATCTGATCTTTGATTTTCATATGATTTTCATAAGACTATAAACAGTTCATCATGCAAAAGAAAATCTTTTTACATCTTTGAAAAATAAATACTATTGACAAAAAAAGAAAGAAAAACTTGAATTACACCTATGTACATTTAAAAGAGACAATGTTTTAATTGCTTTCACAAAGTAACACCCAACTCTAGAACTGGCCTGATTTGACATAGTTTTACTAAATACAAAGTTAAACCCTGGCCTGGTCATCCCTTAGTGATCAATGACATGAATCACAAGCAGTAACTTTCTCCGATTTTCATGACATGTTTAGCTATAGTAACGAAAGGCAAGAACACAATGTCTTTGGCGTGAGGTACAACCAGAATCTACCAGAATTTCACCACACTGCATTCTTGCCCAGGTATTTGGACAAAACATATTCCTTCACATCAACACTGCCTTATATAACATGTGTTTCTTTAATGTGTATCCCTTAACTCTTTTCTTTATACTTGAGTTCATACTTTCTTGGTGTGTGTTCACTGACCTCATTATGTGCTTCATTTTCTTACAGTATATGCTCACTGGAGATTTGTCTTCATCGAAATATATTTAAACAGTAACAGTTTATGACAAGAAATGGCTTAAGCGAGATTAAATTCCATCCTCTGTTTGCAAAAAAAAAAACATTCTCTTTTCTCTCAATTTCTGTGGGTAAATGTTTAAAGATCTGGAAAATATTTTGGAAGCTCTGGCTAAGATTTGACCTGATCAAATAGTATCGTTCTAAAGTGTTCCCATATTTACTGATTGATTCGTTTCTATTTACTGCAATTCGGCTACAAAGGAAGACGACTACAAAAGATATACCCCCACATGACTCTCCTGGCAATTGATTCATTTACAACGGCCTCCGACTACAGTTAACATTGTGACAAGATCCCTATCCATGGTGCCCAAAATGTTTTCAGCTCATCAGCTTGTTTTCTTCCATCCTTGCAGGTGTTATTGGAAGTCAAATTTGTATGAAAATAATCCTTAATGTGTGTTCACGGCTAAAACCCTTTTTAGCTATTTTCATTCCAGTCCGGCATGATGCTGACGCTGTGCACGGTGTGGTATTGATGAGGAGACAGTGTGCGTGGAATGCCGTGGTGGTAAAGGTACTCGTTTCCCTGCAGACTGGCGGTTGGTGACTGCAGTCCTGTCCCCGGGCTGCACTGTCGGGCCAAAGTCTGGTGAGGAATGGGGCTCTGATACATGGCCGCATGGTGGCCGTCCCCCAGCTGTGGAGATCCGTGTCCTCCCACGCCCAGCCGGGATACCAGGGACCCTGAGGTGAAGTGGGCTGAGAAGTGTTGGTAAGGCAACCGCTCCATGGGCTGCATAGAAGTAACAGAGCAGCTCCCGTACGGTGACACACTGGCCCAAGTGTTGCAGCTGATGTCCTCTAGACTAGGAACAGGCTCGGCCCCCTGTGCAGCTCCAGCGTACATGCATGCCTGCCGCTGACTGGACTCACTGCGGTATGGTCCTCCGGCCAGGCTCAGGCTTTGTGTGTAGCCCACAGGTCGGTAGTAATGATCATCCTCACTTGAAGAGCTCTCTAGATATGACTTCTTATAGCTGTGTTCACTTGAGTGACAATCATCTTCCACTAAAAAGAGAAATTTTGCAACATAACTACAAGTAATTAAAACTTAAGACATGACATACCGGAAATAATCTGACATACAAGCAAAATATTTTAAAGTCCCTGTACCTGATTTTTCCTGTTTTCAGATTGACAAAGGGGAGCTTCTTTGACCCCTCTTTCAAACCATATTTTTCCACTCAGGGAGGTAGTTAGGTTTTAATTATTTTGGGTTATGAGCCTTGCACAAACCAGATTAACATTAAAGTGAAAATAACATGAGCACAGTAATATCAATGTGGAACGGCTTCAATGCAAATCCTTTGACAGAGGGCTGACTTTTATTTGCTGCTAATTGGATCAAGTGCATCTTTTTAAAGGTGCATTATGTGGTCATCATGGCGCCTTTACTTTCCATCACAGTGATCTCTATGACGCTACAGGATCAATCAAAGGTTTTCACTGCTGACGGACCCTCACACTAGAAAGCCTACTAAACAAGTGATCCTGGAGCGTCGTAGAGACCACAGTGATGGAAAGTAAAGGCATCGTGCTGACCACTCATACAGCCGCTGGGTCACTACAAGGTCAAATATGCACAAATATCAACTTTTTTTTCCACATAAAAAGTTGCACAGTGCACCTTTAAGTCAAACTCACATGTCTAGTGCTATAGCAATTCATTATTTTGTTTTAAAAAATTTATTTGTGTGTAAATATGCCGGACTCAGTGGTCCCATGAGGTATTTACTGTACTAACTGTCCTATTAAAAAGAGTTTCAGGTCAAATGTACTTTTAATGCCAATTGAAATCAAATTGGCTTTTAAATGTCACCTGTGTCGACCCCACGTATGTCTCAAGTCTGTCTCATCTACTTCTCTCTGCTCCTTTAGTATAGTGTGGCACGTTTGTCCATGCCTCTTGATACTAGTGGCACCGACGCAGACACACAAAAATGCGATGACATGCGATTAGAGGTTGCTGCTTAAGGACAAATCATATGACACATCATTCGCTCGATGACGGATGATTGATACAGCATGCATGGCGTGGTTGTCTCCCATAGTGATCCCAGGTATGGTGTCGCCCAGTCGGCCGTATGGGACATTATGTGGCGTTTACGGAGAGGGAATACTTAGAGAACCATGACAAGTTTTAATTATGTTGCAGCCAAACATGGTGCTATAAATGTGTTTATTACTAATACTAACCTTAAGCTGATCCCCAGTCTCTTGACTGTTATGAAAATGCACGTGAACTCCACAAAGAAAGGGTCAGGTGAACATAAAGGGGCATTTTAGCGTGGTGCATGAGATTCAGGCATGGAGTCTTCCTCAGTACTGGCAAAGTGGTTGTATAACCATAAAATGTGCATTTTACATAATCTTCCAGATGGTTGCAGATCTACAGTGTCAAGTTTAAATTGTGGAAAATAATGCCCAATAGGCAAAAGGCTGTGGTTCTGTAGTGTTTTATCTGGTCTCATTTACACCTCCTGTTATTGCAATATTGTAAAGTGATTTGAGGCCATACACAGCAGGGATGCACAACATCTGCATAGTTAGGCAACATACTATACTATACCATACTGGAAAATGGATTCCACTCTACTACGGATCAGAATCTGAACAAACTCCACTTGTACTGAGGGATTATTTCTTTTCTTAAAACAAATGTGCTCTTGTACCTTTCCTCTTGATGCAGTGGTACTCCTGGCTGTGCTCGTGAGGCAGAGGGAAGGAGCCAGACTGGGGCAGCATGTCCTGAGAGGTGCTGGAGACACCACTGTCACACTGGGAGTACTGGCTGCTGATGGCATTGGTGCTAGACAGGCCTTGAATCTCTCCACTGAATGGACTCTGGCTCGAGCCCACTCTCTGACGCACAGTGCTGCGAGGGACCACTGGATACTCCTTAGTGCTAGTGATAGATGTGATAGACACATTTCAGTTATTAAAAAAAATACCATTTGACATCAGTTTTTCCCCAGTATTTGTGGCCCAAGACAATTCTGTAAAGCTGAAACTTGCATTATTGCTACATATCTTTCTCTTGGGAGAAATGTAAATAGATAAATGAAACACATCAGCTTCTGACATGAACTCAGGTCGAAAGGCTGTCTTATAAATCACCCACAAAGATAAAAACTTTTCCCTGAGGATGTTTGTGTAAGCTCTCAGGGGTTTACTACAATGCTTCTCTGGGGTGGCATAGCAATACTTCTGCAATCAAAATGCTTAATTTCTCTACCATTAATCCACAGGTACCACCAATAAAACATTTGGTTACTTTTGCCTTTTATTTCAGTGATGATTTAAGTTGAAAAGTGACCTGGTTTTGTAATAATCTCTTCTTTAAAATCTGTAACCAAAGGCAGACGTGCATAGCTTGCTGCACTTGGGCGGACTGGACAATGGCAGGTAAGATTGATGGTGTGGTTTGGACTCATACCAAGGTCTGTACATTTGCATTTAGTGCAAAAAGGCAATTCACTCAAAATGTCCTGTTATCTTGGATGATGCACCTACTTTAGGTAACTCAGCATATGTCAGTTACAATCAAACTTTTAAAGGTGCCTCATTTTGAAGCATCTTGTCAAATGCTAAGTTTTCCATTTCACTTAAATTACAGCATTCATTTAGAACACTTAATTAGAAAGGCCCTTTTCCACTATACTTCAAATACATATCTTTTAGGCAGTGGACATGTTTTAGCGGCCATTGCAGAAGTTTGATGGGGGTGGGGCCACTTTATGTTTAAAACCAGACTTTCTACTTTGAAAAAGTGGTTTCTACGCAGCTGTGGACGATCCTTAGCTCATCTGGACTGAATAATGAGACTAGTGCGGTTGGGCACTGCCTTGGCGGCTGAACCAAGCGATACGGCCTCCTCGAGGCACGCTGCATAGACGAGAGATGTTACAGCAATGTTTCAGAGGTTGTGCCAGATCAGCCATAAAAGTATTTAACATAAGAAACTGGCCAAAGATCAGAAAGTACACTTACATCACTGAAAATAACACTCACTGAAAATATCAGTCACAACTGGCACGAGCCTCGGCCTTGTACAGGGATTAAAGGGGCGTTTGCAAAGTGACACATGACTCACATGTCACTAATCACAATCAACATCATTAACAGGAAATACTTTTCATCACACTCTGTGTCCATTAAATAATGTCACGGCAAAATATGTTGTGTGTACCTTTGCATTCGGGACATTCGATGTAGCTCCATGTCGTCACTGCCTCGAAAACCTTTTGCAAACGGGTTGTTCTCAATCTTTAGCTGTGTAATCTAAAACAACACATAACAATAACAATAATAATAATAATAACGATAATAACAATAATAACAGCAACAATAACTATAATAATAACAATAATTAAAACGATAATAATAACAACAATAACAGTAATAAAAAACGATCATAACAACAATAATGATAATAATCACAATCACAATGATCATAGTAATAATCATAATAATTCTCATTGTTTGGTTGCTGTACTGACAAAGTGTGTCCATTGGAGCTCATTATTGCAGATATTAGACAGTAGTTTCTGACCGGATAGAGTGGCCAAAATATTTACTGAAGTAGAAGTAAAGTGTTTCAGTCTGATTTATGTTTTCGTGGGCCTTTCTGTGTGGAGTTTGCATGTTCTCCCCCGTGTGCGAGTGTGGGCCAAGAGGTGGAAATTAGCCCCTGACTACAATCCACTGTGGGAAGTTTACATACGTGAGCCCATGTGTGTTCATTAACTTGCATTGTCCTAAAATAAACACGTACATGTACTTGAGTAAATACAAATGAGTACTTCCCGGATCTGACAGGGTACAGGTCCATCAGGACTGGTGCTTATGTGCACTCTGGCTAACTTTTTCTCCAGACCTTATAAAATCCCTTTTGTTACCCTTTAAGAGAGTCTTGTGAAATGTCTCTGCAACTTATTGTTTCATCTCTAGTTTCAAAAGGACTAAGTCATATTTTGCACTTGCTTTGCCCTTTGCACATAAAAAGCACAATAATGGCTCATTGCAACACCCTGCATTATATGAGTGCACCCAAACATAGACAAGTCATTTGAGTTGGTGATTACGTCACCTTAAGACAGCTCCATTTATTACTTCTTAATATGACTGTTGCAGGGCCCCACATATGCATCCAGAGGTTGTTATTCAAACACATACATGATTACATAACACATATGAGGCATTTTGAGTCCTCCTGGACCCTGTATAATACACTGCAGTGGAGCAGGTGAGCTGAACACATGTAACCCATAGCTTTGCACATGTGAGACTGAATAGACAATTGTGGTAAATCACAAATGCTTGTTTTCGCACAGGTCTGGAAAGCCCCAATAATTAGCCCAGGGTTACGATGTCAGACCCCAGTAACATGTTTGAAAATAATGAATGGTCTCTACAGAATGTCGGTCATTTGCGCTTCCTGTTCCCAGAAAGGCCCTCACTTCTGATTGGTTAAGGAGATATTATGGGTGTTCGCCCCTTTCCCATATTCCCTAAACTAAAAACATATAGGCTATAGGCCTCCACAGCCACATGATGTTAAACAGACACTGTTTACATGGCGTCTTTCTCTGAGGCCTCTTTAAGACCAAAATTAAGACTAATATTTTTTTCTGCTCCTTTCCCCGAGTCCATGAAAAAACTAGGCTTGGATAGAAATGAATGCGTTTTAGGCCAAACAGTACAGTATGAAGTCTGCAACCCCTGGTTTGGAAAAGTCTGGTCTAATCTGAAGTCAGTCGTCATTTAGACCTAATGAAATTCTGGTTCTGCACCCTGGTTTTACTCTTCACATTCAAAAGGTTGCATACCCCTTAATAGAATCCGCGCGTAAAATTTTTACACTTGTTAATTATTGCCATAGCCTTGTTTAATTATTATTATTTTTTTAAACGGATCGTAAAGAGTCATTACAAAATCTCTCAAATAATAGTTCGATGGTGTGACGTGTTTGGCGCTGGTCTCGCTCAAAGCATGTTGGCCTCTTTAGACGACGCAGTGCGTGGGTCCATATAAAAAGTAGAACTCGCAGCAATGACGCGTTAAGAAGAACAATTTTAAGGAACGAGGCCTAAACTAAACCATTTCAATTCACCATGGGAAACTATTGAGCTCGTGTTATGTGTGCGTAATGTTGGCGAAAATTGGCCTTGAAAAAAATGAGTGAAAAGGATCAACACAGCGGGACAAATGTTCCTGTTGCTTAATCGATGGCCTTACCTTGTGGTTCTGGTACGAAGTCACCGCTATGAATGCCGTCTCGGGAAACACGTGCGTGCAGAAGGCCGTGTTTTTGGATCCAAAGCCGTTGTTCTCGTCCGCTTTGACGATGTGGATCCTGGGTTGATATTTATGCATGGAGTTCAGGATGATCTGCGGAGAAGACCGTCTCATTAAGCACGGGCAGTGTAGGCTATAGCTCCTCACAGACGACTAGTTGAAAGCTTATAAGAATAATAATAAGAAAGGTCAGGCTCACGATTTAATTTGACCGAGGGCAGACTTTTTCGTAACACTATAGGGCCAGATTCCACGTGCAATGAATAAGAGCTAAAATTATTATTGCATTTATATGAAATAAATTTCGGTTGAATGAATTAAAGCACGTGAACATAAACTGTGAGTCTGTTTATTATCACTTGTTGGACAAGTTTTGCTGTACAGTGTCTGGTTTGTCCAGTGCTGTTCAAATAAATCAAATAAACAAATAATCATGTAGGCTGCAGAAGCCGACATGATAGTGGGTTACTGCGCTATCTGACAAAAAGCTGTGGCCTATAGGTGACTTTTGAAATTCACAGAGCTTCACATTAACACAAGCCAACAAGCCAAACACTGGTTTAAATGTAGACTCTTTTACTCTCACTTTATGATAATAATAATAATAATAATAATAATAATAATAATAATAATAATAATAATAATAATAATAATAATAATAATGATAATAATAATAATAATAATAATAATAATAATAATAATAATAATAATAATAGTAATAATAATAATAATAATAATACAAAAAGCAACAAATAAGTCATAAATGTAATTGTAATTCAAAGTTTGGAACATTTGAAAAACACTAGACCTTCTCCTCTCTTTAGACCTGGGCTCCTCTCTTTAGACCTTCTCCTCTCTTTAGACCTGCTCCTCTCTTTAGACCTGGGCTCCTCTCTTTAGACCTGCTCCTCTCTTTAGACCTTCTCCTCTCTTTAGACCTGGGCTCCTCTCTTTAGACCTTCTCCTCTCTTTAGACCTGCTCCTCTCTTTAGACCTTCTCCTCTCTTTAGACCTGGGCTCTTCTCTTTAGACCTGCTCCTCTCTTTAGACCTGGGCTCCTCTCTTTAGACCTGCTCCTCTCTTTAGACCTGGGCTCCTCTCTTTAGACCTGCTCCTCTCTTTAGACCTGCTCCTCTCTTTAGACCTGGGCTCTTCTCTTTAGACCTGCTCCTCTCTTTAGACCTGGGCTCCTCTCTTTAGACCTGCTCCTCTCTTTAGACCTGGGCTCCTCTCTTTAGACCTGCTCCTCTCTTTAGACCTGCTCCTCTCTTTAGACCTGGGCTCCTCTCTTTAGACCTGGGCTCCTCTCTTTAGACCTGGGCTCCTCTCTTTAGACCTGGGCTCCTCTCTTTAGACCTGCTCCTCTCTTTAGACCTGCTCCTCTCTTTAGACCTGGGCTCCTCTCTTTAGACCTGGGCTCCTCTCTTTAGACCTTCTCCTCTATTTAGACCTGGGCTCCTCTCTTTAGACCTGGGCTCCTCTATTTAGACCTGGGCTCCTCTCTTTAGACCTGGGCTCCTCTCTTTAGACCTGCTCCTCTCTTTAGACCTTCTCCTCTATTTAGACCTGGGCTCCTCTCTTTGGACCTGCGCTCCTATCTTTAGACCTGCGCTCCTATCTTTAGACCTGCGCTCCTATCTTTAGACCTGCGCTCCCTGTCCTTATCTTAAGGACTGTTTTTGTAGCTCCCCTTCTGTGGCAGCAGGCTGACACAAGGCCTCAGGCCCTGAGCCAGGTACCTGTTGGTCAGTCGACTGAAGCGTGGAGACACAACAGGTCTTTTTTTTTCTCTTATTTTATTCACTAGTGGTCCATGAGGCAGACTGTGGCTGTTGTCACCTCTATGCCATAACTTAATACTATAACAATGCCAAGTTTACGCATCCAATTGCATATGTTGATTATTTGACTAGAGCAGTAAGCACTTTAACATAGAATATGATGTTGCTATACATTAAAATATTCATCAACACAGGAACCCAAACAAATAAGCACTCTCATTTTTGTCTTGTAACATCCAGTTACCAACTTGCGAAACAGGAACTTGCCCTGGTAATTTTCTCTTGTTAAACACTTTGTTTAAACGTTTGTGTTAATGCTTATTTATAGCTAATTTGTGCTTGAAAAAACACACAGGGATCAGTGCAAATCTGCCGTTGGCCACAGTGCAGCACTTTTGAAGCCAAAGATGACAGTATATATGACAGTGCTCTGAGTGCGGCCTGCATTGCGGTGCATTGGCTGTTGCTGGACCACCCACTGTCTCTGCCTGTTTCAGCCTCCAGTGTAAATGATAGCATTCGATGGTTTTGAGGGATTGCTTTTGCTCTAAAGACACTGCCCTTTACTTTCAAGCTGGCCACATCAGAGAGTTCTCCTAAGCTTTTGGGATTAGCTGGCTTTGTACACTATCATCTATTGTTCATCGCATTCTGCCATTGGAATATAAACAGTATGATCCTGACACTCCCGAGCAGACTGATGAGGGAAGAGCAGAATCAGAGATGAAAAACACAGAGGAATATTCCAGGACTGGAGGCTGAGATCAAAGGAAACGCTGCAGCACATGAAACAAGAGAGTCCAACTTAAACTAAACCTCGGCTATAATATTGATCATATCTATTGAAATAAAGCCATATGCTTTGTTTTGACAAATGTTGAAAACCTAGATGTTCACATAACCAGCTGTTTGTGCTTCCTAACAAACTGTGTTGCTTTACAGAAACACATTCAGTTAAAGGCCACATGTAGGCCCACTTTAAAGCTGGTAATAACAACTCTTCCATATATTTTCAGTACTTTAAACCTACATAGTGATGATTTTACCTCGTGCTCTAGTCAGTGCCATATTACATAATAATACGCAATATTATTAGATGTCTAACAGAACCAGGGACCAAGCTGTGCCTCATGTCCTCCCCAAGTCTGATTTTTAACTGGGTATATTTAACAGAAAATGTCTGAATCAGTGCTGCCCATCTCAACAAATGACATTTAACTCATAAATCATCTCTGAGGGATTCCAAGCAGCTGGACCAACAAGTTGATGGCGGACATTTTTAGACAGTCAGAATATAATTTATGAATCCCAGGGTGCGTTCTATCAGCGTTCAGCCCCAGCAAGGATAAGTGCCACAACAAAACATTACAAGGAAAATTGCACTAAAGAATATAGGAAAAGCTGAGAAGGTGGAGAGTAATAGAGGAAAAAAAACAGAGGTAGTGTTTTTATATTCCAGAACAGACCATTTCTAAAGGGTATTATGTTGAAATAGCAAATTACAGGCCTGCACTATTTGGACTTTTGGTTTGCAAACTTAAAGGCATTTATTGCAGCTAAATGTACTACTTTTGCAAGTTGTAAGCAATATAAACAGCATTGTCTTTTTATTTGTTTATTCATTTTTACTTCGGTAACTTTGTAAATGTAGCTTAACACACAGTTTAAAAATCAAATACCATGTTAAACGCCAAAACGGCTTCTTGGAATAGCTTTTAGGTTTAGTAAAATGAATCTCCGCCAAGGAAGAAGAAAGTTAAAAAGTTGTGACTGCTTAAGAACATTATGGGCACCTACGTGTCCGAAAGGATCCAGGTGGTTGTTGGTCAATTTAAGCTTCTGGAAGGACACGAGCTGGCGCATCCAGTGCGCGCCCGTGGCGGGAGAGTCCGGGTGCACATATAATCTACCTGGCATCGCGGGCTCGGCCTTCCCCGTCACAGACCTGGGAGGATAAAGCGGATACGCCTGAATCAATAATAATAATAATAATAACAATAATAATAATGATGGAAAATCTTTTACGGGTTTTGTAAAAGCCTGTGGCAAAAACAATAAAAGAAAGTTTCAGATTCCCCCAGAACAGGTATGCTCCATTTATGAGCCTATATGAAGGTTTGGATTTGTTTGGGACCGCATGTTGTTGTTCAATGTGATCAGATCAAGTGTAGATTACTCTGTATGTGCCCTGGACATATCATTATGACCCGTATTTACATGTGATTATCCTCTAAAGGCCTAAGCTAACTCTTTATGTAGAGCCACTGACCCACAAGGCATTACTGTTTGCGCTCTGTATGGACAAGATACTACGCAAGGTTTACGCATGACAACCTGTGACCGCTTTGTGAATTTCATTTGGTCTTTAAATTAGACAAACTTTTATCAACCCCACGGAATATAAGCTTTTTTTTGTGTGCAATATTCATAACGCCTACATTCGTAACAACAATGGTCAGTAATTTTGTGCAAGTGCGGCTAATGTCGCAATGAACGACACTGATCCAATACTGTGACGTACTTACCATTTATTATCAGCAAACTTGTATCTATGGTCATCCGCCGGGACAACGTCCATGAGCAAAATATATTTGGTTTTTGGATTCAGCCCGGTGACTTTGACCTTAAAGCTGGGAAACATGCGCCTGCAAAAGACAAAACATTTTTTACCCGTTACAGTAAATATATAAGTAAAAATATATAAGTAAAAATATAGGCAAAACTATTCCATCTCTCTAAACGAGGTGCCCACTTATTGCGCATAGATCGAAAAAGTCCTGTGGATCAAAGTAAACCAGGGTTTTCCAAAACAATTCCACACGTTTCACTGGTATTATTTTTGAATCAGATGCGCTGTGCGTCAACGCGCAGAAGACGACGAGGAGAGCGATTGAATTATCTCTTTATGGCCAAAAACAGCTGTGAGGTGACTGACGGGAGTATAAGCTGACTCCAGGCAGCTGTGTTAGAAAATAACTGGCAACACCACGGGAAATGTATTCCACTAAATAATAGATTATGAACATTTAACAAAGAAGCCGGATACCGCTTTAATATGGATGAACACTTGCGCCATTACGCACACACTTCTCACATCAGCGACTCGTGCTCCGGCTGTTGCGCAGCTGAACGTCAACAATATGAAGCGTAATGGACACAGTTAAAGCCCGTACGTTTAACTTGTTTTTGAAAGAGTTGACATAATTACAATCGGTGTGTTTTCGCTTGTATTATTTATGAATGGGTGGGCACAGAGTGGATATTATAATTACCTTCCCGCTTTCGTGATGATCATTTCTGTTCCCACTTCATGAAACTTCACCCACAGCTCTCTCTCGTGCAGATACACCTTGATTCCCTCCATCCCCTGAAATAATCAAATCGGCTTAGACTTTGACAAAAATAGTTTCAATATCTTATCAATGAGTGCTATCTGTTTTTAAAGGTTATGCGTAAGCCTAATATACGCACGATGTGTTACAGATATAATACTACTACTAATAATCATAATATGGTCGCATTGCTGTTTCTATAATTATGTGCAACCAGTGTTTTTTTTTTTTTTAAATAATTGTATTTCGGTAACTGACTTTCTAAAACGATTGCATTTTCTCCTTGGACTCTCCTCGCGCACTGACCTGCTGAATATAGGTGGTCTGCGAGGACGGGGACTTGGTTGTGGGCCCGTTTGGTTTCTCGCTCTTGTTTTCGCTCGGCAACTCTCTGGACTCCGAACCTCCGGGCGAATGTAGTGGACCAAAACTTTCTTCTTGGTCCGCCATGACGGGGAACTGGGGGGGGTGAAGTGAGCGAAGGTTTAGCGTCGGGGTCAGCTTGACAAGTTTCAACAACAGCACTAAGAGATTGAAACATATGGCAAGGGTACGGCTTTTGCTGGTGAAAGATTATGGACTTTTACGCACTAGTTTCCCATCAGAGGACAATTGTTAGAATGCACAAAACATGTGTCCATATTACCACAGAAAATGTTGTTTGTTTTGAAGTAGTTGCACTTAATTCCGTAAGAGCTTTAGACGAGTAGCCTGCACTGATGCGCACTGATCGCACGGATTGGTAAACAGCTTACCAAAAGAAACCCCAGCGTCGTATGCAGCTATAGACCCCCAAAGCCTTGGACAAAAACGTGCCCTGCAAACAAAACCAAAAAAAGCAGTGTCGAGAACCGTTATCCAGAGGGTCTCTTGAAGAAGAAGAAGCAGTGTGTTGTTTTCCCAGCAGGTCTGGTCCAGTTCCGTTTCAGAGGCACCGTGTTTGTCTCTTGACTTGGCTCCTGACAGCTAACGCGCAAACTCTGCCATATTGTGCATTTTTGCGCTGTTACGCGTTTCAGAGAAAACCCGCTCCGGCACCATAAGCACTAAGCAGTAGTCCAGTCCCAGAGGAGTGCTCCGTCACCTCCTTGTTCCCTCCTCTCTCAGCTCCACACAGTGCGCCCCGGTCTCTCTCCAGCGCAGTCTTCTGCGCATCAGTAAGAGGAAGCGGCAGTGCAGACGTGTAGGGAGGGGGCGTGGGGGGATCGCTGGTGCCTATATTCAAATAATAATCCCTTCCAGGCCTCCACCCCGCCATGATGCGCTCCTAAACGACTGCAACCCGCCGGAGTCTGGTGCCGATTGAAACGAAGGCTTACTGTTTAACCAACGTTTATTAAGATCCTCATGCAACTTTCTGAGTCAATCACTCACTCTGGGGTCATTTTGCATCACAGATATTCATTATAACATTTCTTAACAGTCCTTTTCATATAGAATGGTCAAATAAATCATACACATTTAGCCTATACAGACACTACGCTGCACTAATAATAAACCTGACTGCTTTTGTGAACACTGTGTTTCAAATGCAGAGTGTTTTCTTCTTTAAAGGATAATATAATAATAATAATAATAATATTATTATTATTATTATTATTATTATTATTATTATTATTATTATTATTATTATTATTATTATTATTATTATTATTATTATTATTATTACTACTACTACTATTAAAAAAAGAAAAAAAGGCTACATAAGTTTCCTTGTAGGATTAACCTTTTGTCAATGACATTAGTCTATAGGCAGGCCATTGTATAATCAGCCGCTCAAGCATTAACCAACTGGGTATGTTAGTTCAATAGCCTATTTATAACCTATATCACTATATATATATATATATATATATATATATATATATATATATATATATATATATATATATATATATATATATATATATATATATATATATATATATATATATATATATATATATATGTATATGTGTATATGTGTATATATATATATAAAACCTATAGTAAGAACTATAAAAACCCAGGCCTATAGTTATCGTTGTTTGTTTACGCAGCAAAATTGTTATTATCAGGCTATTGCTATTGCTATTAATATGTGCAAACCTTTATCAGGAAATCAGAGCCCCATTAAAGCAGAATGGTTTGCATTTACAGACCATCAATGGCACAAGCTAATGAGTTAACGAAAACAAAGAACAATAAACTCTTTTCAAAGTCCGTCTTCAGTTTCCGTGCGTGGATCAAGACATTTCATTCAGAACGCGCCTCACAAACAACTCCAATGACGTCGGTTTGGAGGCGCTTCAATTGTATTTTTTTTTTACGCACGAAAAGTTAATCCTCATAGGCTACAAGAGGGTAAAAACTGTCTAACCAACTAAGTAGCCAACTAACTAACTATAGCTATAGTTAACTATATATATATATCTAAAATAAGCCCTCAGTGGACGGACATTATACAGGCCTATATTCTGTCCTCAGATCAGTGTGTGCGTCTGTGCGTATTCTACCTCCAGTTATGTGTTTATAATGATCGCGAAGGTTGTGGAAGTAACATTTGGATATAGTCTATAGAGCCTGCACAGAGGTAATAACATGACTCACTCGAAAATGAGAGCATGGAAACTCATGAAAACATCATAAATGATTTGACAAAAATAAAGCAATCAACCTACACCGATATTAAAGGAAATAGATAGATAAAATAAGGTGTAATTAGTGGCCATTACTATATATATTACTAATAACAAAACATGAACAAATCAGTAAAGGCTACAACAACAACAAAACGCACCAAAGTCAGAGAAGTCTATTCAAACTAGGCCCATGCACGTGCCTATCGGTATTTCAGACATAAGCCAACGTTACCACAGTTTGTTCAAATTGAAGAACTGCTGTCAGAGGAACATCATATGAATTTGTGGACAAAATAATCATAATAATATCCTTTTAGACTTGTGGCACAGACGGTCACACAGAAAACCTACCTCGTGCTGTCCTTTCCCAAACAATTTGTCCAGAAAGACAAACCCTCTCTTAAGGCGCTTCTTCTTTTTATTTTTAAAACTGAATGAAATTGTAGCGTCAGTCCAGCCGAGCCACAGGTGAAAATGCCGCCTTGTCTCGTGGATCAGGTACCGAGCGTTGCGCGCCGGGGTCCTCACAGCACCGCAGAGCAGCTGTGAAAGTTGTGAGAGGCCATACAGCTCGGCACTGAGGAGCTGAGAGGGAGAGAAAGAAAACACGAGATGTGGTGATTGCACTTTTAGGTTAGACGTTTTCCAGGTGCTACAATAAAAAGCAATAGACAGGCCTACTGTATACGCATAATTAGCCGTGTGGCTTATAGCCCATCCGCTCAGACGAAGGGGAATCAATAGCCTGCACTTTCTTTGATCATGTTCGGCCAATTTGAATCTGTTTTAATGAGATTCACCTTTTATATTTTTAAAGACGCGCGGCCGATTGTAGAGACTGTTGACAATACTTCAGGCCATTCAGTCAGGCTCTGTCAAAGGCCTGAGCGTTTCTGTTACATTCTTTAAGCAACATGGGTTACTAACAATACCGTAGATGTGCTTATTCTGGAAGTGCGGGAACTCTAGTGAAACTGTCAACTAGTTATGGACGTCATTTTGTTGGACGTTTCCCGTGTCTGTCATCTTCTTTGTGGGATAACTATGGGGAGCGCAGAGGTCCCTTTCTGTCTGTGGTGGCACTGTTTATTGCCACACATGGGACTGTGATGGCCCCCTTCACCCTCAGCCCCGTGAGTTTTTCCTTGTCCCACTCCTGAAGCTTTGATAAGTTATCACGGCTCCATGGCGATGCAGTGGTACACAGTGACGCACAGGGTCGTACAACTCGATCGGGCTGCGGGCCCGGGGCTGGTTTGGTGGTGCACTGGCGTTGGGTCTTGAGCTGACACGTTTCTGTTAACAATCACATCACACACGGCTGGGGACCCGCATTCCAGCTCCGCTCCTCTTGAGGCTCCCACCCATTCTATTCCTCTTCAGTCTTTCTGTTGCGCTCAGATGCAGTCCTCTAAGACACGGCCCATTGATTGACCGGTTAGATCAATAACAATAGTAAATTAAGCTATTCAGAGATATAGATTTTGCCAAATAATTCTACCAAATTTTAAATGAACAGAACGTTTATTTTCAGCACATCTGGATTTACTGCGTGAAAGTCCGAGTGAAGCCCGTGAGCATCATGTCCTATACTCTAACTCCCTCTAGTGGCACCGACATGAAACATACGGTCCAAACCTTCAAGATGATCGGGGTTGTTTTTGCACGTGTACAAACAGGTTTATCATTTGATGAAGATTAGGCTTGTCATTTTAGTTGTACAAAAGCCAATACATTCCTGTTATTATCACAGCGTTTTCAAAAATAAACTTCCAAAAGTCATGAGAGCTTGAGATCCACCACTAAATGAGAAGACTCTCCCTGTCATGAGTGCATCACAACTTTGTAGAACGTCCCAAAAGAAAAGAAGAGGATAGAGTTATGGAGCTCAGTGCAGGACTCACAAATGACACCAAGTTGTTTTCAGCTTAAAAAAACAACTTTCAGTGAATAAGAGCACAACATTTCGTCTTACATTCTGTGGTCAGATGTCCAGACAAACGTTTAATAAAACCATATCTGTAATCTGCAGGGGGGTGTCCCATGCGGAGCTTGACATTCATTTTTTCCCCCCATCCCAGTGGCTATAAACTTTATTCAAACGAGAAAAAAGGTTTCAAATTTGCACACATCTTGCTATCAGCTATGGAATAGTTTTACGTCTGGACATTTACCAAATTATGGTTCTGCATTGCATTTTAGGTTTAGGTTGGTTAAAACAATAAAAAAATAAAATAAAAAAATAACAATAAAAGTGAAAAAACATTTGAATACTTGGATATGTCAATGTCGAGCCCTGCCCTCACGTCTGTTTGAAAGTCTTTTAAATATGAAAAGTCCGACTTTTCTGGCTAAGAATACCATCAAAGAAACATGCACCGTATTATTATTACTATTATTATTATTATTTTTATTTTTATTTTTATTTTTATTTTTATTTTTATTTTTATTTTTATTTTTATTTTTATTTTTATTTTTATTTTTATTTTTATACTGCATTCTCTGTAGATCCTTAGTGATTCTTAGAGTGTCCATTACTCTTTTCGATCACTTGGTATTTAAAAAAAAAATTGCAGTTGTAACTTAACATTGCAACACAGTCGAGAGAAAAATGTTAGTATTTTCCTCAAAATGAATAAATATGTAAATAATATTGATAAAGCACTTTTAGAAAACAAAGTGTGCAACATAAAACAATTAAACAAAGATGGACGGAGACAAAAGAGCAATTACATAGAGTCAGAAATACATCAATAAGAAAGTCAAAGAAATACATAAAGTTAAAAAAAAAAGGCCAATGTATAACCTTCATCTTCTCAGAATATTCTAAAGCTGATTAAACAGCTCTTTATTGGGACAAATATGCACACAATGTAAATCCAATGGGGGTGCACTCACTTTGTTTAATGACTACAGCGGTCTGGATTCTATACAAGCGTGAGACACACTGTAGAGGTAAAACCTGAGAATCGTGTGGTGTGGTCCACTGCAGCCATATATTCAGATGTGGAGGTCTGTGCAGATCTGCTGACCATCAGCTCACACTTCCACAAGGTCAAAACACTGACAGCTTTAGACACTCAAAATATGAGTCTGTCAGAGGAAGAAATACTCAGGTAAATGAGCTATTTCCTGGGACATATCTTCCATACCTCGACTCCCCGGGCATGAGAAGCACAGCACTTCATTCATGTAGAGCATATTTTTGAAATGTTAATGTTGTACTTTAAGCATCAGTAACATGCTCATATATCTGAGGCTCAAATGTTCGGGGGCGTCTGTTCGATCTTGGCCAGAATACTTTTTTTTGTTGCATTAGAGAGTATATACAACCAAGAATACAGTTTTATATTGACCAAATAAATAAATAAATAAATAAAAAAGTTGCCACCTGGATGTAACTAATTGTTATGATCTGGAGTTGCTGCAGTTGCTCAGGTTTAGGTTCAGCATCACGTCCCCAAAGAATGAGATATGACCAGGTTGTTCCATCAAGGCAAGGCACCTCAATGCGCATCAGTGGGTTTCTTCTTCCCTGATGGCATGGCATATTTCAAGATGACAGTGACTGCGTTTACATGGGCAGAAAAATCAGAAAACACATGATCAGATCTTGTTTACATTCTCTTCAGAAATCAGAGAATCAAAAAAACTCTGGGGTCCTACATGTGCCAGTACAGCTTTGGCCCCTCCCTTTAGTCTGAGAAAGATGGCGCCTCCATGTTTGGACTTGGAGTAAAAGTGCTGTCCATGTGGCTATAATTAAGTTAAGTTATACGTTATTAATCTTCGTAGAGCAATGTGTCTCTGCATTTAGCCCATCCTGCCACTAGGGCGACCTGTAGGAGCAGTGAGCAGCCAGCATGGGCGGGTGCTCGGGGGCCCATCTCCAAATGTGGAACCAGGCTAATGGTCAGGAACACCTGACTGGAGGATTAACCTTATGTACATATTTTGTAGTGGTAGAGGAAACCGGAGTAGCCAGGGGAAACCTCACATTTTTATCGTTTCAAAGTTTCAGGGCCTGGACGAAAAGGGCTCTGTCTCTAGTGAGGTTGTTTAAAATGTTTTATTGGAAAACATGAACACGATGTGGGATATATGCCAAATGTTTTATAATTAAACTTGGATTTAAAGTTTTAAAAGTTATCAAGAGTCTTGAGAAACTCGAAAAACATATTGGGAGCCAGTGATAAAAAAAATATAATAGAATTTATCACCATTTGCACAGGTACAACACTCTCATATACTGTATACACCAAGGTGGGTGAAGTGTCTTGCCCAACAACACAACGACAGTGTGCAATCACCGACCCTCTAGTCACATGACTGACTCACTCTGCTATCTGCACGTTTGCAGTGCCTTGTGATGACCATAGATACAGTACTTAGAACTCTTTATAAAAGCACATTTTAATATTGTATATATTGTGTCAAACTCTTCCGGCCTGTGGCGTATAGAGCATAAATTCCTGAGTATGTAAAAAAAAAAAAAAGTAAATCTCTTGCCAATTCATGTATATGGACTTATGAAGAAATAACCAGAATGCTCACTCCGGCCACTAGAGAGCAGCCAAAATAAAAAAAAAAGGGGGGAAATAATTACACATGTGTCCAGCAGAGGGCACTGTTTCAGCAGAAGCATTCAGTCACTCACATCAAAGAATTAAACAATCAATTTAAACATATAAAAGTAAACAGCAGCAGACAGTAAAACAAGTGCATTCTGTGTCACTTCACACAAATGCTAATTATATATTGGAATGGCCTGTGGGACAAGTGACTTCCTGTCTGTAGAGCTGGACAGAGACAGGGCAGCAGGTTGGGGGCTTGTCCGTGAGGACTCTCCTCTAGACCACAGAGGTGAGTGAGTCCACCTGCAGCCACTACAGAGCCCACCTTCCTTACCAGCCTATTTAGTTGCGAGGTAGCATGATGTTGCTGTAACGTGTCTTGTCAGCTGATTTACACAGGCTTGGTGCTGTTTTTTAGTGGTGGAGGTAGGACAACAGCGCCGTCTTCAGTCCGTCTTCTTCAGTACAGCGCCCCAGGTGTGTGAAAGCAAAAAAGCCCTCTCCTCCCAGTATACTGTCCTGGGGGTATGTTTCCAAATTTCAATTCCCTCCTTAAATCCAGCTCCCGTGTTTGTTGTTGTCTGTCCCAATGCTTTTAGCTCTGTCCTCTGTCCTCTGTCCTCTGTCTTCTGTCCTCTGTCCTCTGTCCTCTGTCCTCTGTCCTCTGTTCTCTGTCCTCTGTCCTCTGTCTTCTGCCCTCTGCCCTCTGTCCTCTGTCCTCTGTCCTCTGTCCTCTGTCCTCTGTCCTCTGTCCTCTGTCCTCTGTCCTCTGTCCTCTGTCCTCTGTTCTTCCCCATAATGTGGTTTTCTCTTCTGCAGTGGTCGTATATGGCGGATTTGAGTTGTTCGTTTTTGTTTTGCTGCTCTTGTGCACGCCCTTACAGTGTCCTTCTCGTATTCTGTTCTATGCTCTTTTTTTTGAGAACTGAATGCCCTCCCTGTTTCCCCGATGCTGCATATGTTTTATTGCATGATCTACGTGTCATTTCGTGTACTACATTGGATTTTTGGTCTGGTTCTATTGTGTCTTTTGGGTGGGCCAATATTTGTCTTAATTTTCTATATGGTTTGACTGGTGTATTAATATTGTGTTTTGGGTGGCGTGGTGACTAATAGGATGGCGAACCTCCAGAGGTCTCTATGTGTTTGTAAATTAACAGTTGTTACAATCAATGTAATAAATAACTCAGAAAATGTACAAAAATAAAATAAATCAATAGACAGTCACAATAATCATGACACATAATCATTTTAGGAAAAATACCATATGTTTGACAATGAATGGAGCTCAATAGATTATTTTGAAATAAAACCAGGATACAAAAACATAATTCACACATGGAGGACCATGTGACCTTCCTCTAAAGGAAGTGGTCACAGTGCGCTCGTCCGGTTGTGTGTGAGAAATTAAAAGGAAAATCGATGGAAATTGTGTGAACCTTGTCTTCAAGTTTGTACTGGGAAACTTTGAGGATGTAATGAATGTCTTTTGTGTTTATTTTGGTATTTTTTAATGAATTTTCTCTTTGGCTGCAAAACCTGTGGTGTCCCATTGATAGTTTTATAGGTCTTAATTGTATTTTGCAATTGTAAATGTTGTTTTATGTTGTGCTTGACATATTTCAGGTTAAACATTTGTTCTTACCTGCCATGTTCAATATTCATCAAATCGAAATAATTGGGGATATGAAATAAAGTGAAGAGGAGAAGAAATCGGGCATGAAATCATGCAACTTTACCAGTTTTATTTTGGTTTGCGTTAGTTTGTCCTCTTAAGGCGAGGAAAGAATCGTAACTTTTGCCGGAGATTGCTGACATTAACTCTCATTTGATTGATTTATTTGAATAAAAATGGCTGATATGTCTAAATTTTCGTCAACAAAATCTGAAAAATGGGCAGACCCAGGTTTGAATGCATGGTTTTATTTAGTTGTCATGCGCTCTTTTCCAGAGGATCTGTGTGCGTGCACTCACACAATCTGTAATAGGAAACTACTCATTACATCCTCTCCAAAACTACTATGTCTGTAGTTTGGACATTCATTCAACCCTTTTTTATGCCATCAAGCATTTGATTTAGGCCCTTAGTTGCCAGGATGTGTTGTTTCAAGGAAATGAATAGTAAAGCCCTCAGCGGAGAAAAAATATACTATTAAAGCTTAGACACATATCTGTTTGAGTCCCTCTGTAGTCAGGGCCAAGACTGTGGAAGAACGTCCCGTTGTTGGAGCTTCAGTTCTTGTTGTCCAGTTGCTGACTGCAATGGCTGACCGGCCTTCTGAAACAGAGATCGATAGATCGATAGATCCAGTCGCCCCAGAAATAGAAAAGAAATAAAGTAGAGAGATGGGGCGAAAAGGGAGAGAATAAAGAAATAAGAGAGATAAAAAGATACTAAGTGTCAGAATAGAGAAGAGAAATCTGTCCCCTTGAGACCTCGTGAGTGATCTGTCCCCCTCAGACGTAAAGAGAACGATCTGTCCCCTTAAGACCTAAAGAGAACAATCTGTCCCCCTCAGACCTAAAGAGAGCGATCTGTCCCCCTCAGACCTAAAGAGAGAGAACTGTCCCCCTCAGACCTAAAGAGAACGATCTGTCCCCCTCAGACCTAAAGAGAGAGATCTGTCCCCTCAGACCTAAAGAGAACGATCTGTCCCCTACAGACCTAAAGAGAACGATCTGTCCCCCTCACACCTAAAGAGAGAGATCTGTCCCCCTCAGACCTAAAGAGAGAGAACTGTCCCCCTCAGACCTAAAGAGAACGATCTGTCCCCCTCAGACCTAAAGAGAGAGATCTGTCCCCTCAGACCTAAAGAGAACGATCTGTCCCCTAGAGACCTAAAGAGAACGATCTGTCCCCCTCAGACCTAAAGAGAGAGATCTGTCCCCCTCAGACCTAAAGAGAGAGAACTGTCCCCCTCAGACCTAAAGAGAACGATCTGTCCCCCTCAGACCTAAAGAGAGAGATCTGTCCCCTCAGACCTAAAGAGAACGATCTGTCCCCTACAGACCTAAAGAGAACGATCTGTCCCCCTCACACCTAAAGAGAGAGATCTGTCCCCCTCAGACCTAAAGAGAGAGAACTGTCCCCCTCAGACCTAAAGAGAACGATCTGTCCCCCTCAGACCTAAAGAGAGAGATCTGTCCCCTCAGACCTAAAGAGAACGATCTGTCCCCTACAGACCTAAAGAGAACGATCTGTCCCCCTCAGACCTAAAGAGAGAGATCTGTCCCCCTCAGACCTAAAGAGAGAGAACTGTCCCCCTCAGACCTAAAGAGAACGATCTGTCCCCCTCAGACCTAAAGAGAGAGATCTGTCCCCCTCAGACCTAAAGAGAGAGAACTGTCCCCCTCAGACCTAAAGAGAACGATCTGTCCCCTCAGACCTAAAGAGAACGATCTGTCCCCCAAAGACCTAAAGAGAACGATCTGTCCCCCTCAGACCTAAAGAGAGAGATCTGTCCCCCACAGACCTAAAGAGAGAGATCTGTCCCCCTCAGACCTGAAGAGAGAGATCTGTCCCCTCAGACCTAAAGAGAACGAGCTGTCTCCCTCAGACCTAAAGAGAGAGATCTGTCCCCCTCAGACCTGAAGAGAGAGATCTGTCCCCTCAGACCTAAAGAGAACGATCTGTCCCCCTCAGACCTAAAGAGAGAGATCTGTCCCCCACAGACCTAAAGAGAAAGATCTGTCCCCCTCAGACCTAAAGAGAGAGATCTGTCCCCCTCAGACCTAAAGAGAGAGATCTGTCCCCCTCAGACCTGAAGAGAGAGATCTGTCCCCTCAGACCTAAAGAGAACGATCTGTCCCCCAAAGACCTAAAGAGAACGATCTGTCCCCCTCAGACCTAAAGAGAGAGATCTGTCCCCCACAGACCTAAAGAGAACGATCTGTCCCCCTCAGACCTAAAGAGAGAGATCTGTCCCCCTCAGACCTAAAGAGAGAGAACTGTCCCCCTCAGACCTAAAGAGAACGATCTGTCCCCCTCAGACCTAAAGAGAACGATCTGTCGCCCTTAGACCTAAAGAGAACGATCTGTCCCCCTCAGACCTAAAGAGAACGATCTGTCGCCCTTAGACCTAAAGAGAACGATCTGTCCCCCTCAGACCTAAAGTGAACGATCTGTCGCCCTTAGACCTAAAGAGAACGATCTGTCCCCCTTAGACCTAAAGAGAACGATCTGTCCCCCTCAGACCTAAAGAGAGATCTGTCCCCCTCAGACCTAAAGAGAGATCTGTCCCCCTTAGACCTAAAGAGAACGACCTGTCGCCCTTAGACCTAAAGAGAACGATCTGTCCCCCTCAGACCTAAAGAGAGAAATCTGTCCCCCTCAGACCTAAAGAGAACGATCTGTCCCCCTCAGACCTCAAGAGAGAGATCTGTCCCCTCAGACCTAAAGAGAGAGATCTGTCCCCCTCAGACCTAAAGAGAACGATCTGTCCCCCTCAGACCTCAAGAGAGAGATCTGTCCCCCTCAGACCTAAAGAGAGCGATCTGTCCCCTCAGACCTAAAGAGAACGATCTGTCCCCCTCAGACCTAAAGAGAGAGATCTGTCCCCCTCAGACCTAAAGAGAACGATCTGTCCCCCTCAGACCTAAAGAGAGAGATCTGTCCCCTCAGACCTAAAGAGAGAGATCTGTCCCCCTCAGACCTAAAGAGAACGATCTGTCCCCCTCAGACCTAAAGGGAGAGATCTGTCCCCCTCAGACCTAAAGAGAACGATCTGTCCCCCTCAGACCTAAAGGGAGAGATCTGTCCCCTCAGAACTAAAGAGAACGATCTGTCCCCCTCAGACCTAAAGAGAACGATCTGTCCCCTCAGACCTAAAGAGAACGATCTGTCCCCCTCAGACCTAAAGAGAACGATCTGTCCCCCTCAGACCTAAAGAGAGAGATCTGTCCCCCTCAGACCTAAGGAGAGAGATCTGTCCCCCTCAGACCTAAAGAGAGAGATCTGTCCCCCTCAGACCTAAAGAGAGAGATCTGTCCTCCTCAGACCTAAAGAGAACGATCTGTCCCCCTCAGACCTAAAGGGAGAGATCTGTCCCCCTCAGACCTAAAGAGAGCGATCTGTCCCCCTCAGACCTAAAGAGAGAGATCTGTCCCCCTCAGACCTAAAGAGAGAGAACTGTCCCCCTCAGACCTAAAGAGAGAGATCTGTCCCCCTCAGACCTAAAGAGAACGATCTGTCCCCCTTAGACCTAAAGAGAACGATCTGTCCCCTCAGACCTAAAGAGAACGATCTGTCCCCCTCAGACCTAAAGAGAGAGATCTGTCCCCCTCAGACCTAAAGAGAACGATCTGTCCCCCTTAGACCTAAAGAGAACGACCTGTCCCCTCAGACCTAAAGAGAGCGATCTGTCCCCTCAGACCTAAAGAGAACGATCTGTCCCCCTCAGACCTAAAGGGAGAGATCTGTCCCCTCAGACCTAAAGAGAACGATCTGTCCCCCTCAGACCTAAAGGGAGAGATCTGTCCCCTCAGACCTAAAGAGAACGATCTGTCCCCTCAGACCTAAAGAGAACGATCTGTCCCCCTCAGACCTAAAGAGAACGATCTTTCCCCCTCAGACCTAAAGAGAACGATCTGTCCCCCTCAGACCTCAAGAGAGAGATCTGTCCCCTCAGACCTAAAGAGAGAGATCTGTCCCCCTCAGACCTAAAGAGAGAGATCTGTCCCCTCAGACCTAAAGAGAACGATCTGTCCCCCTCAGACCTAAAGGGAGAGATCTGTCCCCTCAGACCTAAAGAGAACGATCTGTCCCCCTCAGACCTAAAGGGAGAGATCTGTCCCCCTCAGACCTAAAGAGAACGATCTGTCCCCCTCAGACCTAAAGAGAACGATCTGTCCCCCTCAGACCTAAAGAGAACGATCTGTCCCCCTCAGACCTAAAGAGAGAGATCTGTCCTCCTCAGACCTAAAGAGAGATCTGTCCCCCTCAGACCTAAAGAGAACGATCTGTCCCCCTCAGACCTAAAGAGAACGATCTGTCCCCTCAGACCTAAAGAGAACGATCTGTCCCCCTCAGACCTAAAGAGAACGATCTGTCCCCCTCAGACCTAAAGAGAGAGATCTGTCCCCCTCAGACCTAAGGAGAGAGATCTGTCCCCCTCAGACCTAAAGAGAGAGATCTGTCCCCCTCAGACCTAAAGAGAGAGATCTGTCCTCCTCAGACCTAAAGAGAACGATCTGTCCCCCTCAGACCTAAAGGGAGAGATCTGTCCCCCTCAGACCTAAAGAGAGCGATATGTCCCCCTCAGACCTAAAGAGAGAGATCTGTCCCCCTCAGACCTAAAGAGAGAGAACTGTCCCCCTCAGACCTAAAGAGAGAGATCTGTCCCCCTCAGACCTAAAGAGAACGATCTGTCCCCCTTAGACCTAAAGAGAACGATCTGTTCCCTACAGACCTAAAGAGAGAGATCTGTCCCCCTCAGACCTAAAGAGAGAGAACTGTCCCCCTCAGACCTAAAGAGAGAGATCTGTCCCCCTCAGACCTAAAGAGAGAGAACTGTCCCCCTCAGACCTAAAGAGAGAGATCTGTCCCCCTCAGACCTAAAGAGAGAGATCCGTCCCCCTCAGACCTAAAGAGAGAGAACTGTCCCCCTCAGACCTAAAGAGAGAGAACTGTCCCCCTCAGACCTAAAGAGAACGATCTGTCCCCCTCACACCTAAAGAGAGAGATCTGTCCCCCTCAGACCTAAAGAGAGAGAACTGTCCCCCTCAGACCTAAAGAGAACGATCTGTCCCCTCAGACCTAAAGAGAACGATCTGTCCCCCAAAGACCTAAAGAGAACGATCTGTCCCCCTCAGACCTAAAGAGAGAGATCTGTCCCCCACAGACCTAAAGAGAACGATCTGTCCCCCTCAGACCTAAAGAGAGAGATCTGTCCCCCTCAGACCTGAAGAGAGAGATCTGTCCCCTCAGACCTAAAGAGAACGAGCTGTCTCCCTCAGACCTAAAGAGAGAGATCTGTCCCCCTCAGACCTGAAGAGAGAGATCTGTCCCCTCAGACCTAAAGAGAACGATCTGTCCCCCTCAGACCTAAAGAGAGAGATCTGTCCCCTCAGACCTAAAGAGAACGATCTGTCCCCTACAGACCTAAAGAGAACGATCTGTCCCCCTCAGACCTAAAGAGAGAGATCTGTCCCCCTCAGACCTAAAGAGAACGATCTGTCCCCCTCAGACCTAAAGAGAGAGATCTGTCCCCTCAGACCTAAAGAGAACGATCTGTCCCCTACAGACCTAAAGAGAACGATCTGTCCCCCTCAGACCTAAAGAGAGAGATCTGTCCCCCTCAGACCTAAAGAGAGAGAACTGTCCCCCTCAGACCTAAAGAGAACGATCTGTCCCCCTCAGACCTAAAGAGAGAGATCTGTCCCCCTCAGACCTAAAGAGAGAGAACTGTCCCCCTCAGACCTAAAGAGAACGATCTGTCCCCTCAGACCTAAAGAGAACGATCTGTCCCCCAAAGACCTAAAGAGAACGATCTGTCCCCCTCAGACCTAAAGAGAGAGATCTGTCCCCCACAGACCTAAAGAGAACGATCTGTCCCCCTCAGACCTAAAGAGAGAGATCTGTCCCCCTCAGACCTGAAGAGAGAGATCTGTCCCCTCAGACCTAAAGAGAACGAGCTGTCTCCCTCAGACCTAAAGAGAGAGATCTGTCCCCCTCAGACCTGAAGAGAGAGATCTGTCCCCTCAGACCTAAAGAGAACGATCTGTCCCCCTCAGACCTAAAGAGAGAGATCTGTCCCCCACAGACCTAAAGAGAAAGATCTGTCCCCCTCAGACCTAAAGAGAGAGATCTGTCCCCCTCAGACCTAAAGAGAGAGATCTGTCCCCCTCAGACCTGAAGAGAGAGATCTGTCCCCTCAGACCTAAAGAGAACGATCTGTCCCCCAAAGACCTAAAGAGAACGATCTGTCCCCCTCAGACCTAAAGAGAGAGATCTGTCCCCCACAGACCTAAAGAGAACGATCTGTCCCCCTCAGACCTAAAGAGAGAGATCTGTCCCCCTCATACCTGAAGAGAGAGATCTGTCCCCTCAGACCTAAAGAGAACGATCTGTCCCCCTCAGACCTAAAAAGAACGATCTGTCGCCCTTAGACCTAAAGAGAACGATCTGTCCCCCTCAGACCTAAAGAGAACGATCTGTCGCCCTTAGACCTAAAGAGAACGATCTGTCCCCCTCAGACCTAAAGTGAACGATCTGTCGCCCTTAGACCTAAAGAGAACGATCTGTCCCCCTTAGACCTAAAGAGAACGATCTGTCCCCCTCAGACCTAAAGAGAGATCTGTCCCCCTCAGACCTAAAGAGAGATCTGTCCCCCTTAGACCTAAAGAGAACGACCTGTCGCCCTTAGACCTAAAGAGAACGACCTGTCCCCTTAGACCTAAAGAGAACGATCTGTCCCCCTCAGACCTAAAGAGAGAAATCTGTCCCCCTCAGACCTAAAGAGAACGATCTGTCCCCCTCAGACCTCAAGAGAGAGATCTGTCCCCTCAGACCTAAAGAGAGAGATCTGTCCCCCTCAGACCTAAAGAGAACGATCTGTCCCCCTCAGACCTCAAGAGAGAGATCTGTCCCCCTCAGACCTAAAGAGAGCGATCTGTCCCCTCAGACCTAAAGAGAACGATCTGTCCCCCTCAGACCTAAAGAGAGAGATCTGTCCCCCTCAGACCTAAAGAGAACGATCTGTCCCCCTCAGACCTAAAGAGAGAGATCTGTCCCCTCAGACCTAAAGAGAGAGATCTGTCCCCCTCAGACCTAAAGAGAGAGATCTGTCCCCCTCAGACCTAAAGAGAACGATCTGTCCCCCTCAGACCTAAAGGGAGAGATCTGTCCCCTCAGACCTAAAGAGAACGATCTGTCCCCCTCAGACCTAAAGGGAGAGATCTGTCCCCTCAGAACTAAAGAGAACGATCTGTCCCCCTCAGACCTAAAGAGAACGATCTGTCCCCTCAGACCTAAAGAGAACGATCTGTCCCCCTCAGACCTAAAGAGAACGATCTGTCCCCCTCAGACCTAAAGAGAGAGATCTGTCCCCCTCAGACCTAAGGAGAGAGATCTGTCCCCCTCAGACCTAAAGAGAGAGATCTGTCCCCCTCAGACCTAAAGAGAGAGATCTGTCCTCCTCAGACCTAAAGAGAACGATCTGTCCCCCTCAGACCTAAAGGGAGAGATCTGTCCCCCTCAGACCTAAAGAGAGAGATCTGTCCCCCTCAGACCTAAAGAGAACGATCTGTCCCCCTCAGACCTAAAGAGAGAGAACTGTCCCCCTCAGACCTAAAGAGAGAGATCTGTCCCCCTCAGACCTAAAGAGAACGATCTGTCCCCCTTAGACCTAAAGAGAACGATCTGTCCCCCTCAGACCTAAAGAGAGATCTGTCCCCCTCAGACCTAAAGAGAACGATCTGTCCCCCTCAGACCTAAAGAGAGAGATCTGTCCCCCTCAGACCTAAAGAGAACGATCTGTCCCCCTTAGACCTAAAGAGAACGACCTGTCCCCTCAGACCTAAAGAGAACGATCTGTCCCCCTCAGACCTAAAGAGAGCGATCTGTCCCCTCAGACCTAAAGAGAACGATCTGTCCCCCTCAGACCTAAAGAGAGAGATCTGTCCCCCTCAGACCTAAGGAGAGAGATCTGTCCCCCTCAGACCTAAAGAGAGAGATCTGTCCCCCTCAGACCTAAAGAGAGAGATCTGTCCTCCTCAGACCTAAAGAGAACGATCTGTCCCCCTCAGACCTAAAGGGAGAGATCTGTCCCCCTCAGACCTAAAGAGAGCGATCTGTCCCCCTCAGACCTAAAGAGAGAGATCTGTCCCCCTCAGACCTAAAGAGAGAGAACTGTCCCCCTCAGACCTAAAGAGAGAGATCTGTCCCCCTCAGACCTAAAGAGAACGATCTGTCCCCCTTAGACCTAAAGAGAACGATCTGTCCCCCTCAGACCTAAAGAGAGATCTGTCCCCCTCAGACCTAAAGAGAACGATCTGTCCCCCTCAGACCTAAAGAGAGAGATCTGTCCCCTCAGACCTAAAGAGAACGATCTGTCCCCCTCAGACCTAAAGAGAGCGATCTGTCCCCTCAGACCTAAAGAGAACGATCTGTCCCCCTCAGACCTAAAGAGAGAGATCTGTCCCCCTCAGACCTAAAGAGAACGATCTGTCCCCCTCAGACCTCAAGAGAGAGATCTGTCCCCTCAGACCTAAAGAGAGAGATCTGTCCCCCTCAGACCTAAAGAGAGAGATCTGTCCCCTCAGACCTAAAGAGAACGATCTGTCCCCCTCAGACCTAAAGGGAGAGATCTGTCCCCTCAGACCTAAAGAGAACGATCTGTCCCCCTCAGACCTAAAGGGAGAGATCTGTCCCCTCAGACCTAAAGAGAACGATCTGTCCCCCTCAGACCTAAAGAGAACGATCTGTCCCCCTCAGACCTAAAGAGAACGATCTGTCCCCCTCAGACCTAAAGAGAGAGATCTGTCCTCCTCAGACCTAAAGAGAGATCTGTCCCCCTCAGACCTAAAGAGAACGATCTGTCCCCCTCAGACCTAAAGAGAACGATCCGTCCCCTCAGACCTAAAGAGAACGATCTGTCCCCCTCAGACCTAAAGAGAACGATCTGTCCCCCTCAGACCTAAAGAGAGAGATCTGTCCCCCTCAGACCTAAGGAGAGAGATCCGTCCCCCTCAGACCTAAAGAGAGAGATCTGTCCCCCTCAGACCTAAAGAGAGAGATCTGTCCTCCTCAGACCTAAAGAGAACGATCTGTCCCCCTCAGACCTAAAGGGAGAGATCTGTCCCCCTCAGACCTAAAGAGAGCGATCTGTCCCCCTCAGACCTAAAGAGAGAGATCTGTCCCCCTCAGACCTAAAGAGAGCGATCTGTCCCCCTCAGACCTAAAGAGAGAGATCTGTCCCCCTCAGACCTAAAGAGAGAGATCTGCCCCCCTCAGACCTAAAGAGAGAGATCTGTCCCCTCAGACCTAAAGAGAGATCTGCCCCCCTCAGACCTAAAGAGAACGATCTGTCCCCTCAGACCTAAAGAGAGAGATCTGTCCCCCTCAGACCTAAATAGAGAGATCTGTCCCCCTCAAACCTAAAGAGAGATCTGTCCTCCTCAGACCTAAAGAGAGCGATCTGTCCTCCTCAGACCTAAAGAGAGATCTGTCCTCCTCAGACCTAAAGAGAGAGATCTGTCCCCCTCAGACCTCGTTAAAGAGACCTTTCCTCCTCAGACCTAAAGAGAGAGATCTGTCCCCCTCAGACCTAAAGAGAGAGATCTGTCCCCCTCAGACCTAAAGAGAGAGATCTGTCCCCCTCAGACCTAAAGAGAGAGATCTGTCCCCCTCAGACCTAAATAGAGAGATCTGTCCCCCTCAGACCTAAAGAGAGAGATCTGTCCCCCTCAGACCTTGTTAAAGAGACCTTTCCTCCTCAGACCTGGTGAGCGTTTTTCCTCTGAGCCTGCTCCTTCTCATAAAGTTTCCTGTTTATGGCATCAACCCTCTTCTGACCTTGAATCTTGAGCCTTTTAAATTCGGCTTCTATCGTCTTGTCCTTCTCTCCCTTCAGCCTGTAGTCCGCCCAGACATTGTTAGTTTTGCAGGAAGTCGATTTTTTGGAGTAGATTTAGCTGCAGCGTCTCGTTTGTTCTCTGTTGTGAGTCCAGGTCGTTATTGATGTGTTTTATCTTTTTCCTCAATGCCGTAATGGTCTCCGTAGCGTTGGTTTCATTGGCTGCCTTCTTGGACAGCTGCTCGTCCAGTTTCCATTTTAATCTCCATTTGGTGGACGTCCTCCGTCAGTGTGGCGTAAGACTCTCTGTCAGCTCCTGTCATTTCTGGTCCAGCTGTTGAAGCAATTGAAGAAGTAACAGAAGACTCACGTTTGCTGCTTTGAGCTGATGGTTATTGTGGCACTGAAGTCCAACTATTTGATTCAGCGGTTTGATTCAGCGAAAGTCCTCAGCAAAAACTGTGAGGAAACGTAATTTCACCCCTGAAGTGGCTGCAAAATGTATTGATGCTTTACAACAAATCCCTCCAGTGACTTTACCTGCTAACTGTGATTTTATTGTTGACAACTTTAACAGTAAACTACTCACTGCCCTCGATACAGTTGCACCATTCAAACTTAAAAAGGTTAATCCTAAACCCCTTCCCCCTTGGAGAAACGGGGAACTCAAACAACTTAAGAGAAATTGCAGGAAGGCGGAGGAGATGGAGGAAACGCAAAATAACGATAAATTATCAAATATTCCGTGCCCAACAAAAGACCTACAATACAGCAATAAGAAATGCAAGAAACAAATTCTTTTCCACAATAATCACTAATAATCACATCATAAAAATAACCCCAAAGTCTTATACTCAACGATAGAACATGTTTTAAACCCTCATTTAAACAAAACTCCTTTCATCCCCACAGATTCCCTCTGTGAGGAGTTTGCAGACCACTTCAGAGGAAAGATAGACATTATCAGGTGTAATATTTTATCTACCCAAAGTAACACGGTTCTAAATACATCTGATGGCCTATTTGTTCCAGAGGAAACACTAGACAGTTTTGTCCTGGTTAATGCTGAGATGCTTGATAAAGCTTTCTCCTCCGTGAGGCCCACCACATGTCCCAACCCCGTTTTTTTAAAACATTTTATGGATCTTTTAGAGACGAGCTTCTAAACATGATGAATTGCTCTCTCCAGACGGGGGCCTTCCCTGCTGCGTTTAAAGGGGCGGTGGTGAGGCCCCTGTTGAAGAAGAGCAATTTGGACTGTATAGATTTTAACAATTTCAGACCAGTATCCAACCTACCATTTTTAAGCAAAATCTTAGAAAAACTTGTCTTTATCCAACTTAATGATTTTATTACTGCACAAAATGTCCTTGAGAAATTCCAGTCCGGCTTCAGGGTAAACCACAGCACCGAGACCGCCCTCTTAAAGATTTTAAATGACTCTAGATTAAATTATGACTCACAGAAGGTCACAGTGTTGGTTCTTCTGGATCTGAGCGCTGCCTTTGATACAGTTGACCACACCATTCTTTTAACTCGTTTAAAACAAATCGGCCTCTCTGCTGTACACAAATGGTTTACTTCCTACCTCACAGACAGGACGTTCATGGTGAGTGTGGATACTTGCTCCTCTAAGGTGCATGGAATTACATGTGGTGTGCCCCAGGGTTCAACTTTAGGCCCAGTGCTTTTTAATCTGTATATGCTCCCTCTTGGTGATGTCATCAGGAGACACGGGGTCAATTTTCACAGTTTTGCTGATGATACACAGTTATACATCTCCATGTCTCCTGATGACACCAGGCCAATGGATGCACTTTTCAACTGCATTTTAGATATAAAATTCTGGATGGCAGAAAACTTTCTCCAGCTTAACCAGGACAAAACTGCAATGTTAATCATCGGCCCTGAGGCCCAGAGAGAGAGAATTTTACCCAAACTACAGTCACTGTCTATTGATCCTTCCTCACAGGTGAAGAACCTGGGTGTGATCTTTGACTCTGAGCTGGCGTTTATTCCACACATTAAGAATATCACAAAGATATATTTTTACCATCTAAAGAACATAGCCAGAGTCCGCCATTCTCTCTCGGGCCAACACGGAGACGCTCATGCATGCTTTTATCACCAGTTGTATCGATCACTGTAATGCCCTGCTTTCTGGTCTTCCCAAAAAGAGTATCTCAGGTTTACAACTTTTATAAAATTCGGCAGCTCGTGTCCTGACGAAGACCAGGAGGCGGGACCACATTACACCGGTTTTAGAATCGCTGCATTGGCTCCCTGTGTGTTTCAGGATCAATTTTAAAGTTCTTTTAATGGTTTTTAAATGTCTTAATGGTCTTGGTCCTTCTTATCTTTCAGAACTGCTTTTACCTTATGAACCTTCACGGCCCCTTCGCTCCTCCAGCAGGGGTCTCCTAGTTATTCCTAAAGTCAACAAAAAGACTCACGGCGAGGCGTCTTTGCAATATTACGGCCCTCGCCTCTGGAACGACCTGAGGAGGAGCTCAGGGCTGCAGAGAACGAAAAATGTTTTTAAGAGCAGGCTCAAGACCCACCTTTTTAGCTTAGCCTTTAACTGACTAATCTATTTATTTAATCTTAATATATAAAATGTATATATATGGGAGGTTGTCCCAGGTGCATTGTTTTAAATGTTGTAATCTGTAAAGCACTTTGTGATACCTTTCGGTATGAAAAGTGCCTTATAAATAAAGTTTGACTGATTGATTGATTGATTGAACTGTGGACTTCAGTGCCACAATAACCATCTTTGCCTTTCTTTCTGTTTATTCATTTCTTGCTGAGACACAGAGGCTTGAAGTCTGTTGTTCAGGCAGGCCCTGGTTTTGGGCATGAAGAGCTTGGACCTCGGCTCTGCCCTCCCTCAGGGTCTTGTTGATGTCCAGCACCTCCTGGAGATGTTGTGATTGCAGACTTTTCCCGTAAAGAGCCATCATATCTGCTGCCACTTGGAGAAATGTTTAAAAAACATTAATCATGGCTTACACTGTAGTTCCACTGCCAATCTCATGTTGTTTCAAATTATTATATTCAAACAATTAGCATTATTATTTCCATTGCATGGGGCAGGCATATTATATTCTGTATATTATAATACTCTTTCAGTCTTGTTATTTCCTTGTTGTCATTCATCCATTACAGTTTACAGTTACATTTTTCACCTGTATACTGTAGCACGTTAAAAAGTGTAGAATGGGCCACTTGAGAGTTGGCCCTCACTCAGCAAACCCTCACCCAGCTACCCTAACTTCCTACTTTGTGGATGACGTTTGTATTTTCTACTGTGAGATGCGTTAAAAGGGTGTCGAAATATGACGAAACATGCGGCAAAATGCAGTGAAATGCGGCGAAAGCCTGTTTTACATACAGTACAGTGACTAAGTAACGTTGTAAGAGTTAAGGTTATGATTATATTCTACAGTGATGTTGTGGAATTACACTTTAAGGACAGAAGGTCTCTGACATCATCACAGAATCACATTTGAGGCAGCTGTGAGCATTAGATCTGTGATAAAACTCTAGGGGCGCTGCCATGTGTGGCATTGTCAAGTTTATTGATTCAATGTATGTATTTTATCAATTAATGTAACGGACAGCAGATGGCGCCATCCCCCAAAATGTATAAAAGCACACCCTGGTCCACCCGCACTTCCTGTTTTCCACGCTGGTGTCCCCCAGCCTGGTTGGGCTGTGCCCAGGGCGTGCTTAGTGTTCTTCGTATCCAGGTAGTTGTCTCGCGTTCATTACACCATTCTTAGATTTTGGTTTAGCCACTAACGCAGGTCAAATCGTAGTGCATTAAAGCCTCAACGCGCACCGCCCCATGGCATCCACTGCTCCACGCTCAGGTTGTCCCACGTGAAAAGTGCATTAGGAAGCTCTGGACAAGCCGAGGAGAGCTTGATGTGGGCGTTCACCGGTAGGATTCACCTTGCCTCGTGGTTAGCCCTCTTCAAGTAATTCTTCTTAAACTAACTTCTTTATTACACTTAGGTGGGCCTGGTCTTGCTTCTCTGCTTTGTTAATTTGCTTCCTGACATTTGTGACTCAAACTAATTTGTACAAACTGTGTGCCAACTGAAAGCTGATGTGAACTAACAACAACAACAAATCTGCTGTACCTGTCTTTTTGGTTCGAACTTATGTGCCTTTAATGTACATTTTCCAGTTATACTGGATGGCATTGTCCTGACATCTATTCATTTATTTACAGTAATTTAGAAAATACCACTACTACTGTGGTGGTATTTTTGTGAAAAATGTACTTTCCATTATATAACTGTGAAATGTACATTCTTAACAGTTGTCTGATCTGTAATGTTTATGGCAAATTTATGTAAAATGGAGGGGAAAAAAAAGAACAAAAAGGTTATTCCCTGTAAAATAAACAACCATTTGCTGTACACATATCTACTTTTTCAGTTGGTAAATTCACTGGACAATTTCCAGACTTTTTTGACTCTATCCCTCACCTGTCATTGCTGACTCAATGAATTGTCTGTAAACGTCCGTCACTGGAACACGGGAATTTTGATGTTGGAAAAATTGGGCATTAGTACTTAGTGTGAGTAATGAGTACATATGATATAGAACAGGCATGTCTACATGACAGAGACTGAGGCTGTGATTCGATTTGTTGAATCCTGCTGCAAAAAAGAGACATCTTAATAAGTTGAAATGACTGCAATAGATTGGTTACAGATAATTCATGCCTCATTAATGGTCACACTCGAGGAAAAAGATCAACTCTTTCACCTTCTCCTGCACAAATACTTTAAAGTGGACATTTTATGCAATGGAAACCAATTAAGATTACCAGAAAAACTACAGAGGTTATACAGACTCTGTAACATGTTTGAAAATGCCATTTTAACAACGTGAAGAGAATTTTGAATTGAATAATCATGGGTCACACACAGATTCCAATGAGGTGGATGATACTGTGCTCTGGATTTCAGTAAACAGGCCATATCTGGTGTAAGAGCAGTGGATGAGATGCGTAAAGACCAGACAGTTACACATCAACTCGTCTAAGCTCAGGTAAGAACATATCTCAGTTTGGAAAAACAGTGGCCTGTTCCTTTAACCTTTTACCCCCTGCCTTAACCGAGTGCATTTTCTCCAGTTCAGCTTTACCCAAATCTACAAACTCATCTAAATGGATCCTTTTCATCGCGTTGTCATTTTTTAACAGTTTTTCCACTGCTTTTTTAATATGTTTTTGTCACTTTTCTGTTTTGCTTTTTTGTCTTTTTTGTTGATTTTATCTCACAAGTTTTAATCACTTTTCTTTGCATTTTTTGTCACATCTTTGACACTGTTGCGTTTAAAAAAAATAAAAAAGTTGTTTTGTTTGCTAAGTCTTGGTTTCACGAGCAAGGACAACGCAACAACTCAAAGTGTATTTAAGAAAGAAAAGATCTGAACGGTGGACTGTGGGAGATCTTCTTTAGGTGGTTGATTTTGTATTTATTTTAATATGAGGTCATGTATTTTGAAATAATATTTTTTTTGTTTTATGTTTTGGGGTTGTTTTGCTGCAGGAGGGATGGGTGCAGATCAATCCAATCAATCAATCAATCAATCAATCAATGGTTTTGTATAGCCCAATATCACAACAGAAGTTACCTCACAGGGCTGCACCAAACATCAAGACAATAAAACAGAGCAATAAATATGACAACTAAAAGTTCAGGTGAATGAAGTATCCAGGCAAACATAATGTCCAAAAAGTGTCGGCAGCAGGTAGCGACGAGCGGCGCGGGTCTCCCCCGTCCCTAGACTCTCCAACACGAAAAACTCAAAAACCCAGCAGGAGAAAAGAGAAACTTTGGGGAGAACCACAGAAGGAGAGATCCACGCCCATGGACGGACAGGCTATAGAGACCCAGGGCCGAAGGATCCCTCAGCAGACGGCCGACCGTCCAGTCCTCAGATTCCAGCATGCAGGGTTCCTCCGTTCAGCCGGGTTCCTCCATTCGATCTAGACAGGCACTCCCGAGGGGGAGTGGGACAGGAGACACCATGTGAACAGTGATGAACAGACTACAGATAAATTACATTTTGTATCATAATAAGACAAAGTCTGCAGTAAGAAGTGGAGGATAGCGCTCAGTGGACCGTACTTCCCACAGCAGTTCCTCCTAAGGCAGCTTTACTTCAGGCTGTGGGTTAGAGCTTTACCTAACTGACCTGATTATAAGCTAATTCTCTGAGGTACGTTTTGAGCCTAGTCTTAAATGAGGAGCTTGGAGCTAAAGGCTCTGCCTCCTACAGTGATTTTGGAGACTCGAATCATTATTAGCCCTGAGTTAGAGAGTGGAGTGTTGGTCAATATGGAATAATAGTGTATTGGAGATAGAGCGGAGCTAAACCCTTTATGGATTTAAATGTGAGGAGCAGGATTTTAAATTGGATTCTAAACTCAAGAGGAAGCCAGTGGAGAGACTTTAGCACAGGTGTAATGTGTTCCCTTCTCTTTGTCCGCGTTAACGCTCTTGCAGCTGCATTTTGAACTAATTGAAAACTTTTCAGGGAACTTTGAGGACACGCTGCCAGCAGGCAGTTACTGTGGTCCAGCCTTGAAGAGACAAATGCATGAATACGTGTTTCTGCATCACTCTTAGGTAGGATGTTTCGTATTTTAGAAATGTTGCGCAGGTGAAAGAATGCTATTTTACAAGCCTGGTTTATATGTGTTTTAAAAGAGAGGTCTTGGTCAAACAGAACTCCAAGGTTTTTTACTGTTGTGCTCGTTGATATGCTAACATTATCCAGGGAGATGATCTGCTGAGATAAAGACTCTCTCAGTTTTTGAGGGCCTAATGTAACAAGCACAGTCACAGTCATCCAGGTCTTAATGGCTTTTACGCAGGAGCTAAGCGTATCTAATTTATCTGTCTGACCTGGTTTCATTGATAAGTACAGCTGTGTGTCGTCCGCGTAAATGTATATTGTCATTTACATTTTCGGTAAATTATGTTACCTAATGGAAGCATGTACACTGTACAGCATGAATAAAATTGGCCCGAGCACTGAACCTTGTGGCACCCCATAGCACACTTTGGAACACGGTGAAGACTGTTGGTTCACATTAACAAATTGGTGCCTGTCAAATAAGTAAGATTTAAACCAGAAGACGGCTGATCCCCTGATGCCACATTCTAACCTCTGCAGGAGAATATTGTGGTCGATTGTGTCAAAGGCTGCGCTGAGGTCTAACAGAACCAGGACTGAAGCTATAGTCCGGCATCAGCTGCTAAAAACAGGTCGTTGGTAACTTTGACCAAGGCGGTCTCTGTGCTATGATAACTTCTGAGACCCATCTACCCTGACAGATGGGTCCAAATGGGCAAAGTCAATGTTTTGAAGTAAAGTCAATGTTTTGAAGTGGTCATCACAAAGTCTGAAGCTGAAAAGCCATGTGCACGCAAGGGGGCTACACATGTGTCTCAGTTACACCAGTTCTGTTTGGAGAAATGGACCAAAACTCCTGCCAACTATTATGAGAAGCTTGTGGAAGGAAATACAAAACATTTGACCCAAGTTATACAGTTTAAAGACAATGCAACCAAATATTAATGAATAATTAATTCACACAGCACAACAAATACATTACAAATTTTAAAAAAGACAATACATCATTTGAAATCGAATCTGGAATCGAATCTCCAGGCTCTGGAGTATGGCCTTTTACCCCTACCAGAAGTGACACACATACAGTAGATACACACACTGTCTTGTGAAGACTTCTCTAGAAACAGCAATGAGGTAAGAACAACAGTGTCTTGTTCCATCACGTCCTAAAGAAGCTCTGATGCACAAAGTGCTGGAGGGCAGCGCATCATGCACAGAGTTTGACTCCAGTGACAGCAGCAGACATGGAGATTTGATTGACTGACACGGAGTTATGTTGCTGAGCTGCAAATGTCGTGGAACAATGTAACGCAATCCTCTGAAGTGAGACTTTGATCTGTGCTTTCTCACCATTTCTCTCCTGCAAGGATTAAATCTCTTCAAAAAAACAAACAACTGACACAAATCCACCGCTGCTTTATGTGTCACATTTTCTTTGATCTTTAATTTATTCTTGATTTGGCCAAAACAAACTCAAAAGTGGCACACATTCTGAGGACATATGCGACATGATGGTAATACTGAACAAAGCAATATTACATCAAAACATTGAAAGCCTGTAATGAATTTATTGATTATGTATGGAAATATTTTATTAACAGTAGTTTTATTCAAGCGTTTAAAAATTCTTAAAGACCAACAAAGTAAAAAAGGTACTAGGAGAAGATGCTACTTGAGTAGTTGACAAAACAATGCATTCTTTAGTCTGCTCACATGTGGTCTATGAGGCACACAATGTACGAGCTGTGTCAGCCAGCCTAACGGCACAGTGGTGCAGCCGTTAGTGCTCGTGCCTCACGGCAACAGGTACTCTGGTTTCCCCTACCACTAAAAATATGTACAATAGGTTCCCCTTTGGGGCCAGGCCAGGACTCCCTCCCTCAGTTAAAGGTCAAATAAAAAGCCTGACATCACAAAGTCCAAATGATGGTTCTTTTAGGAAAAAAACAGTGCTCTGGAAGATAATGTGTGTGGGGGAAGGTGCTCTTTGGTGTTTGGGGAACGAAGACTCAAAAGAAAAACAAAAAAATTGTGGAAATAAAAAGTACCGTAAGACTAAAAGAAGTACAGTTTCTCATCTCGGGCCCCATATATAAGCAAACTGTTGCTTCAAGGGTGTCCCATTTATGAATATGCATTATTCCATGAATGAATGTGTAAATGTTTTACTGTATATTCATAATAAACTGAAACTGAACTGAAACTTCTTCAATAAGTTACTCACGTCCATGCACTTTAGTAAATACTGAGGACTACTCGCCTGTGCAGAAAGGAACGATCAGTGTATTATTGAATGTATGATGCTGATCAGCTTCAGAAAGGCCTTGAGCAGCATTGTTAAGATGTGCTGTTGTCTTGAATCTAAAGTTTATCAACTTTTTAATGTAAAACTTTTTTCTTTCTTTATTGTGTGTGCATCAGATACGTGTTTAATATTGTTTCATAAATGTTAGTAAGATTGAATTACTATCAGGCTAGTGCAAACGGACCTTTGATTATTTTCTTCCAAACTTCATTTATCGTTTGCTAAGCCTTCACTGAGTTCACTGACGTATAATCCACACGGGTCCTCGATGGAAAATAAAACTGTAGTAACGGAGAGTGAGCTCTAGAGGTCGCCAGCAACGCACAAAACAACGTGACATCAAATTCGCCTACAGTAACTGATAACTAGAACTAATAACTATTGTTTATAAACACAAGTGAAGGCCACAGGGCAGAACTCTCCAGTCCCCACTCATTTCAACAGGGAACAAAAGGCTTTCCAGATCACGACATTTGCATAGGTTGTTTGCATTTTTGGCGTTTGAGATCAAAATTCTGTGTTTTTTTCTTTTTTCCTTTTTATATTTCCTTCTTTCTTGTGTTAAAGTTTTACGTCACTTGTTGCGATTTGTTCATGGAAAAAGTAAGTCTGCTGCGGAATTTTGAATGTATGAAACCTCTGGCATGTCATCCACAAACAGAAGTCAAGTCCCGAGCTGCCATTGGACGCATCTCACCTGTCGGAACCTTAATTGTGGCTTGTCATTCCATTTGAGGAATTGTGTGAAGTAGGCTAGGCCTTTCAAATTGTATCTGAGAAAGCACTTGGCCAAACGGTGCTGCCATTGGATGTGCGCACCTCCTACGCACGCACACGCGATCCTTCCAATGCAATATGTGATTTACGCATCTGGAATAACAGATCGTGTTTGAACACATGCCTAGTGTTAATTATAAAGAGAAACTGCGTTGGGAAAAGACACTTCTTTACACCACATGTGCCAATCAAAACACATTTTTTTGTCCGCTAAGACTTATGTTGAAACAAACATCACCAAAAGCGGCAGGCCTGAAGGTAGGCTATTTATCAAATATATATATATATATATATAAAAAAAAAAAAAACATTGGACAGGTCCACTAAAAGCATTATGTAGGCCAGGCATATATGTATGTATATATGTATGTATATATATATGTATGTATATACGTGCCCCAATTCTAGGCACATTTTCACTGCAGCGCGCGCGGGTCCGTGGCCCTCCACACCGTAAACACTTCAATATGTGAATGAAAATGAAAAACGTTTGGACACACCTACGCTACGATTCTACAACATAAAACTTGGTTTGCATAAATTACGGAAGAAGCCTGAGAGGCCTGATTATCTCCATGTTGTAGGCAGTAAGTCTAAGCTTAAAATTACAAATAAATGGACTAGGCCAGTGGTTCTCAAACAGGGAACCATATGCATTTAAGTTATAGTTGGGAGTTGTTGTGGTTTAGACATGAATTAGTCCCATCTATAGATCATTCAGACCCAGCTGAGTCCGAATTTGATCTGGCAGGTCTACAATGTCATGGCGCTACCTGTGCAAAGTGGACTAGAGGCTATAGGTTCTTGTTTCATTTGCTGATAGTGACACATCGGTCTGTTGCCACCACTAGATGGCGCAGTTGTTACGCATGAAATGAGCATTTCTAAGCAATCTGGGCTAAATGAGAGAAAGTGCGACACCGGATTCCTTTGACTTGCGAATTGGGCCAAGGCCGTCTGTCTTTTAGCTGGCCCCAAGCAGCATTAATATATTGTGTGTTGATTTTTTATTTTTTGCTTGTTGCTTAGAACTTGGTCAAAAGTCAGAGTGCGCTGTAAACCTATTAGGCTACTGTTTTAGGAAGGTCTATAGTGTTAATGATACTTGCTTACTTTACTTTAGTCTTTATTTAAGGGACAATGCACAGAGACATGGAGCTCACAGAGGCAGAGACTTACTGCACCAGATGACAGCTAAATGGCTGGTTTGCGTCCGTAGTCTCTGGAGAGACAAAACAAAATGTTCCATCTACACAGAATGTGTGGAAGTGAAACTCCTATAGACTCAAACCTCAGGTGACCCTGTTCTGTGTCACGTTCTGTTCTGCTCTCAAATCTGGTTGTATAATAATTCTATTCACAACAATTACATGTTGCAAAGATGCTCTGGGCTCTTATTAGATCGGCCTTATATGGCCCTATGAGGGCGTCCTGTAGTCCTCCTAGTAAGCTATAATATAGACCCATCGTCGCCTTTCGTGCAATAAAATAAAAGATAGGGCCGTTGAGGCGCCAGGTGAGCAATAAGACACACATATTGAGACAGCTTGTGTAATTTCTGTATCTATTCTCTAGCGCCAGGTAGCTACACATTAACCAGACAATATACAAATAAAGATATGGCTTTGATAAACTCGCGACACGAAGAGTTATAAAGCAATAAGCAAGTTGTTTCTGTTGCTTTGGGTTGAATATGTGCGTGTGTGGGCTACAACAAGAAGTTTAATTCCACAATCTATGCTGAGTTGTATAGGCCGAATTAGAAGTTCCTTCTCTTGCAACTCCTACAGGCCTAACGACCGCAAGTCTATTCATATTGTCCATTTTAGAGAGTTTTGTTGAATCTTCTGAATTACCTACTCTAATATCAGATGTTAAAATTATCATATATCATATATCAATTATTATATATCATATTATTATGAAAACCCCCTCGGTTCCTTATGTTCGTGAAGGAGTCACTAAAAAAAAACGGCACAGATTCGCACAATGACTTTTTTTATTGAAACGTTCAAGATTCAAGATCACGATGTTGATGTTGTAAACTAGACGTAAATTCGAGGCAACATAACCGATTATGAAACACAAAAAAGTAACCTTTTCACTTTATTTATGCGCCACCTTTGGCCTAGGTCAGCAAAAAATAATGTTAAGAACAGAAAATAGCTTTGACTTATTTTATAGGCCTTTCTGAAACCAGTGATGAAGTGTGTTCTCGCTTAATTGAAATAACAGCCTAAACAGCACTTTACGCACGACGACAAGTGAAAACACAATGGCACGCGAGAGTGAGGAACATTTAGGTGGATTCAAATCCATTTTCAGAAAGATGAAGGTAAAATGCAAGTGGCAACATAAGGAAAATGATAGCCCCACAAAGAATCTTTACACAAGAGGGTATATCAACAATAAATTAAACTGATCCCTAAAACAAACTGCTTGTTGTATTTACACAAAATAATATCAAATAATTACATAAATATTTTATTTATATCCTTATGTACACCAAAATTCAATACTTCATTTAAGCTATTCTTATAGAAACTTGACTGCTTCCCTTTGCATTAGGCGCGTGCAGAGAATTGAATGTAGTCACCAATTAGAAATAATAAAGGTAATCATACTTAAGTTGGCCTAAAAGTAATTGCAGAGTTTAAGGGCATGCAGCATGTTGACCACTGTTATGCCGAATGAGAATACAGCAGTGTTTTAAATGTAGGGCCAACACTAAACGAGCCAAATCAACGCCGGGTGCTTACGCACGTCACAGAAGTGTACGTCCAGATCAGGAGAAGTACAAGCTGCAGGATCTCCCAAACCAGGCGCTGGTCATTTACATCCAATACTTATATGGTAATTGACAAGAAAGATGTGGTTTAATTTAACAAAATAAATCATAAACATAGCAAGGGTGTTAAACCAAAGTGCATTTCAGAAAATAAAACCGTTTATCGTTTGTTTTTAAACCTGTGTTGATCAAATCCTAACATCTTTAATTTTGCTCCACAACAAACATATCCATATTTTTCATGATTGGATCCTATGGTGACCCGCTTCTGGGCCGGTCTTGACTGGAGTCCAGACCACTGACCAAGCGCTGGATGCTCTGCAGCTCATTTGCAGCGTCTTTCTCCGAAGACAAAGTTTTTGGTGACAGTGATATGGAGCCGGAGGAGATAGTGGAGGAGTGACTGGTCACTTCTGAAGTAGAGTCCAGTGTCACGGCAGACACGGGGCTACTGGCTTTGAGCTCCGATGCTCCGCTGGCCATGGAGGGCATGGCCGTGGTGAGCAGCGTGCTGTCTGGCGTCGTCATGGGCAGCGAGTACGGACTATACCTGAGTCTGGGGCGCACTGCGTTCAGGAGCGGGTGCCTGTGTACGGACGAAGAGGCGGCAGATGAGGCAGCTGCCGCAGCAGCCATGTACGTGTACGGGTAAGGAAAGAGGCCACCAAAGGGAGACATTGCCAGGCCCTGAAAACGCACACAAACATCCACAAATTCAGTACATGCAAAACGACTAAAGTAACAACCAATCATTCAATAGGCAACCTCAAACCTGACGTCGCCTCTATAGTTCTGTTCACCAACACAACAGCGGTGCTGAAGCCATTGGGTCTTGCCAATATGCTACATATTTGATTTTTTTCTTACTTTTCTTACTTTTTCCGTTCTATTAGTATTTGTTACAATTGTGAAGGCATAGGCTATTGTTTAAAGAGTGTGTGAGTGTATTACTGTTCCTTGCGAACAGACTCTGCTGACAGACCAGTTTTGATAAATCAACACAGTTTCACCATGACTCATTCATTGGTATACTGTGTAAACCGCTTTTAAAAACATTAGCACAGGGTTTAACGCCAAGTGTTTCCTTAAAAAGTCAACATAGCCAGGTGCTTAAATTAGGATACGGCTGCAGTCGTTCCTACGCGCAGGTAATGGTGGAGCCACTCAGCACTTTAACAAACACGCTCGACAATAATGGGACCCGAGTCACAACTATTGAGGCTTTTTCGCGCAAAGTAGTGAGGGCTTATTGTATAGAAGAACTGGTTTTACCTGTGATGCCAAGACGTGTTGTTGCAAATGGAACGGCAGGCCCGGTGCTCCCGTCAGGCTTGGCGAGGGTGAGGCCATGCTGGTCGTGTCCATGGTGCTCACTCCCCCTGAGGATACGGCTGCCAGAAGGGGGCCCATGCCCGCAGCCATGTTTGAGAACGCGCTTCCCATGTTGAACTGACCCGGATGCAAGAGAAATGGGTGCGCGTTTCCGATATGGTTAAAAAACTGCTGTCCTGATAGACCTGTGGGGAATCCAAAGTTATGCAAGTGTCCATGGCCCAAGTGCGCAGTGTCAGTCTGAACTGTCAAAGGCATAAAGCTGTCTTTAAGAGAGCGGCACTCGTCACTTTTGGCCTGTTCTAGATTTGGGCTTTTGATGTCCTCTGCAGTGCGTGTCGTACTGGAGATCACAGTGACGGGGCTCTGTCGAGAATCAGCCAGGCTTTTCTCAGTTCTAGAGCCGGCCTCGCGCGCTTTGCTGCCGGAGTCATTATTACTAAACGTGTTGCACTTGGCCGGGCTTGCCTCGTGCTCCCTCCCGTCTTCCGTGGTTGTAGAAATCTTATTGGAGTCTGGCCCGTCTTTGAGGTGTCCGTCTTTGCTCTCGTCATCACTGTCCTCATCGCTGTCACCAAAGTCTAAAAAAAATATACAACACTTCAGAACCTGGTCTGTGATAAAGACAGAATCAACAGTTGCGCGCATGAACTTCCATGGTATAGGCCCATAAGGTGAGTATAGTCACGATGAATTACTACGCATTTAAAATGAGTGGCTGTTTTATATGGCCGTGTTCAGAGGCGGGTAGTATAGTCAGTTACATTTACTCAAGTACACGCACACGCACTTGAGTAACGTTTTGAAGTTACATCTAAGTAGTTTTATCATACATTCTGCTTGGGTAATATCATACTGAAGAATTCTTAGAGTAAAACAATAGTTGCGCGTCCCACTGTAAGTAAAGGTAAAAGCGTCACGTTGCCATATGAAGTTTGTGTTTCGTGTACCTTATTCTCCAGATTTACTTTCCTTCAGCCTACATATTTTTTTGGGATATTTTCTTTGTAATGATCAGAATTTCCACATTATTCCTCGCATTTCTGGTCACCATTGAAACATAAATTAGACTTTTACGCTCAAACCGTCACTAATTACGCACAATATTTAAGTAGCATTTCATCCCGTATAGTTTCACTTTTACTTGAGTAATTATTAGGGCGACTACATTTGACTTCTGCGTGGGCACCCAGTTGTTTACTTTGCCCACCTCTGGCCATGTTGACCATTTTATTGTTCAACATCGAATCCAATATGCTAAGAGGCCAAACCAGAAATGAGTCTTTTGAATCGTTCATGTCCGCAAAATCCAAGGAACAAAATCGATGGTTCTTGTTAGACTGACTGTTGCTGGAGTTTACGCGCTAACCTTTAGCATGTGGGGGGCCGACTGTGGACACGGCGGGAGACGAGGCCTGGCCAAAGCACTTGAAAGACGGCTGCTCTCCCGACGAGTCGTCTGATGCGCCGTTCTCTTTCTTCTGCTGGTCCTCGTACGAGCGCATGGACTGCAGAGCCAGCTGTTTCCTGTGCAGAGGACGTACATTATTACGCAAAGGCCGACGGATGGAGGACTTAACTACTGATACTGCAGGTGAGAACACGATGTCAGCAGCGTTTATGAACCTTTTACACGTGGTACGTTCACATTATGTCAAAAAAATGAAGCGTCTTGAGTTACGGAGATACAAACAAGTTATGGCAATCTCTCTTGGGTTTACCTTTTTTCTCGTCTTCCATTGCCAGTGTCACGGAATCCTTTGGCAAATGGATTATGATCAATTTTGAGCTGAGTGATCTGAAATGAAAACGAACCAAATGAGTTCGATTAGACTAACACAGAAAAGACAGTCTAAAACATACCAACAAAACTGTGTTTGAACAGGGGTTTGGACCATGCATAAACCGGAAACCTAACTTTAAATGTATTGCAATCTCTATTATAATTAAATACAGTATAGAAATACAGATAACCCTGACTACCATTCGGAGAAGCCTAGTCTGCCAGGCGTAAAGCTACGCACCACAGTTTGGGAACCACTGGTCTAAGACATAATGTGACGCTATAAAATCACCAAGCTGAGATGCTTTTCAGTTGCTTTCATTAGAAACATTTAAAAGTAAAGAAAAAAAAGCCCTGTTGAAAAATAATGTATCTGAAGGAGGCCCGTCCACGCGCTATAGCCTAACCATTAATATCAGTCACTCATGCGCTCGGGCAGACCCTCATGGCTTTCGTCGAATGAATGGTTGACATTGCAAATGGACACCAGCAAAGATCTCTGCAGACTATTTCTTCTTCTTTCTTTTTCTCTTTTCTAGTGCAGTGTTACTTCTATTTTCTTCATCAAGTAATTTGCACACTCAGGCACCGCACACGCGGTCTTGGTTTGCGCCCAATCTCTTCCACGTGATTAAATAAAAGGAAGGTAAGGTGTGGATGATCCTGGCATGGCATTGTCTTGGAAATAAAATTAAATGCTATAGGCTACTAAAAGCCCTCGCTCTCAAAGCCTCAAACGGGAATGTTTCATATTTTATGACAACAAAATGGTGAGAGAGTGAGACGGAGAGAGAGGGAGAGAGAGAGAGAGAGAGAGAGAGAGAGAGAAAGAGAGAGTGAAAGAGAGAGAGAGAGAGAGAGAGAGAGAGAGAGGGGGGGGGGGGGGCACCAAACACTACGCCAAAATCGTACACAGGTTATGGTCGACCATACCTTGTCGTTCTGATATGCAGTCACCGCAATGAAGTCCGTCTCCGGGAAAACGTACGTCCTAAACGTACTGTAGGGCAATTTTAGGATATCATTTGCCCGCACAATGTGAAAGCGTGGCTGGTATTTGTGCATTGAGTTGAGAATGGTCTGCAAAACAGAAAAAACGAACATAGCCATGAAATAATAGCATTGCATTGACATTGGTTGTTGTTGCTGCTTGAATCTAAAGATTATGTAGGATAAACAGTAATCCAATTATATTAATTAATCCCAATTTATTCTGCACTCTGGGACCAAGACAGCTGGATCAGATATTTCACCAGATTATTAGTCTTTTTATTTACAATAGCTTGGTCTATATTTTGTTTCATTTTATTTTAAATGCTCACAGATTTGTTCTGCGAATTCCATGAGAGGTAAAAAAATATTATTATTTGCATGAGCTATATTTCAGTCATCTTTACAAATAGTGCCTAAATCAATACAAATATTTATGCAATTTACAGACTATAGTTAATGACATAAAATGTATGTATTCAGTGATAATGTTGGAAAAATAGGAAATTGACATACATTAGTAGAACTTACAAATCCATGCTTGTCTGAGATATTGTTCGTCAGCTTAAGTTTGTGGAAATTGACGACTTTGGACATCCACTGCTCTCCGGTGGCCGGGCTGTCTGGATGAATGTACATCCTTTTTGGCATCTCGGGGTCGGCCTTTCCTGCCACCATCCAGCGAGAATTGTGGAACTTGTACCTGCAGTCGTCTGCTGCTACTATATCCATCAACAAAATGTATTTGGCCTTTTTGTCCAGTCCTGTGCAGCGAACTTTGAATGGAGGGAACATCCGCCTGTGACAAAAGGACACTTTAAGTTTGTTTGTTGGATTAATGTGTGTTGTGAATAATACGCATTTCACGTAAACGTTGACGTCCTTTTTGTTTCAAGCGAGCGAAACTACCAGACTCCCGCTGTCTGCTTTAACCATGGCACACTACAGATATGGCCTTCAACGTCATTTCAAAGTATAATCCTTTAAACACATAGTTTATCATTTACACATACGCTTTCTAAAATGTGATCACAGCTCGAAATGTCGCAGCGATATTTAAACACATTTGAGACCTATTGTTTTCTATTTAACAAGATAAATGCGCATGTAAACAGCACCGTGTAAATGTTTCAAATACTATGCTCATTGATTAGCTCACATTGAGACAGTTCATAATAAAACACCATTACCGGTGAAGCAAAACGGCCCAAAGATCACGTATTACGCACAAACAAAATGTAGCCGTAGTAAAACTTGGTGTTATGTAAATATATATATTTTTTAGAATAACTCTTGCTAATGTAAAGTATGTATGTAAGTATAATACATTTTAGTTTTTGGCATAAACATTCTGTACATAAAATCACTCACACACTCTCTCTCTCACACACACAGACGCACACACACACCTTCCGGATTTGGTGATCACCATCTCAGTGCCTCTCTTGTGAAACAGCTCCCACAGCTCCTTTGCTTCCAGATGCACCTTGGGGTCATCCTCCACCTCCTCTTCGGGCTCCAGAGTCTTGAGAGGCCGGAGGTGCGCTGCCGCTACCTGGTGTCCCAGAGAGGAGAAGTGCAGGCCGGTCTCTGCGGCGCCCATCAGCTGATCCATGATAGGCTTCCCCATCGCGCCCGGCAGAGACAGAGAGCCGGTGGGAGGCAGTGCCAGAGCCGGGAAGAAGGGAGGCTGGTGACCGAGCATTGCACTCATGGCAAACTCCGGACCCCGGTGAGGTATAAACGGGTGATATGCCATATTTGCTCCCTGTATGACTGGGTCTCTCATCAGGAAGTTCATCCAAGAACAGTAATAGTGCAGACTTCGGTGTAGAGTCTTCAGAATGTTGTCACACCAAATGAGCCCACGAAAAAAGCAAACGAATGCAGATGAAAAGAAAAGAAAAAAAAGTCTTTAATTTCCAACTCGGACTGCGCAATAATTCGTATCCACTTTTTTCAAAGCATGTGCCGCAAATGGGTTTGATCGGCTGGATTTAGAAGTGTCCATAGCGATTGACAAAAATGTTCTCCATTTATCTCGGCGAGGCAAAAGCAGATCTGTTCGGAGGCTTGACACCCTTCAGAGTTTCTGGCTGCGTCGCGCGGGCATGAATCGAATTAAACCAACTTGGACTGGCCGCTTAATTGACCGCGGTGCGTTCGTCCTGCCCCTCCGCTGTTTACAAAATCAGCATTCCTGCGAAAATGCCCAGCTTCTGATTGGCCCCTTGTCCCGAAACGAAGGCGACGTGTTGAAATATTTCGATAGCGCAGAATAATCCCCAGCCTTTACTTGCTGCGGAGAAGTGCCCTCACCCTCTCTCTCACACACGCGCGCGCTGTTGTCCTGCTCTGAGCGGAGTGCGCGCACACATTTCAGAAAAGGACGCGTGCAGAGAAAGGAGTCCGCTGACGGCCAGAGAGAGAGGTGGTAAGGTCCCAGCTCCGTGATTTTCCTAGCGCCTCTGTGGCCCATTGGGCTTCATACTGTATGGATGTGTTGCGTGTTACGAGCAGCAGCAGCGCTACGTTTGATTGGCTCTTTGACGCTTTCGGACCAATTGTGTGTCAGTGTAGGCGTGGTTTTAACAGGTCGGGTGGAGGGGACAGGCTTCAGACTTATAAAAAGGTGTTTGGAAACTAAAAAGGGTTTTGCCGTGGAACACCACCCCGACGGAGTCTCTGTTGTGTGAATATGTCAACATCGTTACAGAGGCTGCGCTCTCTCGGCCACAAAGCCAGCGAGGGAGAGAGCGAGCGAGTCGGGAGAGGAGGCTTCTTTCGATGAGAAAGTCCTTTGCGCAGTCCTCCGCGTTCTTGCGTTGCGCTGTCCCTGCCATTCTCACACATTCATTAGTTTGCACAAGTCTGGACTCACATGAATCTTAAATTAGAACATTTTGGAATATCGGAGCTGGAAGCCTTTTAAAGTCCTGCGAAAATCACAGTCTTGAATTAGAGCCCCGAAGTGCCATAGTCCAATCCTCCTCTGATGCGCCTCGTGCCGATGCGTTGTGACGCGGTTGTTCAGTCGTTTTTGATTAATTTATCTGATGGATGTTTTTGTCTGTTTGTTCGATATCAGAAAGATTTTGTTTTGTTTGCGTCCAAGGTTGTGAAGCCTATCAGCTATAGACCTCTTTTAAGCACAACAATCATGTGCGTAAAATATTTCGCTCAGGTTTGTCAGCGTAATTATTAACAATATGCTTCTCATAACAAAATAATATATTCTGTTTTACTTTTTAACTAATGGATTTACAGCTAAATATAGAAATTGATACAGAAATGTCAGTGTTTTTACAGCTTAAGCTTTTAAAAAAAAAAAAAAAAAACCTCATTTAATCATGTTTGAAAATAATCTATTCGCCTGAGCCTTTTATTATTATCACGTCCTCCACGAGGGCGCAATTGCTTTGTTATTACGAGCCGTAGTTGAGCATGAGCAAATTGCGCATACAAATTATGTTGACCCCAGAATTCACAAGTAAACGAGAACACTCAACTGTCTGTGAAAAGCTTGCCTGTTGGACGTCCAGTCAGCGACACACAAGTCCCAAAAATAACCTGATAAAAAATTGACCAGCAATCAGTTGATAAATAACAACAACAGTCACAACAACAATAATACAAATAACAAGGAACACCATACTTTTAAATAGGATTAAATAGACACACATCTTTAAGATTAGCACGATTGCATTTTGCACACTAAACACTCTTTGTTATTGTGGATGTGTGAATGTCATGTGTGCACTTTGATTGGATGCACACATGACACACACTCTGCGGTGTGGGCTCAGTGTGCAATGTGGAGTAACTCTCCACATTTTCAATCTATCGAATTCTGTATTGTTTCATTACAAATTAGGGAAAATTGTACAGTAGGAACTTTAGTAAATTATTGAAAAGTCCAAGTCTAGCCTTGAAATTGTGCTGTTTGTGTCTTGTGTGGCCTTATGCGCTCCTCCATTAGCAGCACATTTCACTTTAGTGGAAGGTGTCGTCAAATAGGAAGCCGTGTTGACATAGCAGCAGCGTTTCAGTGCATTGGCCAAGCTGGCTTCATTACCTTAAGCAAGTCTGAAGATGGTCAATATGCTGTGTAAACTTTTACAGGGTTAGGGCTCTCAGGGACCTGGAAGTGGTTGTAAAATGGGTTGAGCTGACACAAATAATTGATGGAACTAACTTTGTCAGCAGGTATTCATCAATGAAGATTTTTCATTCTAAACGATAGGGCCGGCATATGCTGTCTGCTCTGACCCAGCGCTGCTTTCTTATTCTGTCCTGGAAATGCTGAATCAATATCTTTCTGAAATTGGTTGCAGGTCAGAAAACATTGATAACCTTTGTGCTATAAAGAGTGGACACCGAGGAATGATTAGGGAAAAAGATGATGCCTCTATGTACCGGCTCCATACAACAGCCACACTGTTGAGGTTCATTAAGCAGTTCTTCAAAGACATTCCTGGAATTGATCACGGAGCTGCAAGTGATGTAATGTATGCAGTCCTGTTTATTTGCAGATTGTTAATGATAAGCACGGACAGACTCGGTGGCTCCGCGATTGAATGGAGCAAACTGTCTTGTGAAAGCCATCAGCCTTTACAAATCATGACAGAGAAAGGAAATGTCACAAGATGAGCACATTCTGCCACTCTAACCAGTCCAAACCTGATTATCAATATCCCAACGCAGGAAAGGAAACGGGTGAGATTTATTGACAATGAAGTGGACTATTTTTCCGTCTTGGTTATGATCAGTGAAGTTGACTGTTTTCATTCTTTTCAGGTGATTTGAATCCACCATCTTTACGTCCACATTGTTTCTAATGATTATTCGTGATAAACGCACGACATTTGGTTTCGTTGAACCAAGTTGCGTCTCTTTGCTTAGCATTACACCCTTTAGATGTTGATGCAATTTGTATGATTTTATTATGAAAATATGCCCATTGTCCTGTCACGTCAGCCCCGTTTAACAAATAAGAAGCAGGTTACGCTCTGCAAAAAAAAAGTTTGTTTGATTTTTCTACTGATTTTTCAGACAAAATAAGCCCCGTATGATAAAATGTTTGTAAATCCTTTTTCACGCTGTACGTTTAACACCTGCTGCTGTAGAAATGTGTGCTTGAATCTGCATCAGATGTGAAGAACAATCTGCCCGACCCGCAAATCAGCCTTTATCTCAACTGATAAAAGTTCAAATCAAGGCACTGGAAAAATATTTTCAATCTGGAAAAATGTGCAAAGAAATAAACAAAAACAAATGGCATCGCTTTAGATGAAGGTGTGCTCATTAAGTATTAATAAGCATAACTAATCGTTTTAGGGTTAGGTTAAGGGTTGGCAATGAATAAGTGTATTATTAATGGCCTATTAGTATATTATATAGTGATAGTACAAGCATATTATTAATGCTTATGAATACCTTCTTAATACTTAATGAGCATACCTTAATATAAAGCGTTACCCAACAAATCAAAACAATAAAATGAACAACATGAACATAAAGTGAAATTCATGAAGGTCTTGGAAATGTCTTTATGAATCACCTTTTTAGTGGAATGAGCTTGAAGATGCTCTGATTTCTTTTTAGTTCCTCCACATTGGCTTTGTTGTGCGCTACCTCACAGTATCATGATACATTATATAGTTTTGCATTCAGCCCCAAAACTCTGAGCTGGTTCTTTAAAGACTGTGCATTCCTGTGCCCTGGGAATCTGGGGCTAAAGAGTTAGGGTGGCTTCTCTTTAGAGGTTAAGTGGGATAAGTGTGTGGCTCATGTCAACCCCACTACCCCCCAATAGTTTCTGGAAAATTTGCAGCGCAGGGTCAGATTGGATTACTGTGTTTTTGTATTTACATAGAGACAGAATGCTTTGAAATGGAAAACCATAGGCGGAAAAGCAAGTGCCATGCAGTCTGAAAGGGTTGGTAAAGGAAACCAGCGCTGATTTCTATTGACGGGACGGTGAATACATGTCTTTTATGTCTTTCGACCCCACAATCAGAAATTTAATTACTTAGCTGGCAATTGATGTGAACGGATCAAGCACAGTGCAGGTTTTTTTTTTTTTAAAGTAAATCCAAGTTAAGTATGTGGCAGACATGCAACAGGAAACGATGAGGTTTCAGGCATCATGCTCCTGCTCACACGTTCACCACATCATAGCCGGGCCTGTGACGCTGAGGCTCTTCATGTAAACGTGGTTAAGGAATTTAGCAGTGCATTTCTGTTACATAAACAGAGATACAGCCTATTTCTAAACGACCTTGTAAAAACTGACTTAGGTGTCAGTTCACCCTTACGCTAAAAGCCGGGGCGTCTAGGATCTGCCTGAGGTGCTCTGTCAGTTTTTCTTCTGTTGGACCATGTTGAAGACCTGCCCGGGATAGGCTTTCACTGTTATTTTGGGGAAGACTCTGTAGCCACTCCTCACAGGTGCAGTGAACAGGCCTGAGCCTATAATCCCTTCTTTCACTGTGATCTCACTGCAAACACCTTCACTTTTACTGCAACATGCTGTAGCACCACTGCTGTTTGTAGTACAGCCCTGGTTCCAAAAGTCATTAACATGCACATGCACAACAAGTGTCAAAGTTTTTTTTTTTTTTTTTTTTAAACAAATATAGCCTAGTAGTTGACGCTATTGTGTTTGAGATTTGATCAAGTTTTCCTTGGTCTGGCATTTTTCATAACTGTTATACACATATTACACCAAGGGACCAAAGGGCAAGTGCTAGTTCTATCCCTTATGTCATTTTTTTTCTTTCTTTTTTTTTCTTAAAGTAAAAATCTCCCCTTTTCTCCATGCTCCAGCTGAGACTTGACCCCGGTTTCTGGGTGAATTCACGGTTTTGTGAGTATGGCGTGACCTGAAGAGTACGCACCGTGGTCTAGCGGCTGCAAAGTTTGAGTGCGGTCAATTGATTCTCCCACGTGTTTGACGCTGAGGCGCATGGACTCGTCCATCACCACCAGCTGCGTGCACTGTCCATAATAGTTTATATATAAGCTATACATTTGAGCAGCTATAATGCACACCTATACCTTAAGTATTATTATTAATTAGACAATGGTGTTTTTTTTCAACCCAAAATGAACTAGACTTGCGTTAAGAGGTCGAGTCCATTTGGTGAATCACATTAACAGCCTATTTATGACTATTCAGTCTTTCTCGTGCCATTTTGTAACAACCATTTTGTCTTCCCTTTTTAATTTTTTAATTTTTTTTAAATGTTCTTTAATGTTTTGTTCATGTTCAAATCGACAATCGTCAGAGACGTGTAACATCTGAACAATGAGAGTTGCCTTATTTACGGAGTTCGACAATTCTCCAAAGCCACATGAAAAAAGTAAAGAAAAAAGAAAGAAGTAGGATGCGGTCAGGAGTTGTGCTTAACTTCCCACACATGTTTTTCGTCAAGATGTTTTCGGTATAATGTGGATGACAATTTGAACAAAGGCTGAGCCAGGTAGAACAAGTCCTAAAATACTTTAAACATTTACGCACATGTATACAGATACCATTCATAATTTCTTCGAGTTTCTCATTTACGTTTTGGCAGGGATCCAATTGTCCGACCGCCTGCATTTGTTCCATTTTACTAAACAACAATAATAATAATAATATATACTATAATATATGTCGTGCTGCGCGCTGAGTTCTGCAGTTCTCTCATTCCGGAGCGCGCGCATCGCGGAAGGACACCAGCGCCTATGACCCAACCAACCAATTAAAATCCGATTAGGAAACATCTTACTTTTCCAACTGAGGGCAGTGAAAAGCCCGTAACCTTTCCTCACTGGGGTCATCCGCCTAATAAGATCCATTGCCTATAGTGAAGCCGCAGACCTTCACAAATGTGTTTGGCGACCGAGTGTGGCCTGAGAGACCTTTGGCATAGGCTACATGGCACTTTAATTGGTCACTGGGTTTGGATGGAAGGTGGCATTCCAGTTAATTAGTGTAGAAGTGAATAAGACGGAACATTATATGATTTGCTCTTGGGCTCCGGTTTGTTAGCGCGGATTTGGGATGGATCAGCTTTTGTGTTTGACAAATGAGAAGTGAGTAGCGTGGTGCCGATGCACAGTGTGTTTTTGTCGACTGGCGACAGTCTCGATTCATGGGAAAAAAAATCTTAAAGGAGACCCGCGTTATCACAGGACCTCATTATCTCATGTCTGCTGCCATTTTTAGGGAGAAATCCCTAATCAGGAGTGGCACAGACCTACTTTGGACAACACAGCTATAAAGCTTCTCTCCTCTGTTCAGCAAATACGCATTCATCCAAAGTGTGCGTGAGGCAGGAGCTCATGACAGCGTGGCACGAATTCTGCACCATTGTAGTCCACCTCAAATGTCCCATGCCTTTGCTGCAGTATTCTATGTGTGTCGACGGGTTTGGAAACTGCATTAATTCACAGGCTGCAAGTAAAAAAAAAAATCCCAATATTTTTGTATTTAATTAAATGAGAAGAATAGCACTAATACAAAGAGAGCTGTTTAATATTTAACCTCACGATTCCACACATAACACAAATTACACAAATAAATTAAAGCTCTCCAAATTTCACCAAAACTGCCCGATGTGACTTGCCAAGGTTTCTCTGCATGACAAACTTTCCTTGACTTCTGACTGAGTAAACCTGCAGGACCAGCGCACTTCTCTTAAAGCGCCATAAAGCATTTATTTACCTCCAGGTGAGTGTAGGCAGAGTGCAGAGCAAAGATCGCAGGAGAGATTTACACCTGTCCCTGAGCAAAGATAGAGGCCTATGGGTTATAGAGATGGCCACTGGAGCCAGCGTGTCTGGGACTGTGCTAGACAGCGCGCGCGCCCCCCTCCTCTGTGGATTAAACAACATCATAAAAAATGACCATCAACGCGCTCACTGTAAACAGATTATTCTGCTAGGCGCCTGGCGCACAAACCTATATCGCTGAAGGCAAGGCGCAGCACCAGCAGCAGTCTGGGTCTGTTTGGTCATTGCTAACCCATTTACACGCACTTCTGGACACTTCCCGCTTGTGTAAAGACTTACAAGCGTTTGATGTCACGGGGCATTTTGCAAACGGGACCAGGCGCATGTGGAGCGTGACGAACTCCAGTTGACTCCGACAGAACGGAGATATTCCCGCAAATCTAACACTAACCTTCACTCAATGCATACTGTAGCTCACGTGGTATTTGTACTTAACATAATTACACTATCTTATACATCTGAAAAGACTTTACCTGCGTTGCATTTATCATTCTTGACTGTGACCCACGTTTCACCTGCCTGTCCCTCATCCTTTACATCAGGGTAATTTACAAGCGCAAATGTCATTTGATAATTGCCCAGTTGCTTTATTGCTACCAAGGAAACACATTTATTTAACCCATATAGTCACATTAAGTATTAGCATCTGAACGTCACTAAATCTGTGTCTTGAGTGTCATCACTTTGTCTGTTCAGTTCTGCTATGACATGTTTTTTTTTTTTTTTTACAGTTGTGTTCAAGTTCATCCCTTTTTTCCCCACATTTATCTTTTGCATCATTTGTGTTCAACTGTCATTATTAAAATGTTGTCCTCTGCCTGTAGTGCAACACACAATTCCTTTACAGTAAATGCTACAGTTTTGTCAATTCTTCAGTTACTTTGAAATAATCAGACATATATGGTCTATAGTATTTCTGTACTGGACCACAACCTTATGTGCCACTGAAAGACTTCACATCATCACCGACCTGGACATGTCTTTGAAATAGGTTTCTGTCAGATATATCACCCCAAAAGTTTATTTTACACGATGCTCTTGCAGATTATTTAAGAGGACCTTTTTGTATATCATGAGACAAAGACTTACGCTGAACTATCTGTAAATCTTGAACAAATCCCAGTCCGTGGCTACAGTAAATAACATGAACATGATTGATTATTTGCTGAGTTTGCAGGCATAGATCACCATTATTAGCCTGGCCTGGTAATGGTGGAGCTTTTAGCTTAAACACCAATACGCAGACTTTGTTAGCCATAAATTAGTCCACAAGTTCCACATTAAAAACTTTATACATATACTGTAAATTCTGAATACATTTTCTTTTGCCTCGTAGATTATGGGACACTCTGGTGGTGGCATATGTTCACTTTTGAAACGCAAAGAGGAAGCCTTCCGTCTAAAGTGGCTATAAGTGAATACAGAGAGGGGCAGCAGAAATCTCGAGTGTGGATTTCCAAAATGGCTTAGCCTTTCACTGACAATAGCCAGACCCCTCTGTGCCTTCACCGCTGCAAAGACAAAACCAACATAATAAAGCAGACGGAGGGCATTTGCACGTCATTATTCAGATATGAGCACATAACTTCAATAGAAACTGCCCAATAAATGAAATCTGTGGGAAAAGCTGCTACGTACATACATACATTCAATAAAGCTGTGTTTAGAAGATCATTGCTGACGAAGCATGTAGTGGTAAGAGAAAGGTCCACAACGCTAAAACAACAGATGATGTCGTGACCTTTGACTCTATACAGATGATGGACAAAGAGCTGAGGGTGCTTCGTGTGGGTTTTATATCTTTGTCCTGTTCTGACAAAATATAGAACACAGGTCCCTGCTGAGAGGGAATATGTTATACATTACTTATTTAAAGGCACACTGCGTAACTTTTTGGACTATGCTGTTGCCATTAGTACAAAACGTGCTCATAATGACCAGCACGACACAGAAAATGCTATTACTGCAGTGGGTAATCAAAGAATGTATTTGGATGAGGTTTTCGTCGACATCTCCATGGAGACGAGCTGGAGACGCACCCACTCCCGGTAAAGTTACAGTCATGTCTTAGGAGAACTGAGGTGCTCACAGCAAAAGCTCATGTTTGTTTGCAGATTTAGGATTTATTTTTCAATTACGAAAATGTCTGTCATATACTAAATGCTTGCATTTCAATTATATTTTGGGGGTAAAATCCTACACGGTGTGGCTTTAAAGAATCCACCATATGTCCATCATATAAAAAAGAAAAAAAAAATGATATAGTTGATCAATTAGCCAATTCCTGTGAGACTGACTCAAGTCATTTCAAAGTTGTCCAGGAGCTTGGAGCTGTACTATGTTTATTGCGTGTAGTACATTTTCACGTGTTTAGTTGTTGCTTATGGTTTGATTCCTGTGGTCAAGCTTTGTTTCACAAGTGCCAGATTATTAGGAAAAAGATCCATAAACCTCTAACTCTCTCATGGCCCATTGGTACAGTATTGTTGCTCAAGAGCTCAAATAAACCAGATGATATTATGTTGAAAAGGTGGTGAAGGACAACATGAGCTAAATCTGAGGCCGCCATCTTTTTAATGCAACTGCACATTGTCTAATCTCTTAACCCTCACCTGAACCGAGCACACGTTCTCCAGTTTGGCTTTACCCAAATCTAAACGCTAAGAAAAAAAAAAGCATCGAAGCAGCGACAAAAACGAGGAAGAAAACGCCGCACAAATGTAACAAAGGAGAAACAAAAAAGTGAAAAAATCGTACCAAAAAGCAAAAAAAAACCCCACAAAAACAAGACAAAAACAAAGTTCCAATCACTTTTGTAGGTCTTTCAAACGAGACCTTACACTGCTGCTCTCCAGTTGAGAAGCCTTTAGATTTGAGTAAAGCCAAACTGGAGGAAAAGTGCTGGGTTCAGGCGGGGGTTAAGGGGTTAACTAAACCACGTTCTGGAAGTATCTACACTTTACTCATGCAGCACAAATGCTTTACAAATCTGAGATCAATAAAGCTCAGTCACTGACGGACAGCTCTTGGAGTGAAGTGACTTAGTTTGTATACATTTGTGAAACCGAATGAGTGTACTTTCATATCACTATGTGTTTTCGGCGATCCTATACTCTGTACCGACTGGAACACTTTTTTCCCCCCTCCTTCCTTTAACATAATTGTTTTGTGAAATCGATCAAACGACTTGCTTGTGCGGGCGTGCAGTCTTCGCATCTGCAGTCAGTGAGCAAGTCCTACATATTCTGTCATCCATCAAGACAGGGAAGATTTTTTACAATAAATAATTCACCACCGATAGCCAGCTCTAATGCCTACATAAAATCTTTCAGTTACAGCTATCTTGGGAGACAGCCAGTAGGAGAGAATGCTTAATAAACAAACACAGGACCTGGTGGGCTCTGGTTTCACCCAAGTCAACGTTTTATATCTGGGTTAAGGTTTAGGGTCAGCTGCGGGTTACACGTGGGGAATAGCGTATCCAGCATTGATACGCTTCTGGATAGATTTAGTGCCCGTTTTATTGACAGTGTAATTTAAATTTGCCTTTGGAATCTGGGTGTCAGACTTTACGATGTGGTTGTAATTTAGCACAAGTGAATAGATGCATGTCAAATGTCTTGTGGAAGCGTTTGTGCAGAAAGCCCCTTGAAACGGCACTGTCCAATGGCGGGTCCGCTCACCGGCCACATGTTCGGTGGGACCAGAAACATGATCCATGACATGACTGTTCATACCGCGCCCTTTCGCGCGAAGCCCAGTGTCTGCGTAATGTCTCTTTGCGGAAAAGCACCTTTCATGCGCAACAATCAGGGGCTGTCCTCAGTTTTCCTGCACCATATTTGTATCCGGAGGTACATTCATCTCCTGCCCCCGCACCCCCCTCTTGGCCTGCAGTGTAAAGTGTTCGGTAAAGCATGTGTGTCTGAGGAAAAAAAAGACTTGTTTATAGTGTCAGTGACTTGGGGAAAAAAATGCACCCCAGTTGTGTTTTGTTTGATGTTTGAATAATCTGAAGTATCTCAGTCCCAGCTCTAAAAGGGCTTGATCTCAGGAGATGCTTCAAATGCCCTGGCAGACTCACTCTCATTGTTTCAGTGTTCAAATTGTCTTTGTTTTTAGTTGAACCTAAAGTGTATCTCTCTTCAATGCTCTGAAATGAGGGCTCAACACCAATGTTTTATTGTCGGTGATAAAATCTAAAACACCAATGCAAAGTTAGCATTTTGTTCAGCTCACATAAGACAATGCATTGATTACATTGTCTTAGCCTTAATGCCTGTAATTGTTAAAGGGATTTACTGATTATGTTTCAACAGAAAGATATCAACCTCTGTGCATAATTTGTGGTGTGTTTGCGTGTAAGCGGCATTGAATAAGGATGTCTGTGACGCTTTTAGCCCATATTTGTGTCTCCAGCAACACTCCCTGCATAAAATATTCAGGGTCCAGTGAAAACTGATCTGCTAAATCTGAAGTCTCTCTTACCCCCCCCTCCTCTCCCCCGTTCAGAAGAGTGTACATATCAGTCAGATGACCAAGTTCAGATCCTGCAGCTCTCAGATCAATCAAAGCAAAGCCCAGAGTTCCACACTCACAGCCTGACTCGATGTGTTCGGTTTGCTGTGCAGTCTTTTTTGTGGGTGTGTGTAATCGTTATTTGTATGAACAGCGCTGATAAATTCCACGTGTGCTTAATATTGCCTTGAAGGTAGGGCTGTGCAGTTAATCGAAATTCGATTACGATTTCGATTATTGCACTAAACGATTACAAAATTAGCATAATTGAAAAAAAAAAAAAAGATTTATAATAAAAAACAAAAAAGTTAGATTTTTTTTCCTTTTGTTTAATTATTCAAAAACCCAGACAAAACACAGCACTTCAGCACAATGCATTCCAAAAGTACCAAAAAAAAATAAAAAAAATAGTAGTAGCTTTAGTAAATGTTTGGTTGATGAGGATGTTCATCTTTTTAACTTATCATAGAAAAAAAAAACGATTATTAAGGATGCCCTCCCGCTTGTCCATCCGAAGCGATCTCACAAAGCAAAGCATTATTGCATTATTTCATGGTGCTGGGATTATTTTCCCTTTACATTTCACGTGCCATGGCTCATGCTTTTGCCTGACATAAAAACAAACAGTACTGTGTGATGATGTCATCAGGCCGCGCTGCTCAGTTTACTTGCGCAGGTGTGAGGGCTGGCCAGCAGGGGGCAGGTGTGAAACAGAGACCTCTCCTTAATCGAGGCATACTGTTCGGAAAACAGAACATATTCAGCATAGTTTTTTGATTAATAAATAAATAAAATAAAGATAGACTTTTTAAAGGCGACTAATAATCGTTTGAATCCTTTTTTAATTATTTCAAACCCTGCTGCATCTTTAGGTATCACTTGCTCTGTCCTCTGCCCATCACAAGGCCTGTTAGGACACAAAACATATCTGCTGTCTTGAGTCATGAGTGTTGTCGATTAATATTTCTTAAAACCTTAAAATATGACATAGCCATTATTTTAAATGTGAGAATAATCCAGCCAAGAAGCCTCCAGTGTACATTTTGTGCTAATGATATGTGTGACTCGAAATTAATACTTTTTATGGCCAATGGGTAAGAACAGGCTTACGGGTTGTATTAATGTTTAAGATGACTAATAATAACTTTATTATTCAAAAAACACAAGAAAAACAATGGCAGTGGTTAAAAAGAGTTCAAGTTATCAAGCTGATGCGCCGCTTGTGGAACGTGGGTTGTTGCTAGAAGCGAGAAGTTTGAGAACCACTGCTGTAAGTTCAGATATCCTCAGATGAAAAGAGCCTTTTGGGTAAATAAAGGAAAAAGGAGAATCCAATGTTTATTTCTCTCCAACATACTGTATGGTGTAATGTGAAAGAAACTGACTTTAGCACAATAACCAGTGTTGAATATTAATGTTCAAATATCTTATCTTTTCAAAAACCCTGTAATACCATTGTGTTTGTGAGCACGAGTCAAGGCTGTTACTGGTCCTTAACTGTATACGCCTCACCTTTATAGAGCACTAAATAAAACACAATCTGAGGAAACAGCGAACAATTTGAGGCAGGCTCCAGCGGGCTGCCATAAAAGAGTGTGCGCCACTCTGCCTCTCCTTCGTGCCTCCTGCTTCGTCCTCGGCTCTGTGGTCTGACGAAAGATCAATGGGCTTACTGGGCAGTGGCTGCCGTCTGCCACGGCACAAGGAAACAGGCCACTTACAAAACTCTGGACAAAGCAGTGCAAGCCATGACTTTACAAACTGAAAGCCATGATCATTTAAGGGCTGCTTTTGTGTTAGCATTACCTCACATACTGCTAATGCCGTAGCAGCCGCAGTTACCAGTTTTATTTCACATCTATGCTGAACAGGTACTGAACAACGCAGTAAGACACCTGCTCTAACTTTACACACATGTGCACTGAGATGACCACTTGCATTATGTCATAAACTGTTGTATATGTTCTAAACCTTTGCCGTTCATGAAAACTAGTTTGGATCCAGATCCATGTACTGCAGCCACCTCCCTGACGTCAGCCACTAGCACCCTTTAACCTCTCCCCTCTGTACTTCGAAAGCTGTACCCAAACATTGGATATCCACACAAGAGTAATGGAGTAATGGAGGTAGGCGCTCTATGCACAACTACAAACACATAGCAGCAGCAGCAGCGGCAGCAGACAAACAAATCATGCTAAGTCTTTGCTGCCACGGCTGGCAACGCACTCAAAGGGTAGCGACGGTGCCCTGCCAGGAGGAGGGGGCACCCATTTTCCCAGGGGGAGGGTGAGGGCTGTGCCTGCTTCATGTTCTGCTTCTTATCGAGATCCGGATCACAGACACCTCCGCCCCTCCTGGCAGGAATGCATACAGCCCCTGTGGGAGGAGAGAGAGAGGGGCAAGAGGAGGAAGTGGGGAAATGAACAGGAATAGTGAACAGATGAGAGAGAAAATGTTTCCCAAGCCTCCGCTGAGCAGCTTCCATCTTTAGCTTTCAGGACCACGTTTGTTTCGTGACATGGATTCATCGGTGCAATCTGAGCTGGGGACCAAACCTACGGCATCTAAGTATTTCACAGGAGTTCTTTATTAAATACTTTTATAAAAGTTGCTATTTTCATACCAGGATCATTGATCATTACTTCTTCAGTGTCTGAAAGTAGATTTTCTTTTTAATGACTTTCTGCCAAACCTTTGTTTTTAACTGGAGGATTTAAATCAATATTTTATTTTATTGTATTTCTATGTAAATGGTGCAGCCAGGTTCCAAATGCCTGAATTAAGACTCAATTTTATCTAATTTGCATTATAAGGTAAATGCAAACATTAAAGTAATGAATAAATTAACAAACCAAGGATTAAACCGATAGCACTCAACACAAGCGCGGCCCTGAGAGCATATAGGAAAAACAAACAGGACATGACTGCTGCCACATCACTCTGGTATGGCTGCTCCGCATCAGATCTTTATGTGCTGCCCGATGACAGCTGAGTGGAGATCGCTCAGTCAACAATAGTCCACAAAGGCGTTAAGCTTGTAAAAACTGCTTCTAACTGTCACATGTACCAGATTGTGTCAAGTCTTAGCAAACCAGAACGGTATCATCTTGCTTGATGGATAACTAATCCATTTGCGCATTTCCAAAATAAGCACGGCCTAATCTCAAATTGTCACCACTTCCCCTTTAAACACAGATGTTAGAGAGTGGAGCATGTGCTGTCACTACTTTAAAAAGCCACGACAATCAAAACTCGTTCAGGCTACAAACCTAAGTTTCACTGGTTCCCAGCGTGTGAACATGCCCTTCTCCACTGGGAAGTTCAGCACCACACTGGATTGGAGACTGGTGCTGGGATTTAGTTGTTTAGTATGGCCAAATAGTTGGTTTATGTCTTACTGGGCCTTTTCGATGTGGCAACTCAAGAGAGTGGCGCTCATTCAGATGTTTGATTGGATCATCGGCCTGAAAAAGAAAAAAGGTAAACATAAACATGTAATTCTACGTACCCTTAAAGGAAACGTGAGATAGAAAAGTTAGATGGTGAAACAAAAACTGTTTTGTGTTTAAGCATTGGCTTTGGTGAGCTGGAAATATTTATTTTCAAAAGCACATTGAGGCGCATTGCAATCTTAACGTGGCATTCCTGTGTGCTGTCTGCTTATGCTGTGTGGTTGTACGTCAGGCCGCAGAACAGATTTTGTCAGGTGGAGATTTGGGTGTAGGGGTTCACATATAGTTCACACAAGAGCATTCCACTCAAACGCTCTCCTCGCTCTTCCCACTGGTCTCTCTCCGCTCAGTCTAAAACAACGTGTGTTCTCACTGTTGACATAACTTCCTCCTCAAAATGTGGTCTGACATATATTTTGAAGCCAAGCAGTGACGCAGCAAAGACACTCATGCTCATGCTATTGACGCATCCGTAACACAGTCAACAGTAAAACACTGTACGGCAACAGAATGGCTCATTCAATTCCTAACTTTGTGAATTTAACACAAATGAATTGAGGAAAGTGATCGCCCAAATTATTTAAAGCCACACTGCGAAGCTGCTATTGCTGAAGTGAGTTGTTGGAAAAGGATAATGTATTTACCCCCATGTTTGGCATGTCCTATGTCACAACAAAGCAGCAGCATCTCCATGGAGACGAGCCACAACAAAGTCACGGCTCATGTATTTTGTGGTATTTTTCACCGTTAAAAATTTTAGTTTAAATTATTTTGCATATTGGTTCAAACTACATCAGCTTTCAGTTTTGTAATTTAAAACCACTTACTTCTTGAAGCTAAATTTAGGTTCAATAATCAACTAAATTCATCACGTTTCAACGGCAGTTATTATCAGTCTCAATTCTTAGAAAATGGAATATTTCAATGCCAAAACACACTACCTTCCAGCAGAAAGCATTATCAATTTTAGATTGGTGTAATTGCAACCCATATACTTAACATTACATTTTTATATGCAGCTTTTTAGCAGATTGGGGGAAGTTAAATATTAACCCAGACCTGAAAAGTTAAGAGACTGTGGCAGCCTAATCCCTGGAGGCAGCCATGTCAAACCTGCTGGGTCAGTTATTAAAGTATGTTTGATTTGAATTTCATATTCAGTAATGTGCATTTTAAATTAGACAGGTTGATTTCAAATATACTTATATATCTAGAAATGAAGTTTTATTCCGGATTGTCTTCAAAAAGTAGTTAATTTCTACCATAAACGTTAATAACTTAATAAGGTTTGAGTTTCAGCTCTGTCCTAATGGCTGTAAACTTTGAAAGATGTATTAAAACTACAGGTAATGTGTGAGCAACACAAAGACGTTGCAAAGGTAAAAAATATGGCCTGTAGACTTGCATTGAACTCTTGCAGTTGAGAAGTAAACACTGTTTCCACTGAGCCACAAACTCTTATATCACTTATGATAAAGCATATGTCCATGAGTGTCATTCATTTACATTTTCAATATCTCATTTACACTTTCAATATCTCTGTTTATTTTAGCTCAGGATTAAAGAAATTCGTTTTTACCTTGATGTCACGCGTCACTGCTAATCTGACAGTTTTGAATTAACAAGTTTCCTGATGTGCATCTCTATTCTAAAAGAAAAAAGGCAAATAATCCACAGCATAATTATTTAGGTTTGTTAACACACTTCCTACACAAACGCATGTCCAATCCTTTTCCTACATCCCCGCGGTCTATCAGCCTCTCCCGCAGTATCTGCCTCATTAATGCAAGCCCACAGCATATGCATGTCTCTAACATGTCGATACAGGACTCGCGGAACATCTGGCTCATGTTCAGTGTTTCTGGCCCCCTCTACTCCCCTGAACTCTTCGCCGCCGTCTCCCCCCCAGCGTCTTATTATGGAGCGCTGACACTGTGCCCTAATACAGCCCAAGTGGTGCGGCGGTGGTGGTGTTGTTGTGGCCAAGGCACTTCAAAGACGAGCAGAGGGCAAAGCCTGGTCAATGGCGGGGATAATGGTCCCTCTGGGTGAACTTGGGGGAGAATGTCAGAGGTGCTGAAATAAGGGTTTTTATGGACTACGTTCGAAGGTTTGACATTGAGTCTCTACATAAACACTGCACTCATTAAAGGCGGTGACTTCAGCAACTTTTTTTTTTGCCAATGGTACTCGCTGTGCTTTGCAATTAAAACAAATCTTGCCACTCCCCAAAACTGTAATTAAGACATTCTGATTCTGCAAAACTGCTTAAAATAAAACTCTGTGAGGAAATTTTACTTTAACTTCTTAGCCTTAACCGAGTGTATTTTCTCCAATTCAGCTTTACCCAAATCTAAAAGGTAAGAGCTTATTGGCCAAAGTAAAAAAAAGTGGACCCACAAAACCAATATAAACAGATCTCTTTTCTTTCGTTTGTTGCCCCTTTGTTGTCACTTTTTGTCACTTTTCTGTAGCTCCTTTTTCATTATTTTTTTTTTATTTCAGCAAAACCAGTTGACAACCACTGATATATATATTATTATATATATATTATATTTATAGGGACCATACTTTCAAAACAGCATGGGAGCCTTAACAATTGCCGTCCACCTGCTGATGTCATGAGGTAAATAAAGAATAATATGGACCATTCTCTCAAATTGTCACCAGGCAGTTTTGAAGTGGGAAAATTATGTGCTGATGAATAATTATACATTAGATAAAATGTGGGCGGGTCTATCACCTATCACCAGTTAGTAGCTCTCTTTGTGTCGACTCTCCGACAGCATTGAATTTATGGACATATTCTGTGCATAAAAAAAGGAAGAGTGAACCTTCGGGCTTTACATGGCGTCACTCCTGCCGGACGTGAGCCTGTGATGGGCAGCCAGTGTCAGTCACCACAGTGTTCAGAGGAAATGCTGCTTTAATGGCTTGATCTATTGTGAGTGTAGTGGTTAATTGATGATGTGGTTGTAAATTTGTTTGTCATGGCTGTCAGTGTGTCTCCTCCCCTTCTTTCATGGTCCACCGTTGATCCTGCTTTGTCTGGGACTCACTGGCCGCTGCTCCTCCTCTTCGCTTTCATTTAAACAGCGGTCTCTGCACTGCTCTCAGCTGCCCCGCTCTGTCCCTGCTCCCTGTGAATGGATCGCACTTGAAAAATTAACAGTTGAAATCCATCTAATTGGCCAGTTGAAATCAATCTGATAAAATTATTCACAGTTGTGCAGTGGGACTGTTGGCGTTGGCGCCAAACCAGCACCATGCTGAAGAATGCAACATTGAGAGGTCAAGAGGACACTGGCTGTGCTGTTGTGCTGCTGCTACACATGTGCTGGCTAATTGCAGATCCCACCATGCGGAAACTATTCCTTCCAACCATTTCAAAGCATCTGAAATAGGTGTCACTGCGGGGTTAAACCAACTTGAAAATGCAAGTTGTGTTTTTACTCATCTCAACTGAAAGTAGGAAAAGGTGGAGGTTTTCAGCTCCTGTCAAGCAGTGTGCCACCGTGTGGCTTTGACAATAAACTAAAGAAAGGAATGAGCAAGAGCTTACGTTACAATGAAGTCATTCTGTCTTTGAGTCAGAAGCTTTTAGCATGTGGTTTACTCTGAAGTACTGCCTCAAACCTCAAAACACAATTCCCTTTTAATATTGAAAACTTATATCAAAACAAAGATTTCCTTTTTATCTGACCCTGATTCAAAAAGCGGAATATGTCATTCTCTGTTCAAATTATTTCTGGGAAAGTATTGATCTACTCATTTTCAGTTGTTAATAGTGTCTGTAAATGCAAATTGAAACCTGGAAATGGAAGTGTAAGGTTTCATATTGTGTAGCGTTATAAATGGGAGCCAGACAGAAGCAATTACAATTTAATACATCACTTCAGTAGATTAGTTTCTACATGCAGCTTATAGCAGATCACCACAACATGCAGAAAGCTTCAATATGTTCCTTATTAATCTATAACATGAGCCTGTCTCTGTATTTATGTCCACTTATGAACGCACATAGATGCCGACTACATGGGGCCAGTTTTAAAGAGGTCATGATAAGGCAGAGGGATAGTCCAAGAGAACATCTGTTTGTCATGTTAGCACTTAAGTGCGCCTGCAGGAGCCTAAGTGGAGACAGGGTCCACACTCGCTTCATCCTCTTTCTCCTAATTACATTTGTTCATTAATCCATTTTCTGCCCACTTTTCCTTCTTGTTTATGTTCTTGCTCCAATGGGCTTTAGCCTCATCCAACCGGTACAGTGACCTCTAAGTAGATGCCAAAAGACTTTGTAAGACAATGTTGGCCATTCACCTTTTACTACACACCTACACACGCGCACACATACAAATGTAAACACACACACACTTGATCTTACTCTGGCCCTTTGTATCCCTCAGGCCATCTCCTTTAGAGAGCCTAATGGAGTTAGTCTAATGTCTGCACAGCGCCAGTCATAAAACTGATTTGAGGCTAAAGGCTTGGTGCCGAGACCGCCACTACAAAAAGAGATGTGAGTGAGATGTTAAAAGAGTGTATGTTCAGAGGGTGCGGTGTGTGGGGCAGCCTGCTGTAACTAAGGCAACTGCAGACAATCTAATTGGTATTGACATCCTTGTCTCAGAGGAAATTTGACATCTAAGGGCAAATCATTCTATTTAGTCGCCTGAATAGTCTCCAAGGCGGAGCCTTAGGAGCACAATCACACTGGAGTGTTGTTCTGCCCCTCATGTCTGGGCCAGCTCTGCCACTAAGCAATCGATCCTAATCTGATCGGTGAGGGGAGGAGTGTGGGCAGCATGAGGAGAAAAAATGAAAATAAAATCAAAAGCTCTGTTGGGGTAATATTTAACAAGAGGGAGTACAATTGGGTCCTGCTGGGGCGGCAGGCTGTAATGCACTTGTGATGCTGTGGGATGGCTAATGCAAAGAAAAGCCGCTGCGTAATGGCTCTCGAGCCAAGGTGGCTAGGCTTCAAAGAAATCTGCTGCTTTAGCTAAAAGGCACCAAGGCTGGGCCGCCAAGGACCTTCATTCTGTTAGAGCCTCAAATATGGCCCCTGCTGAGCACCCAGACACCCTGATTTTATTATCCTCACTCCCCTGAGAAACTCATCTCATCCCTCTTTTTGTTTGGACTGACCATCAGTGTGCAGGAGTAAAGTGAGCTGTCCATCAAAGATGCACTGTGTGTTCATGGGTCACACAGAGGAAAGGCTATCCAGGATCACAGTCCTTAGTTGCAATATCTTTGTCTACAATGCAGGAATACACCTACGTATGTCACTTTCCACTGTCACTCAAGTAAGAGTACAGATTTAATAATAATAGAAGTAAGAGTGAAGTTGTGTTCTTAGGTCTGTGCTAGCTGTGCTGTATGGATATTAGATGTGGTGTGTCTACAGTCCTTCATTTAAATGACTGTAAAGTTACTGCGCATTTTCAAGAAAATAGGCTACAATTATAAATGCAAATATTATTCAAATCGCTTGAAATATTTTCTGTATATATATAAGTGCTCGTAGCTGGGTATATTTCTACTTTGACATGGTAGATGAATAAAGGACCGATTTCTCTACACAAACAAGCACAGGTCTGATCTCACTTGAATGACAGGAATGTCACACCAGACGTACACCCTGGTTCACCTCCTGCATTTACTCCTCTCTCTGTCTTTAGGCTTACCCACTGAACACACTTCTTTTCTGAGAGCGACCCAGGTCGGCCACACTCAACACACTCAGCCATGTAGAGTTTTCAAAAGCAGAGTAGATAACAGTAAACAAACGTGTGGGAGGGAGTGCTTATCAGCTGGTAAACATTGTTAATATGACAGATATCAGTGTTCCACATTGTAATTCCACTGCCGCCTTGCATCATCACTTGTTGTTGAAATACTTTATGAACAAAGTGATAAGAAAGAAACTTTGAGATGTTTATTTTTAAGTAAATAAACAGATGAGTTAGTGCAAGTTGCTTCAAATGAAATGTAGTTACCACTAAGTCTAAAATTAGAATGAGCTTTGTGCACTAATTAAATTCTTATCATTCTTATTAGTGTAGCTGCGCTAAGACAGATGTCTGAGCAAGTATGCAGTGAATGAGGATGGACTGAGCTGATGGCTAAGATACTTAAGTCATAAAAGTGTGTCTGGGAGCAGTCCTGGTGCCTGATGTTATCTCCTTCACACAGTGGTCCTGTATCACAGCCCCAGGACACAAGACCGTCCCACCGGGTTACTACCGGTGTGCCCAGACTTACAGAAATAAAAAACACATTTTGTTAATATTACGCAGAGCTGCACACACTAGACTACAATCCGTTTTGTATATAAGTAAACATTCATAAGTTTAAGAGCATAATTGCAACATTTAAGATTATATTTTTGAAAAGTTGTTCAATAAACTCCTTTTACACATTGTGCTGTTTGAGGCCAGTGTTGTTTGGTCTGCCTGCCTCGGAGCACAAGAGGTCGGTGAGATGGCACATCATCACAGGGGGGTATCAGCACCTCCAGGGCCGTGCTACATCACCAATTGTCTTTGGCTTGGATTAGTTTGTGTATCCGGTTACAGACCTTTCTTCTTGTGGAGTCAAGTTCAGCATGGCACTGAGGGCCAGCAGCGCTGCTCAGAGCCAGTGATTTATATGTTGCTGAGTGAGAGCAGCAGGTTCAGTTCAGAGGTCTCCGGGCAGGCTAGTGCTGCGGCTGTGTGTGACGCACTGTTCTACACATAAACATGTGTACAGAACAGTCTCCAAGTCACAAGAAACGCGCAGTAGGTGCACAGTGTTTCTGCAGGTGTTTATTTCTCGCCAAATTAAATAAGTCTCCTTAATTTTATTATTTAAGCTATTTCTATTTTTTTCCTAACTTCAGAAAACAATCTGTCACAACCAGAGTAGAATCAATTCAGAATGTGTAGCACAGATCTGGCATGGTTGGCATAAGGCCATGTCCATATTTCTTTGAAATATGATGTCCTAATGATGGAGCTGTTTTAAAGCTCACCAGTGGCTTTTGGATCCTTGAGAAAATGGGGCATCTGCCCCGGTCCTGCTCAGCCATCTGGATATAACGGGACAGAGAAAAGATGTTAATGCACTTCAAAATGAGAAAGGAGGATGACACCTCTGACCTCCGCTAGCCTTTGACCTCCCCAGCCAATATGGAGCCACCGATGCTATGGGTTTCCTATATCTGGCATATGCTGGCTGAGTACCCGGCCTGATACATTAAAAGAAATTCCTCGTTTGCAGTGTGCTGTTTATATAGCCACCCCCTGATGTTGTAAACAGGCTGCCTGTAAGAAAATAGATATTTACTTCACAGGCTTTCTATTTGATTAGAGAGGAAAGAATGACATTCATATTGGATTTTTGCTATGCTTATTGACACTCATGCTAACACAATATACTTCTGATACCTGAACAGTTTATATGTGAAAGGATTTGTAGTTCTTGGTCTTTTTCAATGCATACAAAGCATGATGTTTCTCATGCAGAAAGCAAATAGAAATTGAGGATAGACACACATCTGCATCCAACAGTGCAACAGCAGAAATAAGTTCACTATTGGCAATGACTCGTTCTCGTGACATTTATGGTGTTTCCCTTGGGGTGCTGCCAGTGAGCTCTGAAGCTCTGAGCCTCTGAGCTGTATAGGAACAGAATCTTGCACATGTGAACCCTAGGCCTACACCCTCAGTTTAATAGCCATACCAGACAGATCTTTGTTCAGATATTTGAGCGCTAACACCTCCCATGTACAGTAGCTTATGCGATGTGAAGGCCATCACCATCACACGGTATGCTTTGGTCCTCTAGGAATGATGGTCGTTTTCTTTTATGCTGTAATGATAATATGTTGAAATAGCTTTAAAGCAACAGTAAACCATGTCTGTTGAATTTCCAGTGATTTGGCCTTTTCCATGAGCTAAACATTGACCTTGTGACCTCTGCTCATGACCCCTGACCTGTGATGTTGACCCCTTGTCCAGGGGGATGCCTCCCTTCTATATCTCAACTGGCTGTCTCCATTGACTACCTGCCAGGCACCTGCTCAGAAAAATGAAGTCCAGCAAATGTCTCTCTTGGGAGCTTTATGGGCTCAACAGACAACAAGGGCCGGCCTCAGCCCCACATCTGAATAGACTTTGAGTGGCCCTGGTAAACCAATATCCCTAATTATCTATTGAAAGAACATTCCTTTTCCTTGCCTAGTCATTACCTTGATTTCAATTGCTGAAAAGTAACATAAAGAGGCTAAAAGGAGGGCTGAGGATATGAAAGTCTTAAGTGTAAGGATGTGCACAAACACGCACTCAGGAACACAAAAGCCTGTCTTCTAGTTGCATTAAGGCTAATTGCAGTTCACTGAGAGACGGTTTTGGACGTAAATCCTAGATATGGTGGTCAGCCAAAATAAAGTTGAAAATAAATACATTTGTAACAAAAAATTGTTTCTGTTATGTGTATAAGTTTTATGTATTATGATTATGTACTATGTATTATTATTATTGACCCCTCCTGGAACTGGCACCTTAACATGGTGGAGGGGTTTGAGCGCCCGAATGATCCTGGAGCTTTGGTAGGGTCTCCCATGGCAAACAGGTTGTTGACGGGTCAGACAAAGAGCGGTTCCGAAGCCCCTTATGAGAGACCAACAGGCCTGGTTAGAGCCATGAGGCCGTCCTTCTGTGGACCCACCACCTGCAGGGGGCGCTATAGGGGCTGGTGCAATGTGATTTGGGCAGCTCCAACAGCTGCCCCCACGACCCGGCAATGGAGGTGGAAGAAAATGGATGGATGGATGGATATTATTATTGTTGTTGTTGTTGTTGTTGTTGTTGTTGTTGTTGTTGAAATGGACTTAAAACTGGAGCGTTGTCATGATTTAACTTGAACTTAATTTAGATCAGAAGAATGGATTCTCTGGACATGGGTCCAGTTTTATCTCTGGGCCGAAAGGTCGAGAGAATGGAGCGTCGCCCCAATCAAGAGGAGGCTCTTGGAGTTCTAGGGTTGTTCTCAGAAAACACTCTGGACTTGGACGGTGTCACCATGCAGTGGAGAAGATAAAAGATAGGCTAACACTTGAAACTAAATTTCAATCATTGCAAGTGTATTCACAAAAGTGTAGCTTTAAAAAAAAAAGAAGTGTCGGCTCTATTGTTGAACGATGTTCAAGTGCCAACACCACTTTCAATATCACGTTTCTAAAAAAATAAAACAAGCATGGATTTCCCCCATCACAACACAAACACTTGTCGCTCTGAGACCTTGCACTCTTTGAACACTCAACATTTACGTGTCTTCTAAGTGCCACACTCTCTAATCTTCCTTTGTAGAAAAGCTGTTATAGTGATCTTTGAACTTCTGTAAATGTCCGACCATCTTAAGTTCTTTAATCTTGACCGTCTACGTGCAGTGGCAGCAGCGCCTCTAAATCTCCTGCCATCTCTGGACACTGACTGGAGCCTGAGCCGTCTCCTCTCTGATCTCAGAACACACACATCGCACTATCAAGACACTTTATGGGCTTTCATGTCCTCTTCCTGACATGCAACCAGCCTTTTACAGCAGCTATAGAGGCATGCCCAGTTGATAATGGAGCGTTTATTATTTCTTCTCTCCACAGTTATTGCACAGTCTCTAAGTGAAGAGCTCTGTCTTCTTTGTCAAATAACCAGCCAATTGAATCTCCTTAGACTTAAAGGGACTATACAGAGTTTAAAAATGTTCAAATTAAGTATTTTCCTCCCTCTACATGTTCCAGCCATAATGTGTAGAATGAGCTCAGACCTGTTCACCACAACTGCCTCTAAAATCCTGCACTGTCGCTTAAAACGTTGTTGCCGTCATGCAAAAGCTTAATATAGAAGGTGCAGTTACACTTATGACCTGAGGTGGCAGTAGTGAGTATAAAATGGCCAACTTGAATCTAGCCCCTTTAACATAAATTAAAACACAATATAAAAGTTGTATTTAAAATAAATGCATTGTCATTTATCTTTAGAATACTGGTCTGGTGAAGGACACACACTGAGGATTTTCTTTCTGGATATCAGAAAACACATCCATTGAATCATTACATTGTGGTTCTCTATTATTTAACCTCTTAACTTCCACCTGAACCGAGCAAAATTTCTCCAGTTTGGCTTTACCCAAATCCAAAAGCTTCTTGAACAAAGTGTCAAAAAAAGCAACAAACATGTGACAAAAAAAACAATAAAAATATGCCCAAAAAAAAAAAGTGACAAAAACTGGCAAATACGAGATGAAAAAGAATGTGAATAAAAGTGAAGACAACGCAGCAGCAATGTGAGGATCTGTTTTGTATATGTCTTGGCAATGAGGCGTTATTCCAGCCTATCGGCTGTAAGAGCCAGTCGAGAAGCTTTTAGATTTGGGTTAAGCCGAACTGGAGAAAATGCGCTTGGTTAAGGGGGAGGGTAAGAGGTTAAAGAGACTAGATGGAAGATGGTCATTTTATGCGCACTACCTCAGGTCAGTGCAGGATTTTAGAAGCAGTTGTGCTGAACAGGTCTGAGCTCATTCTGCACATTAGGACATGGCTGCAACATGTAGGGGGATGAAAATACTTAGTTTTAACATTTTTAAACTCTGTATAGTCCCTTTAAGGAGGACATAAATAGATTTACAATAGTTGATACAGTGTAACCTAAACTGTTAGACTTACTTGTATAGCATTCATGGGCCTATAGCGATGGTTGATCCCATGTAACCTCTGACATTTGGTTCAAATTGCGGGTGCACAGAACAGGGCTGCCAGGCTTGTGTCTGCACCACAGTGGTCAGAGTAACAAAAGCTGCGCCTGATGTGCTGCTGTTCTCAGCCCCAGTGTGGCTGCTGTCACACAGTATCAGTGCTTAGGTTCTCTCAGACTTAGCCTTTAGCAAAAACAACGTCTTTAAAAGTGGCCTGTGGGCTGCTGTCTGTGCAGCAGCAGTAACAAACACCACTACATCTTGATGTCAAGCACAGAGCAGCAGAGTGTAAGCTCATTCCTGTCTGTCAAATACAGTGCTGCATGTTCCTGTCTCTCTGGACCTTCTCCAGACCCATGGGTCTCAGTCTTGAGAGTCACTCTTTGTGCACAGCTAATCAGCAGCATCATTTCTCTTCCACACCAGAAGCACCGCTACAGGCTTAGGTCAACAGGCTGCTGGTGCCTCTGCGGGGAGGGGGATAAAGCGCACACAAAGTGCTTTGGAGTCTTTAGGAAATGTTTTTATCACTTCAAAGTAACATTGAGGATTTTGTCATTGTGTGATTGATCCAAACATGAGTTTTTTTCCACTGTCTACACAGAACAGCTTGGATGCACCCATTGATTGCCTGTCAGTAAAAGGATGAAGTCAGTTGGAAAGATGAGGGCCAGAAAATGTTCTTTTGTTCAGCCCTTTAGAGTGGTTGTGATTAATTATAACTGGATAGTTTTGTCATGCACATAGGATTAACTTCAGAGTGGAAATTGTACAGTATTATATGCAATTTTCTTGCATTTGAAAATTGTTATGGATCATAATTTTGACTATTTTGCTTCGAACAACAACAAAAAAGATCTTCCTACCTTTGTTACCATTAAGGCAACATGTAATGAATGATCTTATGAATATTTTCAGTCTTCCCAGACGCTACATATGGTGTGGAAGTTTGTACTGTACAGTGCAGTGTCTCCCAGTCTTTATTGTCTCCCGCACCCCTTGGGCCTCTCATTTTACTCCGAGCACCCCCTGTCTGGAGGATACAGCTTATTTAACATGTGCTCAACTAAAACGATAAAATAAACCTGAAGCACTCTCAAACTCAAACACTTTTTTACTGCTAAAGATATTTCAATGATCCTTCTTCCTTTCAGAATGTCTTCATGTCGTATTCAGTTTTCAGACCTTTTCACATTGTTGCCCTCACATAACCCGCGCTGAGAAACACTGGCATCGATTTAATATTACAAACGCTAATCATCCTAAATATTTACCAGATAATAAACACGTACATTTACCTCACTGCGGCTTTCACTGGAGCAGTCCCACGTGAAACTGTGTGTGCGCACATACACGAGTGCGTCTGAAGGTGGGACAGAGGGGTGAGTGATGACACTGTTGGTGTAATCCCAGCGACATCTGCTTCTAATCTGTAACATGAAAAAGACACTGCGCTGACCCCATATACCTGCCCCCACAGCCACTCCCCCCCCCTCGTCACCCTGGCCCACGCTGCTGCGCTCATTTATTTCAACCCAAATCAAACAGCGGATCAGGTTACCGAGGGTCTCAACCGCAACCAGCAATCAAACATGCATTACACACTGCAGGGGAAGCATTTATTCACTTTATGTGCTCATGTCCTAGTTTTAGTTTTCACTTAAAAATCGCCTGGTGTTTTTCGGAGGAGCAGCTGTTATTACTTTTGCCCGGTATGATTTTTCTTTCAGTCAACGGGTATTCGGACAAAGGCATTTATTGAGTTTTGAATTATAAAAAAAAGAAATAATAATAATTATCTGATGTGACCATAGTGCATCCCCTATCATTGTTTGTGCACATACTTTTATCTGCAACTTTCAGCACAAGAGAATGGGGGTTTTCCAGTGTAGAAGATAAAAAAAAAGAAAAAGCATAAGTGGAAAAAAAAAAGAGAAAAGCCAGCAGCCTTGGTTTCACAGATGAGCAAAAAAAAAAAAGGAAAAAAAAAAAAAAGAAGAGGATGTCGCTGATTGAAACATGGCTGCATTTTGTTTGAACTGGCTGCAGAAATAAGCATGGCGGGGCTCTTAGCGCTGGCTGGCTGTAAATTTGGACCACTGTCAGTTCACAACCTCTCGGTCTTTTGGATCCCGCTCTCTCTTCCCCTTACTCCTCCCGGGGGCATGTTTAGCCGGTGGAAATTGAGCTTTTATTTGACTTCCTCGTTACCAGAGAGAAGTCGCCGCGCCTCTCGCCTGTCCTCCCCTTCACATGTGGGACATAAACGGGCACCCTCTCCTTGACCTGCCGGGGGACCCCTGGCAGTGAGAGTATGGCCCCGTGGAGCTGTGGGTGGACAAGGACACAATGCAGAGATACATTAGAGAAAATCACTTCCTCTGTTGAACGCAGTCTGCTCTGTGAGGTCACCGTGATTCGGATGTGGCCTGTGCTCTCTCTTCTTATCAATGCACTAAAAAAAAAAACCTGAAAATAACACTGTACTGTTTTGTAGAAGGATACTTGTATGCTTCTTTTGAGGTGGTAAAATACATTCATATTATTACTGTGCATTAGTGATGATATTAGTCTTGAGCAAAATTTAGAACAACAGTACATTTTACTGTGCAAAGAACCTTCCAGCACAGTATAAAAGCATGGTACAACACAGTATGTTAGTGTAAGAACATGGTATTTACATGTAAACAGGACACACACCTACTTTATTTCATGGCTATATGATTAATCCAAGCCCTAGCCCTGCAGACACGGTTAATTGCCTGGAACTTGTATTTCCTTGGTGATAATATAAACACAGAGCTGCCAAATCTATGTTCTCTTGTTCCTAATTCCCGCGCTACTTCCATTCTGTTAATACTGTGCTGTCTGACATGTTTTTCATTTCATAATATCGTTTGGGGCAAAAATATTAAAATATATTTAATTTGATTCATTTGAGAAACTATTTTGACAGCATATTTTAATTGAGTCTTAGTCAAGATTTAGTCAATAACTATTTTTGTTACTATTTTAGATACAAAAAAATCCATGTAGATTTGGTAAAGTAACATATAAGTCAGCTTTATATTAAATGTTTGTTTTATTACACATTCACACATATTTGATCATTCTGTCTGCTTCATGGAGCTTCTCTCACATGGACAAAGCTCTTGTTTCTGTCTCATCAATTAGTTTTAATGTGGCTTTAGTGTCATTTTGACTAAAATCATGACACAATATTTAGCGAGTAAAAGTAACACATGTTGGAAGCCGTTCTTGGATGGTTCTTTGTGAGAAGATTATTTTATAGAGATAAAATAAGTCTTTCTGCAGCGCAGGCGGGCAGATACCAGGCCAGGCTCAACCAGTTGATTGTGTGGATCACAAAGGTCGGTCAGAGATAGTATTTTGCAAACATCACTAAAAAGTAATGGTAATGCTTCATATTAAGGGGTGCTCGTTAGTATTAATAAGGTACTAATTAGCACAAGTAATTACTATGTCAATAATGTGCTTCATAAGCTTCTTATTATACTATTATCAACTACCATGCTAATAGGGCTTGAATAATATGGTTATTCATGACCTTCCCTAAGCCTATTTTACCATAACCCGTGACCCATGAGAAGATTACTTCTTAATGTTTATTAATTCATGTTTGTTGATTCCTTATTAATACTTAGCGAGCACCCCTTTTCTTTTACAAATTTGATACATGTTTCTGTAAATATTTTTGTTTTAAGTCAATGACAATAGCTTAATAAATACACAAAACGTGTAGATCCAGGTCATGCTGTTGCTAAAAGCAGCTTGTGCCCAGTAAGGTTGAGCACTTGAGTGCGAGGCTGCCCACTTTGCCACCTCGACTTGAAGGCACAGTGCGATCTCTCTCCAAGAAAGACACACTTTCCCCTCTCAGAGCGTTGTCTCCACATCGCTGCGAGCTGCGAGTGCTACATTTCTGGGTCACACTCTGCAGCGGCCGCTTACTCTTCGCTGTGGGTCAGTACTCCAGGTTTACACAAGGGGCAAAGGTGTTAATGCTACATGCTTTAAAGAAGTACAAGATGTCTTCACTTCACTCCTAACAGGCGCACTGGGTAAAAGCTGGAACTAATCTCTCTCCACTTTATGTGTGAAGTGTGCGGAGTGGACCAAAGCAGTGTTTTCAAAGATACATCAGGCACAGTTGTAAAAATGTCCTGGATTATTTTGGTCGAGAAAAGGGGCCATGGTTTCCTCTTCTGTGTCTATTTGCAGAAAGCACATTTTATCAATATTAAACAAGCCACATGCAACCACACAGTAAGCCTCCCCAAGCCCAAATAAAATGATGTGGGTCGGAAAAAAACCCAGTGCTGTAGTTAAATACAGGTCAAATAATAACATCACTGAAGGCATGCATCATTAGTTATTGCCAATTTCAAATATTATCTTGATTATAATAAAAGCTTTAAAGGATCAAGGCTTTCCAAATGTTCTTTTTCAAGTATTTCACCCACATGATCATATGCCACCACATTATCTGAAATGTATTTGTTTCTTTCTTCTCCGCAAAGTGACAAAACAAAATCTAATGCCGGTGTTTACGACCACACTACCACGGCAAAAGTTTGCTTAGGTCATAGCACTATAGATGAATGAAAACACATTTGTGAGTGAATCAATTTTTACAACCTTTGTGTGTTTATTAGATATTCCGAGGCAAATGCAATAAAGTGGCCAAAGCCAATATTGTATGGCACTAGGGGTGGTGGAACATTTCCAACAGTAATGTCACCTCCAAGAGTGAACAGGAACAGGCGGGAAATCAAAGTGCGGGGTTTATGAGTGGATTTGTTTGATTAAAGCCCTTTGCTGCAGCCAAACCGTAACTTCTGCAATGGATATTTCATATTTGTATCATTATTATAATCATTTGAAGCCGATTGCTACCACTGAGAGATATGACCAGGGTTTATCATGTTGATTTGTGTCTTCTTATGGTCAATCAAGCATATTTTCGTATATTGATGAGAGATACTCGCGCTACAAGCCACTCTCCCCGAACCGGTCGAGTCCGAGTGGTCCTGCGTCGGCTGCAAAGGGAAGTAATGAAAACAAATGGCAGAGTTCTATTCCCACCGGGACCCGAGGAGGAACTTAGTCATCAAGCTAATTTTATTCTTGTCTGGCCCAGAGACTCCATTTCCTCTGGGTGTTTTTACAAACGCCGGGCTGCACCACGCCATGGGCCCAGTGATGGATATGAGGGCCTGATGGCCGGATGGCAGATGCTGGCTCTGTAACTCAAGCCCCAAACACTCACTGATGACCCCCTCGCACCCGCCGCATTTCTCACTGCAACAGACCCTATACTCTGGACTGAATGGACAAGGGGGCTTTTGCTTGGCTAATCTTTTCAGTTTCTCACAGATAGTGGTCCGCTGGTGCCCAAAGACAAGGACCTCTGCGATAAAATGTTAGAAGCAATGGGTGATATACAGTAACAATGGGATGGAATTTGTATTTTAAAGATGCACTATTAAAAAAAAAAAGATTTTTATGCGTATTTGACCTTTAAGTGACTCAGTGGCGTTATGGGTGCAGCATGGCACCTTTGTTTTCCCTCACTGTGGCCTCTAGGATGCTCCAGAGTGAATTATTTGGGGGTTTCTGGCAAGCTTCCGGTGCAAACCCCTAAAAATGATCCTGGAGCGTCAAAAAGGCCACTGTGAGGGAAAGCAAAGGCTGCACCCATAACGCCACTGAGTCACTAAAAGGTCAAATATGCACTTTTTTTCACTTAAAAAGTTGCATAATGCACCTTTAAAATACAAATTCCATGCCAACCGTTACTGGATTTCACCCATTGCTTCTAAGTAAATACGAACAAATCCATGACCAACAATGCAACTGTTCCAGGCCTGAATAAATGGAGATCGTCTGGCCATAAAGACTATCCAGAAAGTTAAAAAGCTGCTAAATGATCTGCAGATTAAGAAGCTGGTTGTTTATTGTTGCAGAGGGAAAACAAAGAAGAGGCAGAAGGTACAAGCAGGAGCAGAGTGTGCGGCAGACAGGCAGCACTGATCGTTTGCAGTGACAGGAAGAGGGTCGTAATAGCCCCTGTTACAGTAAGCTCACTAATGACGTTTTGGTGCTTTGACCTCTTGTATATTAACAAATTATATGAACATTTGATTAGTGCGCTGTTTGCTTCCCTTGTGTGTTGGGGAGACGCATCGGGTTACACTCAGTGGCACGTCGTAGGTTAGAGCAGCTTAAGCTCTTGTTTCTCCTGCAGGCTACCGAGCACAAATGTCAAAGGGCGGCTTAAGCCTTACAAATGAACTCGCCGTGTCATTTGTTCCCAGTTTGTAACCAATTGTTTGGAGCTTTATTTTATACGCAGATACTGACAATTGCTCAAGGATAGGGTTTCACGGCATATTTGTGTTCTCAACAGCTTAACGAGTCAACGAGAGAGATGTTTTCGACATTTTGAGTTTTATTGAGGCTATAATGGAGAATAAAGAGTCCCAGTCAGATCATTAAATAGTAGATTCCATCCAGACAAATATCCTTATGTGTAATCATTTCAGTAGTCTTACTTTCCGTCCAATATACTTCCTTCATCCTGCTTATGTGGTTGTCGGTTGCTTATGTAGGTTTGGTTTCCTCTCTTAAAGAAATGACCCTTCTTACTGTAATAGAAGTTATTATTTCAAAAGTTACATTTTCTTCCACGACAACTTCTCTGCTGACTTATACTAGACACAAGGGCCGGGACAAAATATCGGATCGGACTTGGATCGCAATACTTTGTGCTGCAATACCATGTATCGATACTTTATCAAGTATCGCAATACTTTCAATACTGGTTTGGAGTAGGGCTGGGTGATATATTGATATTTAAGATATATCGAGATATTTTTAAATGAGATATGGAATTAGACCATATCGCGTATATCGGGTTATTTCAAATTCAGATAAGCTTTTAAGTTAACATAAAGAAGCAGGTAATCTCAAGATGATTTAAAAAAAAAAGAAGAAGTTTGTCTTAAACTCAGCACTTCATTTTGCAATCTCTTTATATATAAATGCTGCTCTCAGAAAAAGATTGACCTATTTTATTTTATAGGCTTTTTATCCAAGATATTTTTTTGTATTAAATGTGCACCTTATGGAGCTTTGTTTTACAGTTTTTTGTTTACATTTTACAGTGTAAAACCACTCGTATTTGACTTTGACTAAACATTTCATTTCACAGCTCTCACTTTGCAGAAAAAATATCGGGATATATATCGTATATCGATATTCAACCTAAATATATCGGGATATGACTTTTGGTCCATATCGTCCAGCCCTAGTGTGGAGGCATTTTTTTTTATCATATATTTGTTTTCCAGCACTTTACTTTACACACATTTTGTGTTAATGCACTTTTCAATTGAAACGCTTCTGTAAATGTCAAATGGCATTTAGTTTATAAACTTTGGACACATGACTTTTTACACATTTTAAGGAAAACATATCTATTATCATAATTATTTACCGTATCGCAATACATATCGGTTCGGCCCCTGGGTATCGTGATATGTATCGGATCGTGACAAAAGTGGATCATCCCCGCCCTTCTAGACACCAAATGTTCCTGTTGAAAGCGATTCCAAACTTTTGAAGCTTTATTCAGAAAACAAAAAAAAGTTGCCTGATTAGCCCAGCTTTTATGACACAGCAACAATAGTTTGAGTTGAAAAACGGAAAATGAAACCAGGATTATGAACTTGTCGCAAAAAACATAGGCCAGGTTTCATGCAAATAACCCATTTGTTGTATCCTCTGTGACCCTCTTTCACTTTTCCTCATAATTGCCTTCAACATATGGCACAGTGAATAAGGGTAATGCATCTTTAGAACGCTACATAATGGCGCGGATTAAAAATGAATGGCATTGTCTCTAATTCCTGCTTTTTGGCTCAAGAGGGGACCCGTCGCGTCACAAGATGCTTCATTGCGTTAGCAGCAATGGTTGGCTCAGCAGCGTCTCCGCCGTCCCACTCACACCACAGTCCCATTCTGTGACATGCACGCAGCTGGAGAGGAGGACACTGGGGAAAAAGTGGAAAGAAAGCCAAATGGCCTTCTGTTACAAGTTCTCCTTTACAAGCTTAGAGCCTCGACTTGACGCATGGATTATTCAGTGACTGTACCCTTTTAGTCCCGGCCGAGGCCCGCAAACGCAACAAAAAGAAGCGTATTATTGTTGATTTGTTAGTATGCGACAACTTTCAGGAGAGAAGAGGAACATTAAAAAGCAATTAATATACAAGAGCGCGAAGATCAGAAGGAATAACACAGGCGTCCGGTGGGACTGTGAATCTGTGCGATGTGACCTGAAAATGCAGGAAACATGAAAACGCCGGCTTTTAGTGTGAGTTCTCCTCATTCCCACAGATGGATGAGTGACAGGACCGGCCCGGGACAAACAAAAGCAGTTTATGATCAGCATAATCAATGTGACATCAGCACAGGCTTAATGCACGGGGGAGGGGTTGAGGCTGCCGGGACGCAAGAAAACCACAACTTCTTTTGTGAACATTTTCCTTCAATGGGATGTTTTGCAGCTTGTTCCACGTAACACTTTGAGTAACTTAACCATAATTAAAAGGCAATAAAGTACATTAGATGTAATTGTACTTAATGCACGTTTAAATGGATAAATTGCATATAACAAACACACACAGATTTGTACCTAGACTTTTGTATAGATTGGATAAAGGTTTACATAATGAGATATCTATCTATCTACAGGTTTAAATGAAAGTTAAAAGGTATATAAACTCTACATTCTAAACACATTTATATTATAATTATATGCAGATGTATATACACTGTAAAATTCAAAATTGTTTCAACTCAAAAAACTAATTCCAAGGGCTGCCAAGAAATGTTATGTTGAACCAATAACAACTTCACAATGTAGTCGATTTGATATTTGAGATTCATAAGAATAAGAACACAGTTGAACTGAAGAAGTGAATCTCAAATTGCAAATCGACTATATTGTAAATGTGTTATTGGTTCAGCATAAAATTTCTTGGCAGCCCTTGGAATTAGTTTTTTGAGTTGAAACAATTTTTACATTTTACAGTGTACATATATCAATTGTAGATTCATCTATATTCATTTTACACTTTCTCCATATTCCAGAAGCAAACTGTCAAAAATGCAACTTAAATAGAGCCTTTCAAATACTAATTGACATGCATGTAAATATGCCATCTGCTTATACATCCATGACCTCTCATCCTTGTTCACCCAACGCACACGTATTGTGTCCAGCCTCTGGATTGGTGTGTGAACGCTCTGCCACTGAGAAATGACGAATAAGCTACAAATCCACTTTTTGATTTAATTTCCATAAAACACAGATTACAATAAACAAGATCCTACTTTACAAAAGACATAACATACATCTCGACATCTTAATAGACAAAAAATAACAACATAGAATATCTAGACAAATATGGTTAATGTATACAAATAGCTTATTTAAAAAATACATAATTATTAAGGTGTGAAAATAATTAAAATGAATAATAATTAGGATGGATGACATGGATAAAGCTAATCTGTTCCAGTCAGAAGGGGCCTTAAAACTGAAATATGGTTTATATGCGGATAATGATCAATGTCACAATTTTCTTTTTGGAGATTTCTCTGTCACAGAGTTGTATTGGTGCATGTCTCCATTTGAGAGAAACTGTTACGGTTGTAACGGTTAAAATGAATACATTCAAAAATTAAATTAATCCAGTGGTTTTGGTGCCTGTGTAAGGCTGCAACCATTTGAGTTTTTATTGAATTGAAATATAAAGTAAAGGATGGTCAGCTGACAGGTTTATTGAGAGATTAATTTGGTGAACTTGTGGAAGGTTGTTCACGTTAATAGAGAATACTAGAGAAATAGAGAAAAAATTAAGCAGCTTTCAGTACGCTATATACAGTAAAGAACCGTCTGACCTACTGAGCAGAATTACATGCAGTACCTCTTGCACATTTCTTGCAGTTCCGTGCATCTTTTCCGGCCCGTTGTCAAAGACAAACATCATCCCTGTGGCACAAACATAAATGCAGAGGTGTTTGCAAACAACTGCACAATTGTCCCAAGCTCTCAGCATTTATTGAGCCGAAGTTTAAGAGCAGAGCCGAAGGTCATGTGAACCTCTCAAACACTCCAAAGCTCTACCTCCCACCAAAAGAAAGGCAAAGGAGAATCAAATTGGGCTGTTTCCATCTGCGCAGGACATGAATTATTTCAAAATAACCAAGGTAAACGGGCCCAGTAACAATGCAGCCCTGGAAAAGGAGGGCATATTGTGTGGAGCATAGAAAGACTAACCTTGGTCTGAACACCATGGTAACAGGGCAAAGAGAGCTGATTGAGGGATTGTACACTTAGTGGACTAGATCCCTGAGCAGTGGGTACCAGAAAAATATGTTTCAATCAGCAAACACTAAGAACCAACTTGAGACTGTGCATTTTAAGACAATAATGAGACAAAAAATACATTTAAATAGCTTTGACTTTTTTTTTTTTTAGCTATTTTCTTTGATTTCTTTTGTTTTTTATTGACAATAAAGCTGGTATACCTGCACAGCATCCTTAAACATACAAAACGTCCACTCACAGACTTACCCTTATATCTTTTCACCACACAGACACTTGCCTCAAATACTGCTTTGAATAGTAAACTTTGTTTTCTTGACCAAGATAATTCAAAGGTCTAGTCTACTTCATCATTTTATTCTATATTTCAGGGGTTGAAAGAGCAAGATTCATTTTAAAGTTTACTAAAGACACATGTACTGGACCTATGAGGCTGGGTTCTGGTGTCGGGTGTCATCTTGGTTACAAGATGTCTTTTTCCTGTTACAACACTCATTTATCATTGGAAGAGGCCTGTTGGATTATATCACTACTTGGCTCACTTTGAAGCACTTGATCCTCCGTTATGTCTGCCGTTTGGGGCTTATTGTGTCATGAAAGAGGTCACAGGGAGGACAACATCACCAGCTACCACTCTTTACCGTGTAATGTATTTACCATAATGTTTGAGTGTGTCTGTGAGATCTATACAGTTCCAGAAGAGACAAGATAATGACAGTATGGAGATGTATCAATAGAGAGGGTCTGAAGGGCAGCAGACAGCCTGGCACTGCGAGGGAGGGATTAATCAATTTCAGTGCATTAAATCAAGCATTTATTCGTGCTAGAAGTGACAAATATTGGCAGATGTGGATACAAATGTGGGATCACCACAGCATGCACGTGTGTTCAGGCTGCACACACGTGCAGTAGTTGGTGGTGGTCGGAGGGGCCATCTTCTGCTTATCTGTGGCCGGATGGCGGGGGCAGCAGTCCAAGATACCTTGATCACACTGCACCAGCCCCAGAGGACGGCCCCAACATGATCGCCCTGGCTCAGAACCAAATGCCACCAATCCGGGTGACGTAACCGGCATAGTTGGTCTCGGATCATTAGGGGCTTCTGAACTGCTCTTTGACAGACCCGTCACTAAGGACCTGTTTGACCAGGCTTGAAAACGCAATACAAGTGTCAGCCATTCTTCTTCTTCTTTTTATTATTATTATTATTATGGAAGACCCTAGGGCATGACGCTTCCTGACAACAAACACTCTGATCATTCAGGGCTTTCATGCTGCGTCACGTTAAGGTCCGAGTAGGGGAGCAATGACACTAATCACTTTAAGTAAGTAAGTACATGCTGTATTTGTCATTGTACAGCTGTACAACAAAATTGTGTTCAGGTGTTAGTCCGGAGCCACTGCGACTGTGGGTCACCCTGACCAGCATGTTTTTGAAGGTCGGGGAAACCGTAGCACCCGGAGGAAACCTGGCTGGCTGCCTTCAGCGCTCATCTGATCCCCTGATCTGATCCTTAGCAGTTAATCTGTTTTATCTCCAGTGAACGTTCATTAGCCAAAACAATAGGGGGCATGTGTAGCTTAGCTGTGAGTCTCGCCCGGATATCTCCTCATTTGTCCCTTCCTTGTTTCCTGTAGCCCTCTCATGACGCCTCCACTGTGCTGGTGTGGGGGCTCTTGGTGCCTCTTCAGTGTTTCAGAAGAAGAAATATGTAGGTCTCAAATGTCTTTAGCTCATACGCTAGCTGTTTGTTTACTTTAAAAAGCTGCTTTTTGCAGAACCATTAGGGACTCTCTTCTGTACGGCAAAGACATACAAAAGGATCCAGTAAAACAATGTGGAAAACAGAAAGCACAAATGCAGCTCGCAGGAAAAGGCAAAACACACAGCTGTACCAACAGAGAGGGAGGCTGCTGCTTGTTTACACGTCACCTAAAATGTTTGTGCTTATAAATTACAGACAAATGATGAGTATTTTTTGTAAAAGGTTTATGAATTATTTAGTAAGTATTTACCAATGTATTAGTTAATAGTGTGCAGTTTTAGTCACCATAAATAAATAAAAAGGAGTTCTGTGCAAAAATGCTCTTGTTTGTAGAATGCTTAAACCCATTTTAAGCCTTGCAGTAAAAACATACTATGGATATTCGTTGCCTGGCCAGTCGTTTGGCAGGACATGCAAGGATATACATATTAAAGTAACAAGAAAATCTAAAACTTTTGGTGTGAGCATATTTGTGACGTCATTTCAACATAATTCTAAAGCTTGCAAAGACTAAGACTCAGATGATCCACACTCATGAATTCAAGCGCTTGACAAACATTGACACAAATTTTCAGAACCAGTCACTCAGTTATGCTTTCATTAAATCCACACCATTAAAGGCCATATTCATCTCTTGTTGGAACGCAAAAGGCTGATTGAAAAAAACATGCAATTGAAACTTGGTGCTAAAAGCAAAGATATAATAAATTAGTCTGGGCTCTCAGATCAAAAACACTGCTGAAGTGAAGGTTGCAGCCGTTACAACATTTGTGGGAGTTATCATCGCTGGGTGCCCCCGGTCTCCTCTTACAGGCACGGGTCACGTCGGTGTCGTCAGCTGGCGGAGCATATGTCTAACACGTCCGTCTGTCTGTCTGCTCCGCTCACTTCTGCCCCCTCTGTCTTGCCTCCAAAACCCTTCACTTGTGTCACCGTCCCTGTCACTTCTGTCGGCCTGGACTCACGTCAACGTGTGGTGAGCATTTGATATGTTTGTATGTGGATTTGGGGACGAGCCTCGCCGTGTTTTGAGAGAGCAACATCTGGCGAGGGGAAAAGGTTACAGTATAGGGATATCACCAAAGCCAGCGTCCAGTGCCGAATTCCTTCCATCAGATAAATCAAGGAAGCGAGGCACGGGAAACGGGGCGGGGAGGGAGGGGAGGGAGGTCTCAGAGAGGCGGTGTGCTTGCAAAAGATGCCTGTCCATCGATTTGGATTTAATGCTTTTTGGCAAAGATGAATCCGCCATTGTAATCAAAATGGACACCTAATAAAAATGTAATACATTGAGAGCCTTCCGTATTCACTGACTTTTTTCCTTGCTGTGCTGTATGTATAAAGCCTATAAGTGAATTTGCTCAGGAACTTTCTGTTAACTTTCTTTAAATCTTTTGTACCCATTTGCAGCATAAAATCTCTTTGTGAAGGTGAAATGCCTTAATGTCTATGAGGAATGCACAATATTTTTTACCATTTTTTGCCTTGTGTATTCCCTTACTTTACACTTTCCCTGTTGCATAATCCTATAAAAAAAATCACAACATCAATCTGTAATTTACACCTATTTTTCATAGTCTACAACAAATTAAATCATTAGCACACACAAAAAAAAAAATATTATTTAAAGAAATTTTAATCATGAGCTTTCTAAATTAATCCCAATTTAGTCTTTTTAGCTTTTGATTTTCACAAGGAAATTAGGTCACATTTTTGATTTGATGGCGGTTTTGGTAGATGAACTTGCATACATATTGACAATCATTTGATTCAGAGTCAAATGAGTTTTAGAAAATATTGCAATAACACAGCTACTGCAAATTCAGGTTAGTGAGCAAACATAAAAAAGTATGTTGCTTCCACATTTCCACTGTTCAGGAGAGATCATTTATTTGTCTGCCTGTGTTGTTATCGCAGCCACGGGATGACAACTTTATTCTCCTTCTTTCTTGCCACCGTGCATGTCACATGGAATGGTGGAGAGGCGAGGCAGGGTGACTAAAGCACATGTCAAGAGGCGTAAGGGCTTTTGCCGCAGCCGTCCAGATGAAGCTGTCACAGGGAATGCTGTCAGTGCTGACACCCAAGTATCAAGGGCATCTCTGGTTCATCTTTGCCTCGGTGCCCGCGCCGCTGTTGCCTTGCTTAATTAAACTGCATTGCACACTACCTCTGCTTCTGCCGGCTTGACGTGGCTCTACTGTTGGCATGCATCAAGTTTTGACACAGTGCCCCAAAGACTGCACTGTTGCTGGGTGTCGTTCCGCCCAATGCTTGTCGGCAGAAGCGAATGAAACGAGATCAACGAATGTCATGCGGCCCGTGTGTATTTTGTGCTTTACAGTTGAGGAAAGTGGTTTACTGGAGTGTCACAAGGTCAAGCAAATGCCCCTTCTCAGCGTGGTTATGCACACACACACGGTTAGGGGACGATAGCTCGCACAACTATCTCATTCTTCTCACATTTCACTCGGACAGACATAGAGCGTACTCAAGTATCACGACATTCGCTGGTTGCTTGTAAATCAAACATTCTGAAGCCCACCAAGAGTGTTGCTTATGCTAAACCAGCATGCTTGCACAAATCCGTTGGAGAATTACTTGTGGGTTGGCAGTGGAGGCATACTTCACACCCCACACTGACCAGGAAGTAGTTGACAGCTCTCTGTGGCCTGGCCTGCTGCTAATTTCACCATTTCCTTCCTGCTAGCCTAGCTTAGCATCAATCACTGCTCCTGCATTCACGGCGCTAGTGCAAACCAATTTCCTTAATGCTGATCATATTGTAAACCAAATCTCCTCACCCACGCCGGAGCTGTTCCGCTTGATCATTCATTCTTCACTGCTTACAGAGCTCGGTTTTGACTCGACGAAAAAACAAGTCAGCTGATTGATGAGATCCTAATAAGAGGTACGTAATAGCTAGAGCACAGGCTTTATACCACAGTCTCTCCCCGAAAGTGATACGTTCTGATGGAAGTGAAATCCCTTAATGACATGTTGTGGCTCCGTACTATTTGGATTACATGTAATACGGTGAATAGCTTGTATTTTACATGGCCCCTCTCCTCTCTGTCTATTTGTGTCTTTGAGGGCTCTGTGGCTGGCAAGTAAAGGGAGATCTCTGCAACCCGCTGAGGCATGAGAAATTCCATACATGTTTCTCAAGTTTTGGAGTCATCATCAACAGGAGTTGGAGGCTACAGCTATTTCACACCTTCAGTGAGTATGCACACCCGTCCCTGGTCTGAGGTCAGGAGCTGTGCCAGAGCATGTTATTTACATGTGTGTGTGTGCGTGTGTGCGTGTGTGTGATTCCTCATGTTTCTCTCTATCTCCACGTCTCCAGTGCACCCAGGACACCTCCCTCCAAGGCGAGACAAGTAAACCTGACCACATTTAAAGCAACTTCTTTATGGTTTGTTGTTTGTGAAGGGCGGTTTGAAACATCACGTTCATGGTTTGGGTGTAAGTGATGCCTATCTTACCGTGAGAAGAGCAAAGCCTCAACACGGCAGCGGTCAGGTCTCACCTCATCAGTGTCACCCTGAACAATTATGGGATCCAGACCCAACTTTCTTAACGGCCACACCCTTTTCAAAGGCAAAAACCCTCTGTCAGAAGATCTACTAAGCTAAGAGAGACAATTTGCTTGCATTTGAAGAAATACATTCAGCACAGACGTTTATGTTAGTGGAAGGGCTTATGGATGTATTTGGAAAACTGCTTCCGGTACAAAGGCAATTTTCTCTTAGTGAAGGAAGTGTTTAAATATCATGGCGGGTGGGAAACTTATACAGTCACGGCACGGTCTTTCCTAGCGCTTAGCTAAGCTAAGCAAAGGGAAAAAAGGTACAGTTTGTACAGTTTTTTTTTAGCATTGTATTGTTATGAATATTGAACAAATTCACTGTATGTATTTTTAGCTCTTACGGGAGGCGATGTAATGGAAAATAAAAGGAAAACGACACAACCCACTTATACAATTATTTTGTCAGCTGGGAGCTATAATTAGTTTTAGGCAAATAATGTAGTTACAATGCATGTGATACAACCCAAATACTGTCTAAATAATAATGCAAGAGTTGAACTCATTTGGCCCTACTTTAATAATATAACCCATACTTTATTTTCGCGATTGGGATAATTTGTTTGGGGATTGAACCTCCCTTCTTGCTGTGAAGCATGACTGCTAACCGCTGCGCCACCGTGCCACACAAGTTACTGGGCTCTTGTTTACAATCACATACCTCCAGTATTGACCTATTGTGCATGTTTACTCGCACTTGGCTCCAGTGTGTGTTCACTACCAAAAAAGGGGATCTGTTCTGTGGAAGTCTGCAATGCCAATATATAGCACATATATATATTATATAACTACAAGTGCTGTACAATAAACATTTTAAGTAATTAATGAGCAAAATAGTTACAAGTCTAGTTTTCAGCTGTGATTTTGGCATCTCCAGAGTCATTTAGTTGGATGTTCTCAATGTTCGCCCTGGATCACGGAAGCTCTGAAAGGTGGAGCCAGCTCATTCGAACATTAGAAAACCATCAACAGGATTCTTAAATCTAATTGTATAGCTGACTGGAAGCCAGTGCAGGGAGGCCGGCACAGGAGTTATGTGCTTATATTCCCCAGTGCCCGTAACTAACTGCAGGCGGAGAAACTTCTTCATGCCTCTGCTGTGCGTGACACTGTGGCTGGCTGACCATTGAAGACTGTCCAGCACATTCCCCACTCACCTAGATCTCAGAGTCATCAAGCCCTTGGACTACGTGCCGAGACAGGTCTTCAAATGCTGCTCTCTGGTTGGAACTGAACTGTGAAATGAATGTAACTTGATTCAAAATGGAACAAGTGACTCTGTGACCATAAATGGGAGATTTAGTTTGGCTGCCGTTGTTATTATATTTTTTTTTTACCATCTTTCACTAGAAATCTCTCTCTTTCTCTTGCACAACTTTTTTTCTCATGATAAAGACACTTTAATTTTTCTTCTAAAACAAATGAAACAAAACACCACAGGCTCACTCTTTCTCTCTTAAGGTGTGGCTTTTATAACCGCTTGCGAATGTAATCGTTTTTAGAAGTTACTTTTCCTGATGAGGCATGTTGTGACGTTGTCGGTTTGTGTGTTTTTCATTCTGTCATTTGAATGAATGTGTTATTATCAAGTATGTTTCTACTGGGCTGAAATGCAGAGGATGTCGTTCCCTGCTGGGACTTCTCTCTGTCCCGCTGTGCACACCACAGTCACAGGACACATCCGTCAGTCTGCTGCTGGGCACACACTGGGAGACATGCGGATTGGACCGCATGGAAAGAAACTGTAGCTGAGTTTACTCATGTCTTAATCGCTGGTACAGAGGGGTTCATGTTTCAGTGGGGCTCCAGGACCCGCCTCTGACGTGCCGCTACATTATGTTAGCCTGTGTTTTATTTGGCTCTGTTTGGTAAAGTGCAGTAGGAAAGGAAGTGGGGGGTTACAAAAAGCAGCAGGATGGGATCTCCAGACCAAACACAAGGGTGCTGCTGCCTGGCACTATGAATGTGACCCGGTCGTCTTAACCAAGCACTCGAGCTCACTTTAGAGACAACAGGAATAAAGTTACTTTAAGCAGAGGTGGAACGAGTACAGCAAATTTGAACAAGAACAAGTCCAGAAGAGTTCATTTGCAAAAACAGATAATATGCCTTTGTTATGCCTGCAAATGTCTCTTTACATGGCAGTGTTTTTTTTATTACCAGGACTTTTTCAGTGCCATGAAAATATAAAGTCAATAGTTCTTTATCACATTTACACAACTTTAGTTTCACAAGTGTCATAATAGAGTACAGTAACAATAATCCAAAAAACAGAGATATGTGTCTTTCCAATGATCTCTTCCTGATGTTAAAATTTACTAGTTACTTTTTGGTGCGATTATAGTCACATTTTAGATCAGTCTGACAAGTATAATTAATTACATTGTTTAATGTCAGTTATATCCTCATAAGAACCTCCTTAGTAACTTCATTCTTCATAGCGAACTGTTCAGATTAATTTATATCTGACCAGAATTATCTTTGCACAGATTAAATAGAAAATACAATTTAATGCAATTGACCATTACATTAGCCTGTCTCCACATTCGGAGTACCCAGGCCCCTGCAACACTGGTTGCCCCAGCAGCATTGTAGGATGGGTCAAATGCAGAGAGTGAATTTCCTGAAGGGGATCATTAAAGTATAGTACCTTAACGTTAAAGCTGCCCTCAGCTTTACCAATGTGCCGGCCCGGAATGGTTGCATTCCCACATTGCATCGCTAAATGCACCACCTTTGGATGAGGTGAAAATATTTTCTTAATAACCTTATTGAATCGAAAAAAGTCAAGAGTCAAACCTGATCACAATAAACTGACTGCACTAGACTTAGTAATGGACATATTTTAAGATGTAGCAAATAACAATCACATGATTAAAATTGTTCTAACTTACTTAGTAAAAGTACAGGCTGAAAAATGTAAGTATTTATTTTTCCTAGAAATAGTCTTCATAGATTCGAGTGCCTCGGACACAGTAAGCCAGCAAGTCAAGAGCCTGCTATTTCTATGTATGTTCAGCCCTGTCCTTGATGAGCCCCAGTCATCTGCTTTCTATATATCTATTCTTTGAAAAGTTTAGTTGACTCATTTTATTCACCGGTTTCAGGCTTTTGTTCATAATTCATGTGGCCAATGCATAAACATGCAATGTTCATTCATAGATAGTAGCATCTGTGGTAGGTATAGTTGGTAATGGGCAGATGTAGCAACAATACAAAAAAAGGAGGACCTAGTCAGAACCTTGGGAAGTTGGGACGAGGCGTGACACTCATCAGAGCAACTCTTTTCAGCTACAGTAGCTCTCAGCTAGAGTGCTGAGAGCTACTGTATACAAAGTTGCTGGCTTTACACGCTCACATCACAGGTATGACCGTTGAACTAAGACGGTATATTGAAAAAAGTGGGAAGCAGCCCTTCTTTTTATCATGTGCCTTCTTTTTATAATGCGACTACACTCTATTGGCTGAATACAGTGGTACGTATTGTGACCCACCCTTTTAAACTGATTTATTTTGAAGACAACCCCTGAAGCTACCACTTTAATCATGGAGCAATAGTTGTGTTTACATGTAATATGGGACAAGTTGTTTGGCGATCACACATACAGTGCTGAGTGCCATGTATGTCACATAGGCCCGCTGGATAGCTCAGATTGCTGGGTCCGAGAAGTCTACCTCACTTGGGATGGCCAGATGGGTTGGGGATTCCTGGAGAAAGTCTCCCTGGTGCATACACATGCTTGCATGCTGACATACATGAAAAGTGGGTGTTGGGTTATCCTGACAGATTGCCCTAGTCTCCAGTGTCACACCATCCATGAAAATCCTTAGTTCGGTGGAGGAACTACAATGACATGATGAAATGAGAATAATGAAAACACTTTCCTGTGTAAGTTGCATATCTGTATATTTTTTTATATGCCCATTATTCAATGAATTGACCTGCTTTGCACTTGCGTTTGTGTGTGAAGTAGTGAAGGGCGGTTTCCAGACGGCAGTGTGAGGATTAGGAGCCCGGAATGCAAGAATTCTCTTGACCCCCAAACGACCTTTGAAGCTAAATCCTTTGCCCATATCTGTCCCTCATGGGTCATGATCCAATTGGTCGTCCTTTGAGAATGCTGACCCCTAATACACCTCGTCATTCAGTCTGTCTGAGATGTCTCTATTTACTGACAGAGTGGTCTGAACCTGCTAAGCTTCAGCAACAAATGGAACACAGTAAAGTTTTCCAAGAGGACACGCGGAGCATTTTTATTCATCGAGTCTGCTTGAGGCTTTAAAAAAAAAATATCACTCTTGTTCTTTCTTTTATGTGTTCATGTACACCTAAAACATAAATGAAGCTCCTATTTTTTTTCTCATTTTTGGACGGCGGTAAGCTTTTCCATTTGCAAGCGTGTAGTCCAGGAGTAATGTTAATGGAGGAGGAGAGGGGCACACACATCACAATGGCAGCTGAGTGGCACTAACACTGAGCTGGGTGGCAGGCGTCTCTCACTCCAGTCCCTTATGACATGGCTGACTGAGATGAGAGACAGATGGGTGCCTCGCTTGCAAGCCAAGACCCCTGAATAAAATATCACACCTCTGATTCATTCATATTTCATTTGCATGGAAGCAGTTTTTTTAATGTCATGTTGTTTCCATTTTTGACCTGGGTTTGACATCTCTCTCTGGCAGTAAATTACCAAGTGTAGCTTTCTATATATACATATATATATATATATATACATCTATATCTATATATTTGATATAACGTCAATGTATGTGTCACAAACTAGACAAGGGATCATTCATTATAACATTTCACAGTATGAAATAATTCCCAAACAAGTATTTTTTATTAATCTTCTACATAGACTTAGTAGCTTGATTAATCCAGTCATACAGCCTTTTTGTTGTACTCTATTTCCATGGAGATTGATTTCCTCTAAGGGGAATCTTGCCACGCTTTGGACAATGAAAATGATAGCATTGGATCAGGTCCTTCCCCAACTATACAGTCCTACTGTATAGCTAATATGCAAATACTGTAGAAAACATGTTCTGAAGAGTGAGGAAGTGTTTACGTGTGTAAATGAACACACACATTAGTTCTTTGTCCAGAACTTGCCTCCTGTGCATCTGTCTGAAAAGGGCATCACGGCAGCTGTGAGAAGCCCAGAAGGAGCCTAGTGCTGGCCCTCACCTGTGTCTCATGTGCCTTCCAGTGCCATCAGACTGTGTCAATCTTCAAGCTTGGCACACTTCACCTGTGGCACAGCTCCCTTCGCCCTTCACGCCTGTTCCTCAAGGCGTCTGTCATTTTGCTGTTGTTTCTGTCATCAACGCATGTGTCCAAATACCTTGTTTCACCGCGTCCTCGGTGAAGGCGGTAATATAACCACTGAAGCAAAAGTAGTCACGACTTTCTTTGAGTTTTAGTCACTGCATGTGACACATTTGCTGGGTGTTGAATGACAGTATTTCACATCAAAGCATGTTTCTGGGGAGAGGAAAGTATAAGTTAAAAAGGTAACACTTCTGCACTCAACTTTTTAAAAAAAAATCCAAAACAAGGCTTTTTTATTGTGGTTTTTTGTTGTTTGTAACTTATTGCATTCATTTGAATAATAAAAATATAATAATATTGTTTTATTTTGTTTTCGCAAGAAAGGTTTATATTGTTTTGTTTGTGTTTTTATAAGTAAAATAAATTCTGTTTTTCTGACTTTAAAATGACTTACATACATACATTATCTTTATTTTATTGTTTTATTTATTTATTTTTCTATTCTAAATTCTGAGATGGTCGTGACAGTGGGAGCTAAACTGTCTATACTGTAATTATATCTGTTATATCTGTTGTTATGATGTTTCAGCAGTAGACTCTTTGTTAATGATTTGATGTATTACGTCCATGCTTGATTTCTACACCATGAGTTGCTGACCTCGGTGCACATGTGTCGGACCCGCTCAGTTTATTACCATCCATATTCATAAGCTTGAAGACACTGAGTTTGTGTAAGAGACAAGGTGAAATTCAGAAATACATGCTCGTCCAGGGCACTGATTTTCATCAAACATCACCAAAATCAAATAAATACAGCCAAACCGCATTTAACATGGGGACATCAGCACTTCTGCCCGAGACTTTTTAATGCATACACAACCGTCCAATCCAATTCTATCTATATTCAAATGAACAGAATAAGTTGTCGTAGTTTGGACATGGGTGAGAATCTAATGATTGCTCATAAGTGTGTCATGTGTTAGTCATATTCAAGTCCAGGCCAAATACTCCGTTCACAGTAAAACACTACGGAAACAGACCTCACATGGACAGGGCTGGAGATGATGAAATGTCACTCATTACCACACCTGTTTCTTGTCATGTTTTCTGCACATCCTTCTTTCAAACAGTTTTCCCCCTACACAATTTTATGCATGGGACTGAATGATTTGGTGTTTCATAAACTTACAAGTGTTGCACAAGAACACACCTGTCTTTATACTTGCAATAATCCTTGCAATTTTGACAGCTGAAAACAAACAACTTTTAAAATGTGTCTGGTAGCCTGAGGTGGCTAACCTGTCTTTCTACAAAGGGTGCTGATCAAACCACAGCAACGACTGAGCACTCGTAACAAATTTCCTCTCGTTGGACTGCCAAGCGAGTAACCTCTGACATATTGACAACTTGAGCCAAATTCCATCCTTTGCATGGAAAGACCCCACAGGTGAATTGATGATTGAGGAGCTTTACTGAAGACAAACATGTCTCCAGGCAATGAGGTGGGGATATGTTTTATGTATGTGTATGTAATCTTGACTTTCTAGAGTAAAGCTCTTCATGGACAGGCTGGATCTTCGTTGTGCTCCCAGAGCCCTCATAAGTAATGTCTAAAATCAAAGAGTTTCTTTGTGGCTGATCTCTACCACTATATTCAGCAAGCAAGATCCAGACAGCTAGATTCTTTCACATTTCGTATGTAATAGATCAACGTAGAGCCCCTGGCTGTGGCCTAAACTTGTGCCACATGAACCGGCCACATGGCATATGGTACAAGACAAACTGTCAGCCTTTTTCTCTCCTGTGTGCATCTGCACAAATATGACAAGAGCAGGAGGAGGTTGTTGTCCGGCAGCAGGCTTCATAGAGGCTTAGCGGTGATTTGGGGAAAAGGGGAAAAAAATCAGAATGCCTCTGCAGTAACACATCTGCCTGGCCGGGCATGGAGTCCACAAAACAGCTGCAGGGGACAGCACGATTGTGAGGAAACTGCAAATTGATCAAATTGTGGAAGAAAGACTTTAGGGCTATTATCTGGGTCATGTCAATGTCTCTCTGGTCTCCAGTTGGTTGCAGCCAGAATGTGTTTGTGTATGTAGTCCATTCTAGAGCCATCATGGACATGTTGTTTACTCTGGGAGCCCATGACCAATAGATGCACAAACAGCAAACATAGACACTCTCCATTAGCACCAATGTGAGACACTTCCCAGCACTCGACTGTGTACAGGGCAGGCTATACCAATTTGCCCACAAATACCAACAGTGGTGGTGGAATGATATAAAATAGCGCCGACTTTCAATGTCTATGCAGCATGACATCTGCAAGTTACCATCATTCCCATCAGCTATGATCACAGAGTCAGGCTTCTATTAAAGTTGACTAGAGCAGAACATGTCATGGATATAGGCGAGCATAGTGCGCAATCTTCCTCATTTCTTGTAGCTGAGGGTGGTGGGCTGTGGAGACACATGCATGTCGGCACGGAGCTGTCACTGGGGCCTGTGTCATACTCCCTGGAGTTCCCTTAGGTCCTCTGTCACTCAGCCAGTAAGAGCTGGTTACCCCTACGAATGCCACACGAGTTAACATGAAATGTAGTGCATCTAAACTGTCGACTGGACTGGGTTGATGGTTGAGTTGAGGATGTTTTGCTTTTATACACAGAAGCTTCTTCTGAACACCACCACAAGAGCTAAGAAGAAGCTTTTGTACATAGAAGCGAAACGTCCTCTGCTCAACAAACCCAGTCCAGTCGACGATGTAGTGAATACTTCCTGAAAGAATGAGAGCCTTCACAAACATGAAGCATATCAGACAAACATGAACTTAAGACTGAAACTCTTACGGCAGTTCTTCGCTGTACCTATACCTGAGTCATGCAGGTCGGATGAATGCTCCTCTATAACCACACAGGCCAATTCCTTGTAAATCAGCAGTGCAGATATTGGCTGTTGAAGGCTAAATGGCCATTACAGATCTTCGACACTCTGACACGTTGTGACCTGCCTCCTCGGTGAGGTATGTAGCACTGTGTGTGGGAATCCCGTACACACTTACAGGGCTCGCCGTTCAGGTCTCCGTGTGTGGCCCATGTTTGCCACCACTTAGTGACAGGTCAGACTTACATAGTGTGATCAAACAGCAGCCACAACTCTCTCCACAACATGCGGCCTGCTGCGAAGGAGCAGTCCCACAACATGCAGACTGTTACAAAAGGAACAATAAAAACAAGAGAGGTTTAGTTTCAGCGCAGACGTGACACACTCGACCCTCACACGTCACTGGATTTGATTATTATTACAAGAATGTTTATTTAATATTGATGAGATGCAACAAATAAATGTAGAATTAGATACGGATTAGAGTAACAAGAAGAGATTATGATTTTTATTTTATTTGTAATGTGCAGAGGAAATGGAACTAAATGTAATGTCAAATATGTCCTTAGCCTGTGTGACAACTATTACAAGTGAAGTTATTACAATGACACAGCTGTGCTCCTTTGATCAGCTCTTTGATACAAATCTTTGCAGGAGCAGGAAAGCTCTCCTTTGTTGTGTGTGCACTGTCCAGGTACAGGGTGCAGATTTATTCCGACTTGTGCAAACACTGCTGATTAGCTCTATAAAACTTCAAGCTAAACAGGATGAAGGCCAGTGAGCCGAGAGGTTTTGCAGTATGACTGAAGCCTATCTGTGGCGCTATCAGCCCCAGCCTCTGTCCTCAACTAATGGAATTGTCCTCTGCCTGAGGCTGTGTATTACCATAGATGTGTGGGATAGTCCCAGTGCAGCAGGAGAGCCCCTGATTTAATTAAGGTCCTATCTGGCTTACTTGCGACACTACAACATTTGAAAAAGCAAAGATATGAGGCAAAGACACGTACATGCTTTCCTCAATATCCAAAATTCCAGGTGACAGAAGCGGCTTGACAGTTTGTACAATTTTAGTATTTTTACACAGAACTTACTACTGATAAACTTACAAACTGTTTGAGTTATTATTAACTTTAATATGGGCTATGTTATCTTTTCTCTATACTGAAAAGACTGTGCTCACTTGGCTCTCTGCCAAAGCTGACTTACAAAACAATGTGTTTCAGACAATGACATATTTAATCTATTCCCCTGGAAATCGATTGTTACACCTCTGAGTGCAACATTTTTATGATTATGTTGCTCTATCCAGGGGTTTAATATTATTTCTTTGAAGAAGCAGCACATTTTTTGTTCCTCTCTCATTGACTTCAACAAAGCAGTTCCCACAATCCAGCTGTCAGCAGAATTTGGACTGTATTTGCTGAGCGTTATTGCATTACTGGTGTGAAAGGTAAGCGTTATAGCACTTTTAAACCAATTACATTCTTTAGCTTGTCTTCATTCACATCATAATCTTATTTGTCTTGTAAGAATTTTTTATTCATTAAATCCTCACGTTCAAAATAGTCTCTGCACCCAGTAGTGTAAGGCAGCGTTCCCCAACCAGGGGTATGGGGACCCCTGGGGGTTCTTCAGCATTTAGCAGGGCGTTATAGGAATTATCTCAGAGAAAAAAAAAAGTGAAACTGAGTAGAATTTAAATATTACTTTCAATGAGAAGTTATTTTCAATTAGTTTTTTCAGTAAAATGTTTGCATTTTTGAACATAGCACTGAACAAAATACGGAATAATCTGAGTTGATCAGTTTGTGAAAGAATTGGCAGAATCCTCCAGACAAGGGTAAATGAACGTCTCAAGGGGTGCACCACACGAAAAGATTGGGAACCACTGGTGTAAGGTGTCTGTTTCTAAACACTAACAGTGCGCATACCAGTGCAGTGTCTGTGTGGGCTAGGCTGGTGGGCAGCCGAAGGGCCTCTGGATCTATGTTACGAGTTCCTGGTTTTTGGTGCCATTACCTCCACACACACCTAATGAAGTTATAGCAGGGCTGGTGCTATAGGCCAACGACTCCCTGTAGATGTGTTGGACTGGGCCACACACGCATCACTAAAGATCCCAGTCCCGACGCTCACACTCAGGATGGCCACTGTGCTTGGACAGATTTCAACTCGTACCGCTTTGGGAAAGCCGATCCTGTCAGAACTCAGAAGCTAAACAGGGTTTTGGTTTGACCCAGCATGGGAGACGTGAAAGTGCTATGTAAATAAGATTCCCTTCTGTCACACCCTGCTTCACCCTCCAGTCCCGTCCAATCTGCCATTTATCAGAGATAAATCCAGAATCCAGATACATACTCAGTAAACACACCTGAAGACCCCTTGGCCACCCTGAAGCCCTTGTTGGCTCCGTCTTAAAAAGCCCAGGCAACACAATTATCTTTTATGGCCTGCCAGAAACCACTGGCTGTGGGGAGGCAGCCGAGGGTCCTGTGGACCAGGGACACAAGTTCTCAGTCATTTCAGAAAGGAAAAACAGATCATTGGGCATTCATTCATCCAGTCTTGACTGTAAAGGCATTCTAGCTACATTATTTTGTACAATAGAGTTTTGAAACAATAGATTATTAATATTATTTGGATGAATTAAATCATGTTTACTGTTATATTTAAAATGGTCATAATTACTACTTTGTGTAAATTGTATTTTTGTATTAGTTGACCTACGTACAATAGCAACTCTGAAAATTTGTCGTTAAAATGTGCATTGGTTTCTGTAGTTCGTGAACCGTCAAACTGAGATATGACAGACTCATTACATGCAAAGTGAGAAAATTGGAATATTTTGAAAACAGACTGTAAACCATAATCATCCAAATTATAACAAACAAAGGCTTGACATATGTGACTCCGCATGTAATGAAGTCTAGATCATATTTTAGTTTCACATTTTGAGTTGAATTACAGAAGTGCACTTTTGAACGATTCCAATTTTCCCAGTTTCACTAGATACACAACGAACACTTTACAGCACGTGTATAAACGAGATCTGTAAATAAACTAAATCACAGTCGATTGTGGGATGGTGACTGTTATGTGATTTCTCTGTGAGCATCTATTGTCTGCTGTCGGCCGTGTCACGGTTCAGCGCTGTAAATCACTCCAGTGCCGGTCATTACCTAAAGGCCTCATCTTCTCTAACTGTTGTACAGGGGCAGGAACAGGAGGGGACTGAGCAGAATGTCAGCTATCGATCCCTCACCGCCCAACCACACCCTCAAAGGCTCCTTTTATTAACGGCCAAGGACCCTCGAGCTCCAGTACGGCCATGAACGAACCGCTATTTATCAGGCTAAAGCACAGAAATCTTGTTTTTACATTTACATTTACATCAACACAAACATTTTGCCTGTGAGGAAGTGGGAAGAAGAAAAAGGTATTTAATCCCATCTCACATCTGTAAAAAGAGATTATTATGATTCTTATTATTTTAACTGATGTATTGTAAATAAGTATTTATGAATCTTTCATCATTCATACAATATTTTAAGCACACTCTTTTATACCTGAGAATATGAAGCGTTTCTGACCTTTAGTTACTGACCAGGGGGAAAAATCTTGCCGGATAATATCATTGGTATAAAAGAAGTCGTAGCCTTCACTGCAGGAGCTTCATTGCAGTGATGTGTGCATATGGAGGCCGTTCAACCCCAGGGAGTACCCGGTGCCACAGCGCTGTATAATATGGGACAGCCGGTGTCACACCAGGGCATTTCCACAACCACTGATTGTCCCTGTGGAGGCTCACTTCCACGGTGTCCCCAGGCTCTGGCTGCACGCAGAGCCTGCCTGAAGAAGCTGGTGTGCCTGTTTACCATCTTACCAGGGGACCTCCGAGTCAGCAGCTGTGCCTCGTGTGCCCGAACTAGAACTGTCTTGTGAGCATACGCAAACAAGCTTCGAAAAAGAGAATATGGACACTGACAGAAATGAATGTTGGTCGGGGTGCTCCAAGAAGCAAAGAAAGAGTTAGATTGGCGGCAAGAGAAGCGAGTCCAAAAGTGGTGAAGAGATTGTGCTGGCGTGGTAGCTCGAGGCCCTTCAGCTGAGGACCACAGCATCTTCAGCATCAGCCTCAATCTAAAGACAACAGAAGTGGTGTGGGTTGAAACTGGCCCAGTCCACAAAGGGAGTGACCAATGGGTTTTGTGCTGGGGTGGTTGTCAAGGGAAACAACTTCCCTGTTTATTTCCAAATTAATGTACACATTTCAGCTTTCAATGTCACCGCTGCATTTGGATGGGTCAATGCGTAATGTAATATAATGCTGTCTAAATGCATTCAGTTAAAAATAATATGTTTTATTGTTAATTGATTTTCTTTTGCAGCATTACATATTGTAACCTAGGTACGTATTGAAGCCGGCACTGCATATTGGTGCATATAACATTTAGCACAGTTAATGTTGAGCACAAGGTCAAGTGATTAATTATCTGCAAAATACATAAATAAATAGAAAACCCTGAAAGGTATCTGTCCATTTCCAGAGCTCTGCAGGAATTTAGAATGTTTCTTGAAGGCCAAAAGAATCAAATAAAACTCAAGGTAACTAAAGGTAACACTAAGGTGATTTTATTTGATTATTTTTGCTTCCCTGTGGGTTATTGCATTTTTATTTGATATCTGTTTGTAACTGAAAGAAAAGCCCCATGGGGATCAATAAACTCAGTCTGAGCCTAATTGGCTTTTGAATAAGAGAATTACTAAGACATTTTCTGACAATGAAGACGCTGTTCATATAATTTTTCTTTAACTGTTTGACCAATTTCACCTCATGTGCCCCCCCTGCCTGCTTTCTTTTTTCTCACCCAGAGTTTAGGGGCACACGTTTAGGGCAGAGGTTTTGGGTGAGGGAGAGTATAGCGGCGCCGGGGTGCTGCTGATGCACTAAAGCGATTCTGATTTGTGCCCACAGCCATCAGCATCACTCTGCACGGCTTGTCAGTCTCTGGAAGCATCAAGGCCTGCAGTATGGAACTGCTGTCACTAGTAGTAATAGATATCATTTCAAAAGCCGAGGTCCTGGTCATTGTGTCTGGTTAAAACCTTTGACTGGGGCCCACCTTGGCCACGGTTGGATGGATCCACTCCACGTGCGGAGCAGTGGGGCCCTGGCGCCGGGCTTAAATGCTGGGTCACAGTCTGAGATGTAGACATTCATGGATGGTTAACTCGGTAAATGTGTTGATATGGTCAGGGATCTGAGTGGCTGTGCTTGAGAATACACTCAGGGATAACTGTAGTCAGGTGACTGAGGAGTTGCTTGTGGATCCGTTTTAGACTGCTGTAGAGAAAGGGGGGGGGAAAGCCCTATTTTGTTGTACAATACCACACAGTGTCATAAGAATGTACCCAATATATACGCATTCATTCACATACATAAAGGCACTTGCTCATTAGTGGACATTGTTCCTCTTCAGTGATCAGGGCCTGCACAGTCTTTAATGACCATTAACTACCGAGGCTTTGGTGTAAAGAATCTGACGTCCCAAGTGTCACCACACATTAGGCCTACATTATTGACTCCCTTGAAGATTGCATGTGCGGCTTGTTCACTTCTGGGCAGATTTTTTGACAATTTTATAAACTTGCTACTTCAGCAAAACGCATATACCTAGTGTTTAGTTTGATTTATGAATGTTTTAAACAATCCTTAGCAGTTAAGAGTAGTCTCATTTCCTATCATTGTGCACCTTTGAATGCACCAAAGCCATTACCACCATTTAATTGGCTGTTTGGCCTTCAAACATATCACTGTAAAAGTGAAGAATCTTTTCTATTTTTACTGCTAATCTACTGTATCCACCAATGAAAAGTACCTTGGTCAGGCTCTTGAAGCACTATAGCACCTTTGGTCTTTTGTTATATTTTGCCACTACTTCTGCTTCAGTTTTCATTGTTGCAAGTCGCACAGTGTATTTTAAATGGTGCCACCATACGGTTACATTTGCATTGCCACGGTCACACAGCAAAGGCTCACAGCATCCTATGAAAAAAATTACATACAATTGAGAAGTTGGAACGAAGGAGTTTTTAAAGTGATTAGTGTTATGCCTGATGGCTCTGAAGCGCCTTCCCGGAGGCTCTGAACTTAAAGCAGTACTTTGTAACTTGTTTACCTTAATAAATCCTTTTCGTAGTCCCTCTGGGGGAAATACAAGTGTTAATGGGATTATTGGGGGGTCTTTCATCTCCCCCTGGTGTCTCTGGCCAGAAAACCACAATTACGACTTCGCTGCCACCGAGTCGGAGGCGCAATACACACTAATGGAATCACAAAGAAGAAGCTAGCAGGCTAACGGGCAAAGCTAACTGCGAGCTACCACCACTTATACAGTATTTACAGCCAAGTGTGGGTGGAAAAAAAAATCTCCATTGCGTAATTGGATGTTTCTCTTTTCTGTCAGTGTACAGTATTTTCCTCTCAAGAACAATTTAAAAAAAAGCAACATGCTACGACACCTGCAGTGGCCCTTATGGCCTCTAGGGGCATGAGGTACTTAGTACAGCTTTAAAATCTATTGTGTGTGAAACTAAATGACTTCATGCACACAACACTTTCACTAATCTGGACAGAATAAAAGATTCGGTCTGTTCATACGCTAGTACATATACATTTACTATACAAGTGTAATTTTCTTGGACTTTAGCATAAAAAAACAATTTTATAAACCCCCGAAATAAACTTAACGTCTTGGAATTAATTCCAATCAAAGCTGACAAAGCAGGCCTTACTGTGGGCTATCCTTTGCTTTGCCTCACTGTATCGCTGCCGACTGTTCACCTGTAATACTTACATACATATTAGATATATATACATATAATATTAGAGCAAATGAGTGCTCTTGTTCTTGTTCTTCTGTTCCTTTGCATGGAAATGTTTTTGTTATGCATGTTGTCGTACATCTTTGCCACTAATTCTTTTTATTATTTCAAAGCAATATATTTCAAAGAAAACCCACAGCCGTTTAACTTCAGAGAGAAAGATCTATAGCTGATGGCCAAAATTGTTCTGCTGACCTTGATGAAGTGCTTTTAAAATAAAAAGGAAGTGCCTACAACATTAGCATTAGCTTTAAAAAGATTTGGTGTATGATTATAAAAGGACCAGATGACAGCTTTATCTTCAAGCATAACAAGGTCAGTTATTGTACGAGCAAACGCTGCAGTTCCGTGTGCTTATGTAGTACACTCACAACCACATTGTAATGTTTTTCACATTTTTCAAGTGTGTCTTTTTCTCTACTCATTTTCTAAATCCATCATAAATGGCATCATGCCTAGAATGTGCAGGTTCTGTTCACACACATTGTGCATTAAAAAAAAGTATCGAGTTTGCTGCCCAATTTTAAATTTATTTTAACAATTTTAATTTGCATGACTGTACTTTTCTCATGTTTCCTGGAATTGTGTGACTGTGTTTCGAAAATCAAACGAGAGTTGATAGAAACTAAGTGCTTACGACGCACTGCCATTTTGTCTTAACTCGTTTGGTTAGATGCCCCCCCCCCCGACCATCGTCAGCTAATTATCCAGAATTAGAATCTTCTTTCACACCAGCGGTGTCAGAAGGCCTTAGCTTGATCTGTCAGAGTGCCTCATGACTGGGTGCTAAACTCACGACAGTTGACGAGTGCAAAGGCCGACACAGCTAATTATAAGTGAAAAGCTGGACAGGACTGACAGTGCAGGACATAAATGAGGATGGAGGGATTGTTTATTATTTTGCAGGTGGGCGCATGGTGACATAGTGAATGTGTTTGATGACCAGATGGAGAGAAGCTTAGCTATGGCTCTGCTGCAAAGACAAAAAATGCTTTCCTGTTCTTTATAAAGCCGTGATTTGAAGGTTTGAATGTACTGAGGTTACATGCTTGTTGTACATTACGGGCAGTGTTGGTAACGCTACTTTTAAAATTAACTTGTCAGTTCGCTAGTTACTCCTCTGGAAAAGTAGCTTGTTACGTTACTGCTCCATTTTATTATGAAGCGTTACTCATGTGTTACCAATAATAAACCTCTATAAATAGCCTTCAATTATCGATGGTTGTTTTCAGATGAGGAATGCTCCGTTTCAATCAGCACAATACATTCACTTCTGAGCATTATTTTATATGACAAATGAAGCGAAATTATAATAATATATTCTATTTTAGCGATTACAGCTCTAAAAATGTAATATGTTTGTATTACTTATTACTGTTTCAAAAATGTTTCATTCCTTAGTTACTGAAAAAAGTAATATATTTTTGTAACTCATTACTTTTGTATTACGTTACCCCCAACACTGTGAATTGGCAGTAATAAACACACAACATACTCACTCAGCTTGCCTTAGATAGTATTGTGTGCTTTCCTCAACCACATGACCAGCTGCGAGTTTGTTGTTTACATTGAAGGGTCAATGCTGTTGTATGTGAGGTGAGGGCTTCGCATCATCGAGGTTTTCCTCTTTAGCTTCGCCTCTGTGAAAACTCTGCCATGTTGCTGGGTTGACAAAGTGGACACAGTGTGCGAGCAGCTGATAGACTGTCACGGTCACATCTGTCTCATCTGCCCATGGTAAATAGAAAGTTACGTTGCAGCGGATCGAAAAATTACGTTACAAACATAACATAGCCCAAACACATTACATTTGGGCTCAAATCCATCAGGGGACAGGACCAAGTGTAGTATTGCTGTAAGTTTTACATTTGCCAACAACAACAAGCATTTTTATCTATACTGATAAACAACTTACTAATTGGAAAACACGAGATTTGCTGCTATATACTTACAAACTTACAAAAAACATAAAAAAAATAATGACTTTAGGGCTTTGTTCTTTCGCTATGTTTTGAGACTGAGCTAATAATAATAATAATACATTTTATTTGTAGTGCACTTTACATTTGACACCAAATCTCAAAGTGCTACAGTGGCCAGCAAAGTTAGCTCTGATTGGCTAAAACGAGACACGCTTGATCCAGTCAGCAGCAAATATCCCAACATCCCAATGCAAACAATTTAATCAGGAGCCTTTCCAGCTCAGATATTACTGTGCTAATGTAATTTGCATTGTAATATCGATATGGCTTTTGCCAGGGAACCAAAAGCTCACCAGACTAGCAGTGAGATGCAGCAGTCAGCCAGCAGTCTCTTCTTTAATAGTACTTCCACCCACTTGAAGCCTGGAAACAGCTTTTCCCCAACCACTGTAGATTTGAGCGGATTAGTGCCTACAGGCTCAACAGCCAAGGGTCTGGAGAGACTCTGGCCAGAATAGGCAGGAAGCTGTTTGGAATTGGATGTTGTTCCTCCCCTCTCATCATTACCCTCAACCCTTTACAAAGAGGCCAAATCCTCTAGTGCCTTTGAACCTGTGTTTGGAAATGAAAGACATGTCCAATGGAGGGTCTTTTCTTATTCTTCCATTTAGTGAAAGGAAAGAGAGGAAGGAGCTGAGAAGAAAAAAGTGCTTCACTGCCCTCCTGCTTTCCGGTCTGCATTTTCTTCAAGCCTTGAAAATCTAGTTGGAGGAAAAGACAAATATCTCGGAAGATGTTTTGAGTTCTTTATGAATTTTCATCCCATCAAGGGGCACGCTGTCTCTTGTTTTGGTATACAAAATAAAGGGTAGAGCCAGGAGGAAAAACAAGTCTGGAGGGGGGAGTTTAGAGACAGCTGTTGGAGAGGTTAGTTAGAGATTTTGAACCATTAACTTGGGCCCTGACCCCAGCTTGAGCACTTGAAGCAGACAAGAGCGCGAGTAGGACAGGCGAGGAATGAAAAGGAAAGGGCCTCAGCTTGATCTTGTGGAGAAATAGTTTACAAGTGGGACCCTCAATTCCACAATACAACAGAGCCTTTTGATGGGGGGATTGTAAAGGAAAGTGAGAGAAGAATGTTGGAGTGAAGGAAATAGTTTATGAAAGGGTGAAACAAATCTGCCAAAGCAAAAGTGAAAGCACAGGGAGCAAAAGTGATTAGGCAAACCAATGAAGGGTTAGCATTTGTAACATAATGAGTGGGGGAGAGGAGGAGGCAGACAGGGGCTCACCTTTCATAATCAGAACAAACAAGACGTTTGTCATCTCTTCAAAAGATGTTCATCAGCAGGTAATGTGCACACAAAGAGCTTGATAATTATTGGGCCAAAGTTGAAACTGAAATTTATTAAGCCAATTCCAGACCCAAGACATAGGCTAATCCTCCAATTAGGCAATCCTGAGCAAGGTTATAGCCCAGGATCTGCCTACAGTGCTGAGCATCGGCCACTGCGAGACATGTTACCCCAGTGACACTGAAGGATGGGTCAAAGTTCCTTAAAAGGACGAGGAATTTAAAATACAAAAGACTTTCTCACATCAGATTAGGTTATGGCTGCCTATCCTGCATTAATATGACATATGGACTTACTGCTGAGTTGAATCCTCAGGTCTTCCATAAAAAAAATCACTAATTTTAGGTGTCTGGGTACTATTGTTAAACAATAAACATGTAGAGCAAAGTCGTTAATTGGAGTTCTTTTACCCTTGGCCACCAGTAACCGTTCACTCACACACTACATTCACTCAGGCGTCCCGGTGTTCCCCGGCGGTCTGTCACACGCTGAAAAACAAAAAAATCCCAGACAGGTATTAATGCCATTGTTTTGTGACTTTATTCATTCAATGATTAATTTTGTGAAAAAAAAAAAAAAAAAAGGTCTCCCTAAAAACAGCCACATTATGGCATGGTACAATCACAATTCCACTGAAATTATAATATCAAACAATCAATCGTGGCGTATGGGAAATGAGTGAATCACAATAAAAATGACATAATGACATTTGTGTTTTTAAATACCACAATTACAATTTACAAAATACACTGTGAATTTACCACTAGAATATGTCTCCAAAATGTATTTTTAGCCATACACGAATGTCACTTTCTGTGTTGCAATGGCAGAGGCAGAAGTCAATGTAATGAAAAAATGCTTAAGTGGAAGAGTGTGAGTATTTTCGGGGGGAAATTATTATCAAGAACAGCCCAGCTTTAAAAACTAAAAAATGTGAGCAAATATGTAATAAGTCCTAAAGGCTGCCTGCAGGGCCTGAGGATAACCATCAGTTAACCAAAGACTGTCTGCACATAGACACGGAACAATGAGTGCTGCTGGGTACGATAGTCTTTCCCTGCCAGGAAGGAAGTGTTTGGAGTTTATGGGTTTCATATGACACGACAGCCTCTTTTTAAGATGTTGTAGACGTGCTGGTAAAAAAGCTGTCTGCCCACCTCTGCACTAAGCTCCCCTGTGATCTTCACCATATTTATAGGTACTGTCTTGTGTCACATGGATTCTATTTCTCACTTGTTGAGGCCCCCTGTGGCGGCTTTTACAAGCACAGGTATGGAGAGGTCAGGCGTTTTGTCGTCAGTCTGGTCAGCCACCACAGAAGGGCAGGAGAAAACTTTCACCAGTGACTATACGTGCAATGTCCACTGCTCAGCTTCAGAAACGAAGTCTTATCCAGAAACACTGCAGATATTTGCAAAATATATTCATACAATTCAAATGTTTAATCAAAACAACATTTTTTGTCCATTATTTAAAATATATATATACAACTTTGATTTTTTTTTTTTTTTTACATGAATCCGAAAGGCACTTTGAGGGCCTAATGTAGTTGGAAATGAGAAAGGGCTATATAAATTGAGACCATTGACCATGCACACATTTATCAGGCAGTAAGTAGTAACATCTGTATAATTACTTACTTTATTTTGTATTGTTATTTATTATTAAAAAAATAATAACACTTTACTTGTTCCTTTTCACTGTCTCAGGATAGTACTTTCCATCTGAACCATAGATGGTTTAATCTATAGTGCCAATCCTCTTCAGGATTGGCACTATAGATTAAGTATTATCGGGATTCATGTTCTACACAGGACAGGAAGTAAATAATGTTGACTCGTTCACATTTTTACTTGATCACAATTATAGTTCTGTGAGGTTTTGGTGGTTAAAAGTGTCAATAATTCATTTCTTTAATGAGTAAAATATTAAAAATATTGATAATTCAAAATTAAAACAAATCACATAAACATCAGACCAAACAGACTGGTCCTTGTATAAATTATTTTAATAAGTACTTTATTTTACCTTGACTGTCATCTGAGAACTCGTAGGGTCACTAAGAAGTGGGAAGGAGTAACAGTGAGCTCTTTTCTCATCTGGGACAGTGCTTTTAAGAGGAAGGGGTTGAGAGTGAGTTCAAGGGAGTTCAGAGTTTCAAAGAGCCAAGGGTCAGGTTCAGACGGGAGTTGGAGGTTTAGGGCTTCGTTTTATCTGCTGTTTTAGGCCTCATCTAAAACAGGCACTGGACATTTGAAAAAAAGCAAAAAAAGACACCTCGGAAAAGAATCAAGGTCGCCCAAGTCAGGGGTTCCCAAACCTTACAGGCCGCGACCCCCAAAATCACACGACTCAGGACCCCCTTCTGTAAAATGGAATAAGCATTTATAATAATTTAAGGTACAATATTTGTGGATTGACATTTGGCTTAATTTCTCCAAAGTTGTTTTCAATTAACCATACATGATAACGCTTTACAATAACTACACCTTATTTATCCTTAATAAATGATGAGTTAACACTTCACTCATCATGAACACTTCATTAGTTCAGTGTGACTAACACTTAATAACTACTTAACTACAACAGTTAATGCCTATAACTCATAATGAACAGTTCTTCACATACTTCACTTATTAATTGTTAAGTAAATGAGTAGTTGGTCACACATTAAGTAAGGAATTGTGATGATGAATAAAGTGTTAACTCATCATTTATTAAGGTCTAGTTATTATTACCAAATGCAAAAAATTCAATGTCAGAAATGTAAAAAATATTGTCTCAAAATGGTCTCGCGAACCACATCTTGGGAACCACTGGCCTAAGTCACCTTTATTCAGCTTAAAATGTGAAACTAATATATGATATAGACTCTGTAATGAGTCTAGCCTTTATTTGTTATAATTTTGATGATTATGGCTTACAGTCCATGTTTTAAAATATTCTAGTTTTATAATATTTTGAATTTGAGGTTTTTACAAGCTGATCAAAACGACAACAAATAAAGGCTACGAGTCTATCATATATAAGTTTCACAGTTTAAGTTGAATAATAGAAGTGAATGCACTTTTTCATGATATTCTAGTTATATGACGAGCACCAATATACTTTACAAAGTCAAAAAAATAAAAAAATAAATAAACAAAATAGATAACTCCTTTTGTTTTACATGGTTGTAAATCTGAAGTTATACAGATTAAAGGGCTCCTGACAGACTGACAAACAACCATTCACTCTCACGAATAGTTTATTCAGTTATTCAGTTAAATTGATAGCGAGATGAACAAAAATGGATAATGCCTCAAAATCCGTATGAAAATCAAATCCCTAAAAGCAATTTGGCCGGGCTAAATCTCCTGCTAGAATAAGGTGGATCGGAGGTGTGTGTCTAAGTGAGGCCACAGAGGCAGCGGCTTATTCTTTGCTGTTTTGGATGTTGTAATCAATACCAATCCAATCTAACACACAAGCCGACCAGAGCATTTATTTGGTTTGCCTTGGATTTCGAAAGGCAAGATGATTATGTTCAGAGTGGCTACATCTGTAATGAATTGAGCATCTCATAACAGCTAAGCCTTTATGATTGGATCAGAAATTGCAACTGTAGAAATTTGACTAGTCCTGCAGTCGCACACAGGGCCCGGCACATGAGCATGACAAAGACAAACCGGATTAGGGAACAAAAAGGAGAATAATCACTTCAGCTGCCATTGACTTGTTAGCTCACTTTTACCAAGACTTCTGCCTTTTTGTGACCCTCATATAAAGACAATACTTTCCTGTCTTACATCCGTAGACATGAATCTGCATCACCAAAACAAACAAAGAAACGCAAAGTAGAAAACGTCCATAATCCATTGTAGTGATCGGGACCCGATCAAAACGCTTAAATTTGTTTTGAAATCTGTTTTTCTGTTTTGATAGAACGTAGGCTTTCTTGCAATCAACAAAAATGTCCCATGTGACCTCCTCACCTCCGTTAGGCGGTGCAAAGGGTGCTCTGCTGTGTCCGTGGACAGTGTAGATGGGATTAGATTAGGGAGGATCAGATTAAAGATTCAATATGACTCCAAACCAAATCCCTGTGAACCTCTGAAGACAGGAGGGCATAGGGCACCATTATAACTGCACAACATACAGTTTTTGAATATTACACACCATAACAGCACTCTATGGACTGCTGACATGATGCAGTGTGTAGTTTGGCACAATATATTTTTGTTAGTAGAAGTGAATGCATATTGCTCATTGGAACAAACTTTCTGAATTGTATAAATGTTTCCTTCATTTGAGAAGCTGTTGTCCCGTGTCTTATCGGCCCCATGTAAGTTCCAGACAGGAAAATGAAATGTATAACTTCCTGAATTAAAATGGACTGGCACACACTAACATTCACACAAAGCCCGGCCTGATGCACATACACACCAACGTGTGCACAAAACACACACATGCAAAGGGAATCAATTCCTGTCTCCGCTATCAATCCATATCTCGATCGCTCGGGCTCCTGATGTGAATAACCCCGGCTACAGGCCGAACAGCAACCCAATACTCCAGATATTTCACCCACGTCAAAGTGTCAGAATGAAGTGCTGCCTGCTGGCACTTGGTGAATTTCTACTCTCCCTCACTGTCCAAGTGTGGCTCGAGTTTCATTTAGCTGTCAATGTACAAATGTGTGAGGATAAAAAGTTCTCTGACCTGTCATGCTTGCAGCTATTTTCATCTATTGGTGATTGTGGTTTTATTTACAACACTAAATCCTATTGATTTCGTGAATAACAGATTTCAATTTTGCTTCCTGAAAAAAAAAAACACACACACAAAAAAACCTACAGTATATCAGACAATAAAGCAACACTTTATGCTGCAAATCTTAAAAGAAATAATATAAAATATCGTTTTAAGCAACTCTCCACAGGACAACTGCCCTGTCCCAAGCTGCCATCGGGACCGTCCCATCACACCTCGAGTTGTCATCACTATTTGTGAGGCTGTGAAAGACAAATACACATAACTATAATTTCATTCCCTTTACTTTACATTTTGTGCAGAGAGTAAAAGTAAGAAAGCCCTGGGTCATGGGTTTGCATTTGTGTGATCCCAGAATTAAAAAAACGGGGCTTTCTAAGTAACAAATTCAATTATGAAATAGATGTCCAAAACACTCTACATTTTCAGTTAATTTAGTTGTCAAATTATGTTTCTGAGGTTTTGACAGTGGCATTAATAAAACATCTTACTGTTTGGCTTCCATAGTCCTGAGTATAAAGATTGGACTCAGGTAACCACAAAGTGTAATTACGAGGGGGCCTGATCCAAGTGAAAGCTCTTCCCAGCTTTCTCCCCGGCTCCGTCTTCTCCGGCACGAGAAGCGGAGAGGGTCAGTGTGTAATAATGAACAGGTCGAGCTCGCTGTAACGGATACATGCACCTGCTTTATACATCAGTCAATTACCTAATTAGAAGTCTCCCTCAGGGAAAGCTAATACCTCATCCCCAAGCAGGAGGATAACCCCTTAATGTGAACACAAGACAAACAGATACCTGTATATGCATGCGTGTGCATGGCTTGGCCGAGTGCGTGCACATGCATTCACTGCTAAGTGTGAGAAACAATAGGAGGAGAGCAAGTATTTCTTAGTGCAGATCATATGCCTAAGGACGCTCATGGGAAATAGGGTGCGCCCCGGCTATGATCCAATAACAGGCGCACTTCTGTCCACCTCCTCACACATGCAAGTCAGCAAAGGAAAGTCATCAATGGGAATCCATGGAGCCTCTTCTTGGAGGTAATGAATGAACAATTAAGGCGCAATTTTAATCAAAATCAACATAATCATCATGTTGCCACGGTGACGGCTGCAACTACATGGCTGATGTTTACCGGTATCTAGCGACAACCAACTATTACGTTTGACCTGTCACTAACATAACCAGACAGTCTGCTGGCATGGACATTCTGACTTTTGCTTAGGCCACCACTACAATCAGGGACACTTCAGTTGTGATTAAGTGATATTCTTCAGCCTCTGGAGAAGGGTAAGTGACGGGACGAGATGATAGGGGTGGAGGAGGGAAACACGAGGGGGTTCCAACGAAGACAGTGAGTGATGAACCTCTCACTTTACAGAGAAACATCAGGATCACTAATGTTAGTCATTCTCATCTACATTTCCCCTCTGACCCCTGACATAGCCATCCTCCTCCATCAAGCAAATGCAGACCACCAGCTCATTTCCTCAACCTATAACCCAAGCCGGCCTGTCACCAATCCCGCATGGCCGGTGCAATGCTTTTTTATGACGCAGCGAAAATCAATTTATGCTTATTAATAACAGCTACAGTGTAAATTTCTGTACGGCGGAGAGATGGATGGAAATGAAAGAAGAAAAAAAGGACTGAGATCATAAAGGCGGTGGCAGCCGGGTCAGGGATCAGGGTCATGGAACATGCTCCTAAAAATCAATTTTCACACAAGAGGACTATTAGGTTATTGAGAAGTGGGATGACGGATTGAAGGTTGTGTGTGTGTGTGTGTGTGTGTGTGTGTGTGTGTGTGTGTGTGTGTGTGTGCGTGTATGTACTTAGACAAATCACAGGTATTTCAAGTCGGTAAAATTAGCCTCCTATAATGACTAGAGTGAAAAGTTTATACAAGGAAGTAGAATTGCTACATGGTTGTTTTTCTAGACTTTTGACAGTCACAGTGCGCACCTGCGGGAACCAGGATTCGAGCCACCAGCCTTTGGGGTATCGGACGACCCACTCCACCATCTGAACCCCTGTCCCGTAGCTATAGCAAAGGCAAAAAGCACCAAGACTGTGGCCTCCCTCAAAGAGCAACTCCCGATGCTGACTCCTAGTTGCTAATACAACTAATGCAGTAAGTACGGGCCGAGGCGATTAATGAGAGCGCTTTGGCCCTGACATCTCAGACACCCTAATGTTGCAGCAGCGTCTCCCGAGCTGTGCTTTAATCCATCACTGCGCCCCGTAACCCAATTATGGCCTGACGCTTTACTCTTAGCCCCTCTGTCGGGTCCTTCGCACACATCTATAAAAGGGCAAACAAGCGCACACACACACACTGAGACCAGAGTGTATGAGTGCTGTCGTACAAGCTGGTTTTACAATGGACCTGGAGACTTGATGGGATTTAGGGGTGCAGGCGCGCTCATGTGGACGTTTTAGTGGGGGCTAGCTTTATGAATGGAAACTCTGAACAGCTGCCATGAATATACAGTAACTGTGCAAGGCTCCGAGGCCTTTTTCGACGCTCTTTTCTTCTTCTTGCTCACACGACAGACACCGTCAAGCAGAATAATGTCAAATCTGATAAACCTCTTAACCCCCGCCAGAACCGAGCACATTTTCAGCAGTTTGGCTTTACCCAAATCTAGAAGCTTCTTGACTGGAGAGCAACAGTGTAATGCCTCATGACATCTAAGGCCAACAAAACTGATAGGAACTTTTTTGCCACGTTTTTGTCGTGTGTTTGTCTCTTTTTTGTTGTGTTTCCGTAGTTTTTGTTGCTCTATAGTCACTTTTTTGTTGTATTATTGCGTTTTTGTCACTTTTTCGAGAAGCGTAGATGCTCGGTTAAGGTGGGGGTAAACCTGTTAACTGCCACCTTTGGGTTAGGATTAGGTTTAGGGTTAACAATTCTTTATATCCAAATCTCAAAGCGTATTGACTGGAGAGCTTACAGCCTATAGATACAGACGGAATAGAAGGGGGCGTGGCTTCGCCGAGGGGGAAAATAGAATCTTTTGGGAAACACAATTTTCCACTCTTTTTAGCCATTTTCTGATGGAATATGAACTTATTTCTCACATGCAAATAAAGTCAAGTGTAAATCGGGCCCATATGGATGTTTATTCACAGCAGATTGTTGAGGAGAAGCTGAAGCATCATGTTAGCATTCTCCGTTATTTATGTATTTATGGGCTGGTGAATTACTTAGCTCCTCTCCATGTCTTTGTATCTTTATTTAGTAGAAAACTATATTCATAATTTAGCATTTGTTAAAGTAGTTCTTGAATAATTAGAGAAAGTCAAGATTTTTCTCCAATGACCATATATGGGAGATTCCAGAGATGCTGTATCTATATGCCAGTGTGAGTGAAACACAACATACATTATATTTGCCGTTCTTAACCCTAATCATATCCTGACTAGGGTCAACTAACCCTAACCCGAGCCCCCGATCAGGAGCAGGTAACAGGTTAAGAGGTTAAATGAATCTAAATAAAGGATTGTATTTCTTCTTTATTTGAGTTAAGTACTCTGCTAATACCGCCGCTTCGTTTAGAACTCAGCACAAAGGCCCATACCAGCTAAATGTTGATTAACTTCCACTCGTCAACTCCCTGTCCGGTTGTAATCTTAGCATGATACTACACTAACACGCTCCGTTCCCAGCGGTCCATCAGCACACTGTTTTAGCTGAAGGGCCATACATGCTGCATTTTTCATGAGGTCCCCTGTGCAACATTTATGATCCACCCTTAGGCCTTTAAAACAATACTTGACTGCGCGCTCCGCCGGAACAATCTTCACATCTGGTGTACGACTGAGACGAGAGTGCCCCCCCCGACCTGAGCAGGAAAGCGAAAATCGCCAAACTCCTGCCTGCACATTTCCCTCCCTGTTTGTCATTTATGTCACACGCAGAGTAACAGCTCTGTCAATCAAGAGATCTATGTGCTCGCTTCCTCTAAATCAGGTGGATTGACTTCTTAAGAGTTACTGGAGGAGCCTACTTCCATTAGCCACTCCCAAAGGCAAATTAACTTAAATGTACCCGCTCAATAAAGTTCAAGACAATCATTTGCATGTCAATGTTTTTCTTTTTTTTTTTTCTTTCTTTCTTTCAAGACCTTCCCAAACATACAGCTGACCAGTGCAGATCTCGACGTTTCATTGCACTAATGCCAGATAGTCAGGAAGCTAATTAGAGAGTGCACAGTGGCCTTCGGAATACCAGGCGCCACCTTTAAACATAAGCCAAAAAAAGCTCTGATCAAAAGGCCGCGCAGTGGTGGAAATCAGCACAGAGTCATGACTGATAATTGGGTTTGATAATTAATCGCAATCAAGAACACCGTTTCAGTAGTTTCAGCAAATCGTGAAGGCTGTTGCTTTGGCGTTCAACGTCCTCCACTGCCAACGTGTAATGGTGTGATTCCGTTGTTCAACCAGGCGTAAAACTGATTAAGATAAGATAAACGTTCACAAGAAAGCGGCTCTGAACTTGAAGCAGTATAAGTAACTTGTTTACCTTAATAAATCCTTTCCGTAGTCCCTCTGGGGGTAATACAAATGTTAATGGGATGATTGGGGGGTCTTTCATCTCCCCCTGGTGTCTCTGGCAAGAAAACCACAATTGCAACTTCGCTACCACCGGGTCAGAGTCACCAATACACACTAACAGCTAACAGGCTAACGGGTAAAGCTAACTGCGGGCTAGCACCACTTAAACAGTATTTACAGCCAAGTTTGAGTGAAAAAAATATCTCAATCTGTTCTTTTCTGTAAAAAAAACGTAACTTGCTACGACACCTGCAGTAGCGCTTATGGCCTCTAGGGGCATGAGTTACTTAGTACTTTAAATAAGGGTTGATAGCTATTATAATTATCATTATCATCTATTATCATTTTCCTACGTGATTCCCTCTTTGCAGACCCTCTACAGATTGGGCCGATACAAATGTTTAAATTCTATATATTGAGATACATCGTAAAAAAAAAAAATGCTTCAAAAAATATCTTTCTCTTGGGTTTCCTCACCCAGTCCGAGTAGACATTTGCATGTTGAGATGTTTTTGCTTTCTGCCACTTTTTTGTTGCGCTTTCATCACATTTTTCATTTCTTTTTTGTCATGTTTTAGTCATTTTAACGTTGCGATTTTGTCACTTTTTTGGAACTGTTTAATTGCTTTTTTGTCATGTTTTTTGTCATGTTTTTTGTCTCACTTTTGTCGCTTTTTTGTCACTTTTTGGTCACGTTTTTGTCGCATTTTCGTCACATTTTTGTTGCTATTTTGACGCTTTTCTCAAGAAGCTTTTAGATTTGGGTAATGACAAACTAGACAAAATGTGGCCGGTTCAGGCGGGGGTTAAGAGCTTAACCTTTAGGACAATATCCAGTCTCTACGTGTATTATGTTTTTATTTGGGGTTTACGCACACACCGTATGCCTCACTAATCTGTTAGTCTTGAGCAAATGAAAACACTGCTCAGAAACAGTTTGTAAAATCACAATGACTAAATTACTATTGCCCTCCTTTTCTCCCGTCAAACTGTTTCCCGACCCAGACCCAGACCCCGCTTACAACCCTTGGGCGTCTTCAGCATCAGATGTCACGCCGCCTCAGACAAACGCGCGGCCCGGACCCCGGAGAAGAACCTCGCCACAAGCTCAAGTGCTATAAGTGCCTGGGAGTCATCTTACAAGAAACACTTATTGCATTTTGTATTGAGCATGATGTTATGAAAAATTAATACGGGCTGCTGCGCCATCTTCAACCGCGCGCGCGTGTGTAGCTTAGTCTTCAAGCCTCGTGCTTTCGTTGTCAGCTTTTATTTTGGCTTTTCTGGATGATTCTATGGACATATTTCTGTCTTTTATTTTACTTTGGGCCAAAATAAGCAATTCACAACAACGACAATATAATTTTGGAACTTTAAGTGATTTAAGTAGTAGATGTGACGACTTACGGATGATTATTGCTCAGTATTAACAATGCCAACAATGATAATGTACAGTAACCACGGTAACGGACGTGGTAACTATTAAAAAAATACTCTTCACTTCTGTTATGTGCAGCTAACTCTCCAGAGAGCCAGTCCTTTGGAGGAGACTCCATTGGCTGAAATATTGACAGAAGTAAGTGTCCCGGCCTCCATCCATTTGCCGCATTTACTGTTTTATCTCCCACTATTACTGCGTATCGACTTCACTATTGGCAAAACAATAGCGAAAAACTACTGCCATTAGGTAAAATGATACGTGTGTAAATCCTAAACAGCGGAAAACTGTAGATACAAGGCATGAAACAGGAATAATATACAGCGCTTTGTGTAAATGTGGTTAAGGATCAAATGGAAGTTGTTGTGACAAAGAGCCTTCATGTGTCGATGCATTTTGGTATAGGAGCTGAACAATATCTGCCTTCATTTCATTTTAGAAAATAATCCCAATAACTGCACTGTGGAGGATAACAGATTACTTTGAGTGGATAAAAATAAAATCTTATAAAATAGATTACACATAAAAATAAATTAACAAGATAAAGAATAAAACAAATCCCTTCTCTGTTTTTCCCCCCCTCTAGTTTCTCGTGTTCCTTTTTCCTGATGTTGCAATTACTCGGGAGGCCTTTTGCTATGTCGACCACAACGGCTTTCCTCTGCTCTATTTCCACCACCACAATGTCCGGTTGTTTCATTACCATTCTGTCCGCCTGTATCTGGAAGTCCCACAGGATCTCGGCTCAGTCATTCTCTACCACCTTTGGAGGTGTTTCCCACTTTGACCTTCCAGCCCATACTCTGCTCAGATGTTCCTGTACACCATGCAGCCACCTGGTTATGGTGCTTCATGTAAACATCTTACTCCCTGCAGCATCTTACTCCCTGCAGTTATGTGCTGGACTGTCTCAGGGGCCTCTTTGCACAGTCTACACCTGGGGTCTTGTCTGGTGCGGTAGATCTGGGCCTCTATTGCTCTGGTGCTCAAGGCCTGCTCCTGTGCAGCCATGATGAGTGCCTCAGTCCTTCAGTTCATCTCTTTCAAGCCATTGATTGGATTTCTTGATATAAGCCACTTCAGTTATGTTTCAGCGGTACATCCTGTTTAGGGACTTGTCCTCCCATGACGGACCTTCCAGCACCTCATCCTCTGTTCTCTTCTGGGAAAATGCATTACGAGGCTTTTAAAGTATAATAAAGTAAGTCAAGTATTATATATAGTGACATTCCATTATAGTTTGAGGCACTATATTCATATTTTTGGTGACTTTCACATCATCCCTGAACAGAGCAATACTGATACCTACAGCAAAGTATCATTAATTTAGTAATAATAGAAAACCAGAAAAAAAAAACATGAACTCATAACTCAGAGAAATGTAACATGCACTTCAGCGCAATCTGATAATTCTTACATATTTGTTCAGAACTGAGGCCTCAGTGTTATGGAACTGATTGAAGATGCAGAATAGATATGTGCAGTGATTTTCATTAACAGTTAAAATAATAATACATCAAACTTGTATTGGGCTTTTGTGGACATTCAAAGAGGCTATATATGGGAAGTTAGACTCCTGAGCTATGGATGGGCAAGGTTATTAAAATTCAGCCCTCCGGTAAAAACATAATGAAATGATGACATTACAGCCAACACATAATGCTTATTTAAACCACTGTCCATTCTCGGGAGTGTTGTGTTTTGATTTTATACCTCTTAAGAGGAATTGAAAAGGCTTGAGGCACTTACATTATCACCCCCACACACACACTCAACAGTAATAATCCTAATGACCCTTGCCCATGTAGAACTGCCCATTTCACTGTTGCCATGATCCCTCCCAGCTCCAAGTCCATTCATGCCCTCCCCTTTCCCAGGTTAGTTCCACCACAGCGGGCACGGCTAACTCTGCCCCTTTACCCCCACTCCCAAACCTCACACACTGCCTTAGGGTTTCCTCTAGTGGCTCCACTGGACATTAGCCGTAGCATCTCCCTTCTTCTATCTCCCCTCTTCAGCGTGTTTCTGCATCGTGCCTCTGGGGCTTTCCTCCACTTCATCCGGTCCAGATAACCTTTTGTGTCTGACAGGACGAGGGGAAACCCACACATAATAAGCATGTTCCTGGCCCGAAGAAGGACACTGGGCAACGTGCCTACTGCTGGCATCACAAGGATTTTCTTTGAGCCAAAGTGATGATGAGGTGTTGGGTCAGACCAAGGCTGGCGCTAAGGTACGGCGGCAGTGACAGAGACAGCGGACGCCGCACATCTTCAGAGAACTTACAGTGCTCTAAGGCAAAAGGTTGTGATATGCGAGGGCAATTCTGGATACTATAGCCATATGCGTGCTTGCATCAGAGGCAAATACTTTTCATATTGTTTTAATTTAGAGCATGACAATCAACAATAACCATGCAAACACAAAGGGTCACAGGGGGAGAGTGCACGTCGAAAACAAATAACGTTGGTATTGATTGCTCATTGCTGCCCACTCAAAGCTTTCAAGGCCAACATTAAAATATTCTGCTTCCTATCACCATCTTTAATTGATGCTCGATATGGCCCACTACACTTCTCACTCGCGGAGGAGACTGTGGTAGGCGATGCAACTTCACATCTGCTGCTAGAGATTGCTTTTACAGACTGACATGCATAATAAAACAGTAATGCTGCCAACAATCCAATGCACTCACTGCTCCATACTATTACTATTACTCCATGCAAGGGTTTGAGACTTCCAGCAAGTCTTGATCATATTATCAAATACTTATATGCCATGGCCTCTGAGTATAGTGACATTAGAAACATGAAAAAAACCAACATGTCAAAGTCAATGTGTGGTCAATAATACTCATCTATTCAACAGCTGTGACAGAGTGTTGATATGAGAGGACAATCGCTGAAGAGACAGATGAGGTGCCATTAAAGCCATCACATTTTTATCATCTTTCAGCCCCTGTTTAGAAGTGCTTAGGCTCCTGGGGAGAAGCGTAACACACGTATGTGACATGTGGATGTGACAGCGCCCGGTGGCTCACACAAGCTGCAGGATCATGCAGAAGGTATTGTCTCATTCGGATATAAATGCTTATGCAGCCTGTAAAACAATCCTGTTCACTGTAGTTTAATAAAGTTAAGGCGTCAATTATAAATGACTAATTTATAAGGCTTAATGTAACATGTGTATGGACCTCTTTGAGTGTGTCTAAGTATTACTCAAGGGCATGGCTGTAGTAATGAATTCCTAAATGTCAAATGAACAGTAATGGGAGAAAACACCATACAGGCGTGTTAGCTCCAAGCTTTGTAGCATTTCACGCCCTGATTGCGGGACAGCTCACTGACCAACACGTTTCGTGAGAGATTAATTATAAATGTGCAGGACTTGCACATGTTAGATTATCCTAAAAACATGATTGCTGGTACTTAAATATTCCGAGAACAATTACAAACCACGTTAAAGGCACACTGCATAACATTTTAGACTATACTGCTGCCATCAACACAAAACATGCTCTCAGTGACCAGCTCGACACAGAAAATCCTATTTTTGCAGTGAATAATCAAAGAATGGATCTGGATGAGGGCCAACCTGTTTAACTCTCAATTCTACTGACTTTAGTCGACATCTCCATGGTAACGAGCTGGAGAAACACCCACTCCCGGTTAAGTTATGGTCATGTTTTAGCAGAGGCGAGCCGCTTAGCACAAAAGCACATGTTTGGTTGAGGTATTTTTCAATGGAGAAAATATCTATCATAAAATAAATGCTTGTATTTCAGTTTTGTTTATTGGGTGAAATCTTACGCGGTGTGGCTTTAACATAGTGCAAGTTTATTTGCAAAAATAAAAAGTTGTAAATAATAAGTCCATGTTTACTGGTAATAATTCATCCATAATTCAGTCAGGGAAACCACTCTTCACATAACACTATGAGAAACTGAATGGATTAATTTCAAACTTATTCTTAGTCTCCTTCATGACTGATTTTAGTAAAAAAAAAAAAAAACACAGAAAAGAAAGAGAGAGAGAGAAAAAAGCAAAAACCATCTGTGCAATAATAGCTTTTATGAGTTTGTTCCCTCTCAAGAGTATGCTGTGGTCTCCAGAGTTGGCATCACAGCCAGGAACAGCCTGATGTGACCTGAAAGGTTGCCATGTTGGATGTCTTGCCTCTAACGCTCATCTCTCAGGTCCATGGAGACTTGACGGGGAGGAGGATCTCTAGCATCATTGCTTAATCATTTTCTTCTTCTCGTAATCTTAACATTTCTGCGGTCCAGATTTACACTCTATCTCCACACCATGACTTATTCATTTAACCTTTAGCAGCAGTGCTTTCTTCTCAGTACACTGATTTCTCTGAGGAAAATTGAAGATCCAAGAAAGAGAGTTTAATCCCCCTCTTTCACACTATGGCATTGTGATCCGCTGACCACTCGGGGCTTTACAAACTTTACAAGCTTCTAAAATGTGCACTGTAGTCATTGTTCATTCACTCCATACGAGCTGCCCTGGTTAGACTGAAGATCTGTGCCATCTGCCCCTCAGACCAGCACAAATGTGTCACTCACACACAAACACATGGCCTCCACTCTGCTGTTTTCTTTATTTTTGACACAGCAAGTTTCAAAAAATTAACACAAAAAGGTAAGTCAGTTATTTAGTCTAATGCTGGCAGTGTCAGTTTGTTGTAATGAATGTGAATTAGCCTCAAATTAAAGCTAAGTTCATCTTCAGGTCCATCTGGAGCTGCGGCTGGCGGGTGTTCTGTGTTGTTTTCCCGCTGCAACAGTAAGGCAACACCTTGATCTCAACTTTTATCCATTTATCCTAAACAACTGCGGTGTAGTAACATAACCACTTTGGAGTAAGTGTCCGCAGCAGTGCGCTCTAATCGTATGTTTGGGAGAACTGGGGTTAGATTTCATGCTGATAGCAGGGGTAGCTGTGGAGGAGGGCCAAACATATGTTCCGAGGGCCAGGAACAAAAGCTCTGACACGTTAGCCTTTTCACAGAGATGACCTTTCCAGCGCTCTCCATCCCTGCCTCTGCCTGCCGCTGTCCTTTAGTCTGCCAGCTCGCCCCAGGCCCAGCTCTAGCCAAGCGCTAGAATTTCTCCTCATCGCCACAAATCTCCCTTGACTAAATGTCAGTATTACATATTTCTCTGCTCACTCTTACGATTTTAATTAGCCCTACTGCTTATATTAGTAGTTGTTTGCAAAAAAAAATGCCGGCAAAAGTTTTGGCATATCCCTAAACATTGACTTCTTTTTAAATACACTATATCACTGCAGGCCAAGAGAGACTGACAAAATGAGAAAGGAAAGATTAGAAACATCACACTTAGCCATGTTAAAGAAAGGCTAATGTGCTACAACACTAATGGTCACAGACAAGAAAGGCATCAGCCTCAGGCTAGAAAAAATAAGTCATATCTAAGAAATAACCACAGTTTTAGTAGCATCATGCATTGAACGGCTGAGTGAAACTGTCTAACATTTATACTATACTTATATACAATTTAAGAGAACATTTACAATATATATAATGTGTCAAGTGAAATGACCATTCCTTGTATTGGCTTATTTTTGGTGAGAAAACTCAGAGTTTAAAAAAAAATTATAAACCTAAAAAACTAAACAGTAACTTTTGCCAATAAAGGCTTTGTTCCAAATGCTTGCAAAGCTCGCATCAAGACATAGATTTAGCTTTTGACCTTTCAGTGTGTCCCTATTAATGGTTTGTTGCAATTGCCTAAATTGCATAGTTGCAAATGTAGTGTTGAATAATTGTGTTTTTTTAATATTGCACATCAAATCCTATTTTGTGCATAGACATACACAATCGATTTGTAATCCTTCAGTAATGTTCATAAATAGCAGCCATATTTGCCTGTAATTGCATGGTACATGCATGATCATGATAATAATAATAACATTGTAGCCTGTTTATCCTCCTCTGCTGAATGCCTCATAGCAAACTGTCTTGTCTCCACAGTATTCTCAAAATTAGACTATTATCGTGTCAACTTCGCCCAAACATTCACACCACAATGCATAACACCCTTGAAATCACACATTCCCCGGGAGCCCCCTGTAAATATCTGCTGGATATGCTGATAGATATGGGCCATGGCGCAGACTGTGAGACTGTGATGGCACATCACACTTTCCCTGGCGCACTTGAAAGGCTGGCACTTCCCCAGTCCCACATGAGCGCCTTGCACTGGTTCTGAACTGGTTTCCTTACTCGGGGCAAGCCTTGGACTAACCCTACGTCACCTCTAATTAGGGGAGCCGCCTAGGCGCAGCCATAACGAGCTGATGAATAATTAGAATAGGAGGAAATTGTGCAGCCAGGGTGGCAAATCTGGAGGGACAAGTGCTGAAAACAAGGCAAGCAGCATTAAGACCACAGTCAGTCAAATCTGTGAACTTGACCAGAGGCATTAACACTAGGCTTGTGTGAAGAGGAATAAAGCTCTGGCACTGGTGGCCTGCCAAGCTGTAGTTGAACCCTGAGGGCAGATTAAGAGAAACAAATAAGATGTGGGTGATAAATGAATTTATAATTTGCCAACAACTAATTTTAATTCCTTGCTTTTATGTCGTGAAGCTGTTTAATCAAGTGTGAATACGTGAGGAGTGTTGATGGTGTGATGCAATGACACATCAGAATCATTGTTAAAAAATAGATGTGTCTTCTCACTTTGTGCATGCAGCCAAATGACAAACAATCTGACGCCATTTTTTTTAAATGTGATTATTATATATAACCATAATATTGATTACAGTACAAACAAACTGCAATGGTACTCACACTGCACTGACGGGCACAACACACTTTCTGTGAGTCTTAAAAGCATTCACTTTGGAGCAAGAATGTCCAAGATGGTTTGTGAGACAGTCCAACAGCAAGGCCTGTGATTGGACGGAAGTGGAGGACTCATGAGGACATCCGCAGGGAAAGTCCAAGGACTGTGACCCTGTGAGGATCCCCTGACAGCCAACATGGCTGCTCACTGTTAATTAGTGCTGGCCTTCCCCAGTCACCAAGGTTGTCCGTGTCCATGGGTCATTTGACACGTTCCCTGCTTTGTGCTTGCTCTTTTCTCTGCCAGCTGTGCCACTTTGTCTGCTACAGTGAAATCAGGCATGCTGATGCTGGGCGAGATGAGTGACATTCATGTTTCCATCAAACATTTGGTTTGTCATTTGCTATTGACAAATGAACACTTAACATGATTACATACAAGAGACACAACTTTTATTTCCTGCTTTAAAATGACTTCACAGCTCATCAGTAGTTGTTATGGAGATCAAGGTTTTCTTTCACTGCAGTTTTGTCCTTGACAGGATCTCTTTTCTTCAGCTGTACAAGGCTAATAAATGCAACGCAATCGATCACAATAAAAGGAAACCGTGGAGGAAAAAAAAGATGATAATATTAAATAAATTCAATCTCAATAAAATAAAAAAGAAACAGACAAAGGGTTTAGGAGCCGTTGCTACACACCAGACCGGTGTAATGGGAACGGCACAGACGCTCAGCCCTTACACTGGAGTTTGGAATTGATTCACTTAACACAATCTAACGTTTACACTGGTTTAGAATCCTAATTACAATCTTTAGACAAATATGACGTCACAAATTGGAAGTGAGTCGCTTCAACTGTTTTCACGAAGCAAATCAACATTTGTCTCTTTACTCAGAGTTCACATGGGACATTTCTATTTGTAAATAAAACTCCAATTCCACAACTGCTGCTTTCTGAAACATGTGGTGAAAATAATAAGCAGCCTTTATACATTTTGAATGAGAAAACTGGAGCAATTCATGCAACAACAAACACGAGTTTTACAATCTTCCAACTCATTTGAACTTAATGTTGCATTCATCATTTTGATAAGCATCAGCGTGCATATGGTAGCAGATAGAGTGAAGCCAAAGCTTGTTAGGACCACCTATTATTGTGTATAAAGCGAGTAGAAAATGCCTCAGAGCCAATGTTTTTTTTTTTTTTCCAAAGCAGGGACTTTTACTTTTCAGTGCAGCGCGTCATATCATTAGCCGCACAAACGGCAGTGTCTCACATGCATGCTTACCGTCCCTTTTCCACATACATTAGTGTCCGCATGTCACATTTCATGTCTAGTGGAAGGGAAAATGGGTTGGTTCTGAAGCTGAATGTGGGCTAAGGGGAAAAAAGCCAAGCCTTGGGCACCGAGAGCCCGGGAGAGCAGTGGCATTAATGGTGATGAGTAGTGATAACAGACTCTGGTCATTAGACTAATAAGACTGTATTTAAATTAGCGAGGCCTATTTTTCCGTCCTCTCTGTTTCATCTGCCCCCCTCCTCCTCTGTCATTTTCATGATCATAGGTTTGGAAACGCATCCACATATTTACTTCATTCGCTTTAAAAAAAAAAACAAGTGCACTAATTAAAGTAGGTGCTCTTTCCTAATTAGTAATTATCGTATTTCTGTCATGCGGAAGAATGTGTTTTTCTGTTCCCCTTGATTTAGCATCTTAACTGCACATTGTTATATTTGTCCCCACATTAGGAGAGTATTTATAATTGCTAAATGTTTTAACGTACCTCACTTGACTTTGATATTGTATACTATAACACTAAAATATGTTCTGTTCAAACAGTAAAAGACTCCATAGTTAAAAACCCCTTAAGACTTCACTTATTGAACTGAATACAGCCGTGACCTGACAATACAGAAATGAGCACACAAAAGTTTTGAGATGATTTTTATCTGCAAAGCAATCCGTTTCTATTATGGCGTTGCTTAAAAGGCCACGCAAGACGTATTACTGCAGGTAAAAGCCACATAAAGGTCTCTGTGGTCGGTCTGTATTTAGTCCCGGATCGGCCAATCCGCAGTGATCATGGCCGACAGCAGTGAAACTGGCTGCACAGTGAGAAACAGGGTGCCTCTAGTGATAGCGGGAAGCATAAGTCACAATTTTACCCCAAAAAGAAAAGGAAAAAAAAAGAAAAAATGCCCTCGCTAACCTGCTCCAATGAGGGATGCGTGTGGGCAAAGGCTTGAGCTGCACACACCCTCCACCTCCACCCCACTACCCCCCCAGGCCCTGGTGTGATTTTGCAGGCTGACAGTGACCCCAGCAGCGGGGAGAGGAGGGGGCTTGTTGGATGGCCACTCTCGGTAAATGTCTAAAGGGGAGCGTATATGCTGGAGGTTGCTTTATTCCGCAAGCTCCGCGGTGACCTTCCATTGGCCGCTCTACCCATTGGGCAGAGCAAAGAGAAAGGGAAGTGGAGGGTCGTGATCCCTGTGGTGCACGTGTTGAACACAGATGCTAATGCAGGTTGACTATAGTCTATTGAAAACATATTCTCCGGGCCCGTGCCACTTTAGCCAGAATTCTCTCTTCTGTTCCTCTGTTTTTCTCAACCAGAAATTACTTCTCAGTCCGTTTCAATTGTTCCATCTTGTGTCACACGTAGGATGACTATTTACACCCCCCCCAAAAAGAAAAAAAAAATATGCTGGCCTTTTTTTTCCCCCCCTACAAACGGTTTCTGATGCACAAAGGAGTTCACTGAAAAGTTGGAACCTATTCAGTCGACAAAGTCAGTCTTATTGCGCTTGATCAATGGGAAATGCGTATATTCACAAACTGACACACGCTATGGGCTTCATGTTCTGGTCCTATTAGGAACAGATACACAGAGACGACCAGCCTAAATGTGTTTTATTATTTCCCCCCAAAAGTCATTGTTTAAATTAGCCTTTGTTTATTTGTTAGAAAGCTCATAATGTTTGCCACAAAGACAAGAGGGATCGTCATCAAAGCAGCACAGAGCAGCGGAGAGAGGAGGTTGAGAGTGCGTGATGCTCCGGAGCTTCACCGCAGTCCAATAATGTCCCATCTGGAACGTGTAAATCAAGACTCTGTATATGCTCAACTCTGTAACCCTGACAGATTTATACAGGACCAGCTTGTGTTTCTAGCCCTCCAGAGAAAGAGAAAACGTAAACTTTTAGAAACTGTTTGTCATCGGGACTAGTGTCATCTTCAGTGAAGACGATGGTAATCTATATAAGCTGGAGATGTTTTCAAAAATATTCACGGACAATTCTTGAATGCATTTCAAAACAGAAGAGTGATCCATCGGTTCTCATATATAATACATTCTCTTTGTTCAGATAATAGTCATTGGGCAATTCAGTTCCCACCTGCATGTTCTCCCGTGTCTGCGTAGGTACTCCGGTTTCCCCTACCACCTAAGACATGTACAATAGGTTCCCTAGTGAAGTCCTGGCGCCTCAGTGGGCCTTTCTTAGTTAGATAAATAATAAATCCAATAAATCAATAAAGGCAAATGTGTGTTTAATACATGATCATGAATATGCAAAGGTGATAAGTGAAAGGGATTGTTGCAGTTTTTATGAATTTGTTATTCATTAAATGTATGTCTTTAGCTTAAACAAGTCATTTAGCTTAATTTACCTTAGCTTAGCTTAGCTTAGCATAGCTTCAACATGTTGTGTGATCATTATTGTCTCCTGCTTAATCTTCAGCTGTTAGGAATAAAACAGAAGCCGGAAACAGTGGGACTGCAGATGGAAAATGAAGTCTGGCACAAAGCATCTTTTCTTTTGATTAATTCTCCTGTACATGAGCCCTGTCAGATAAATCAAATAAATTCACAGGAAATCAATCAAAGAATAGCCGATGTCTAATGTATGTTATTTCTATGGCCTCCGTGGAAACACAAACCAGACAAACAACAGACAAGGTCCGAACAAGACGACACAAAGAATGTGGTATTAGCTAAATGAACATACCCTGACGGCCTGATACCAGCGTCAACGTTACTGAGCACAGAGGCTGAGGTGAGTGCCACCTGAAATGATTTTGGGGTCTTCAAACTCCACCAGTGTAACAGACTATGTTCATGAAAAAGCCCCATCATGATTTCTTCTTCTTCTTCTTCAAAAAAGTAGGCAGATAATATTTGGTAGCATTGGCAAGCTTAACTGCCATTTAATCTTGCTGCTGTATTACAAAGGTACAACAGTTATAAATAAAAGTTAGCTGTGATCAAAATAATTCATATTATAAGTTGTAAAATAATCAACTGAGAAGGAAGACCCATTTACATGATCTAATGTCTGACCTTTTTGTTCTATGCATTACTGTATTAAACCCTTTTGATGATCAGATCAGACATTGTCATCAGACTTACGCCTCTTTCTCTCGGTTCTGTAAAAGCCTACGGCGAGTCCAGGATATCTCAAGTGAATAAACGAATACTTCAAAATTACGTGGTGGACAGTTTAATTGAGACAATCACTTCGATGACATTCAAAACTATCTACTCTATGGGACATGAAAGCTTCACTGAACTTATAAAGTAGATGTTTCCACAGGCAAACTAATGACTAACAGCTATTGTGCGAGCTCATAGCACTGCTCCAGGGGAAGAGACACAACTGTGAAAACGGACGATTTGTCACAGTTTTGGAATTTTAAGAAATGTTAAGGACTACCATGGAAAGCACACTGTGATGTACAACAGAGTGTGGGCTGGAGTGCGGATGCAGAATTACTGGAAGAAATGGCACAAAACATCTCTCAAGGTATGTTTTTGAATAAACATAGTACATGGTTAAAACCTCAAAGAAGTTAGTTTTGCATGAAAAAGGACTTTCAAAAATGGACAAACTGCCAACATCCTGTCTCCAGCAGAAGCAGCGGTTACATAATCCTCCTCAGCCTCCACATTGTCACCCTCTCCACTCAGTGAGTACATCAGTTATGAAGGTATTGTATTCTTAAACATTATTTAAAGTTGAATTGCAAGCGAGTTGAAAGCAGAACCGCACAGGCTATAGACATCTCTGTGCGACTGTTTCCCCTTTGCTTGTTCGGTCCAGGGTCATAACTTTAAAGACGATGCATGTGTTTGGGTCGGGGGGATTGAGCGGCTGTGGCAAGGGAGCTGACATCTAACATGGAGGTTAAGTGACACACGGGGCACAATAAGGTCAGCTTCGTCGTGACACCCTTCCAGACTCCTCAGGAACACCGGCAGGAAAAGGCCCAGTCAACTGCTTACAGATGTGACCATTTCCCTGACAAACAGCGAGGCAGCCATGTCTCCGCAGCGGTCCCACAGGTCACTTCCAATCTCTGTCTGCGAGAGACCACTGCTGTGTTCTTGTTTACGGTAACGCTGATATCTAAACAGCTAACGGTGTACAGTACATCAAACTAGCAATGAAAAAAGAGGAATATAAAAAAAACTTCCATTAATATCAGCACCAATCAAAATAAAGATAAACACGAGCTCAAATAGTCTCAAATTCAAACCTTTTTACTCAAAAGCATAATTAAAGCCACACCACGTAGAATTTTACCCAAAAAGAAAATTGAAATACAAGCATTTATTTTATAACAGATATTTTCTTCATTGAAAAATACCTCATATATGTACAAACAAACTTGTGCCTTGGCTGTGAGCGGCTCAGCTCTCCTAAGACATGACATGTAACTTTACCTGGAGTGGGTACGTCTCCAGCTCGTCTCAGTAGAATTTGAGATTTTAACAGGTTATGTTCTCATCCAAATCCATTCTTTGATTGCCCACAGCAGTAAAAGCATTTTCAGTGTTGAGCTGCTCATTAGGGGTATGTTTTGTACTGATGGCAGCTGTATACTCGAAATTGTTGCTCAGTGTGCCTTTAAACTACATTTTTATTTTACTTGTTCTTTTCAGGGTTTTTTGGAAATACTATTCAATTTCACCTTATTGTAAATCTGAAATTATTCCAAGTACCCCCTGCTAAGTGCTCAAGTACCCCCAGGGCACCCCCTTTTTTATGCTAGGTGGTGTACACACCTGGCCATCACAGTAGTATGTATCAAAGTTCATGCTTGTATTTTCAACATAAGGTATCCATTGTCATATGTCTTTAATATACGACAATTGAAAAATCAACATACGCCCCTACACTGCGCACTGTGCCCCAAGATATTTGTAGGTGCCCCATAACAATTATTAGGTGCTCATCCTCAGAGACAGAAACTGAAATCCTTGACTTGCATGCGGATGTAACGGATCTTCCTATAACGGCTACAGTTATTATATATTGAGCACTGTTGTGTGAATCCAAAAAAGAGCAACTACAAAGAGATTCAATATTTCCCTCACTTCTGTCATCGTCATTTTTTTCTTTTTTGCAGTTCCGCTGCTTGCTTTTTCCTGATTGTGTGCACCTATTGATTGACAACTGGCTCCAGAGCCACTCAGGCCTCTTAAAATACCAGGCCTGGGCTTCAAGTTTCAGGCCGGGCCTCAGGCCCCGCTATTGTCTGTGTCTGGAAGGCTGGCTCCATTAGAGCCAAGCCCAGTCAGTCTCTTTCAGGCCGGCTGCTTTGTGTGGCTCACCTCCACTGCTGCCTGTCACCCACAGGGCCATAGCTAGGTGGGGCTGACAGGGTGTCAATGCTGACAAGAACATGGCACTTAGGAAGAGAGACAGGTAGACAGCACACAGGCACAGGCGCCGATGGTGGCAGGCTGGAGGAAGAGATATCCCTTTTTCAAGCCACTCACTTCTCTTTTGTCCCCCTCGGTGTTGGCATTCTGTTCTGCTAGTTGTTGTTTTACAAATCCCCTGCACAGGTGATTTCAAATCAAAAAGCAGCGATCACTCCAGCCTGTGAATGGCAGCTGCTTGTGTTACTCTAGTTCCCACAAGGTGAATGGCTGTGTGGGTCAGCTACATCTCTCACGCCATTCTACTAAAGTCACAACCATTGTACTCAGTACGTCAAACCTGTGTGGGACTTCAGTGGCTAAGATGATACGGCAATCATTTTAAAAACTGAAAGGTTGGTAGTTTTGATCCCATTCTGTTCAGTTTATACTATTTTTGTGTCCTAAGAGAGAGAGCGAAGATCGGACCCAAAAAATCGAGCCCGAGCAATTAACTTGAATTGTCAGCCCGAGCCTGAAACAAACCCGACGTGAATAATAATTTATTTAAGGCTCTGTCAGAGCGTTCTCTGTGCAGTGTATTCAGCAACAGCACCGAGAGGAGCGCGGCGTGCGGGGCAGGTTACCCGCACGACCAGCAGCTCAGCGTCTTCTTTTCCGTCTCTCTCCTCCTCCTTGTTTTCATAAACATCGCGCTGCATTTGCAATAGCCTACTTTTTAAGCACCGGAACCAAAACTGCTTATTTAGCCACAATGAAGTCAGCATGTGCATCCGCCCCCAAACCACAAGATAAATCTGACAATATTTACATGATTTTAAGTAGATAATTCAGATAAAATGAAAGTAATTTAAGTGTTACATTATCTAAAGTCCCATGTGAGTCCAGGAAGAAGATTCAATGTCTATGACATATCAGTTGTCTTCTTAACTTAATCAGACAGAGTTGTTGTCTCACCATCACTGGCAGACAGTCTATTCAGAGAATGTATGTAATGAAATTTACCCTAAATCATGGACATCAGGCCAGAGGTCCCAAAGGTTAAGAGGAGCACAGGGTCAGGTCCCATATGATGCTCTTTGGCTTGAATTAAAAGGGAAAGGCGCTCTTTGTCCAAGCAACTCTGGAGGTCAAGGAGGTCAGGAGGTCAGTGTCAGGAGGAAGATGTGACTTTACCTCCCCTAAATACTAAAACCTCCCCGGAAAAGTGGACACACCTCCAGAAAAGATAGTGTTATTTTATGGCCAGAGTTCACCGGAGGGCACAAGTATACAATTTGATGCTTCTTAATCGTCATAAAAACAAGTCTTTCGACAAAAACACAAACTGAGCAACTAAAGGAATTAATCATATTGATATCAACTTGTACAGCCATGTATTGCTGTCTAAGCTTTTCACAGAAAAATAAACATATCAATCTGATAAAAAGCGCAAAGGTTTTTAATTAGTATACCTTAGAGACTAATTACACTTAATAATTATAATACTTAAAGCCGTCCACTCTTGCAGCCGCCCTTCTCGCTCTCTATGATGAAAATCCTTTCTGGGCCTATTGGGATTTTATTTATTTATTATTTATTGGTTATTGGCACGGGACAGTGCATGTTAATGAACATACATGGGTCTCATGCATGTAAACAAGCCACACTGGATTGTAGCCTTGGGCTAATTTCCATCCGTCGTCCCCCATGCGCACTCTCAAACACACATTCATCTTGGCCTATTGTACATGTTTTTCAGCCCATGTACATTACCAGCTTATATTAATGAGCCATCATGTATGATTTTTTTTCTCACAGACCCCCCACTGACTATTTACTATAGAGCCCTGTCACTGGTGTATCGGTGAGTATTTGCTACAGTAATCCTTGCAGTTTGGGGCTCCAGACAGAATTTTAATAAGTACTAGTTTAGGCCTAATAAAGGAAGATAGAAATATGCTGATTGGATTTTATGTGCAGTATGGTATGATGGTTCAAAACCAAAATTGGGTTCCAAGCACACAATAATAATATTTTCTTTCTCCCATAAAGAAATAAGTCAGAGTGATGTAAATGGTAAATGGACTCACTATGTAGTGTTTTTCTACCTTAATCAGGCCCAAAGCGCTTTACAGTAAGGACCAGTCACCTATTCACTCTCATTCATACACCAATGTACGCAGCCACTGGATTCAAGAAGGGAGAAGTGTCTTGCCCAAGGACACGACAACAGCATGCATTTGCAGGAGCCGGGATTCAAACCCACAACTTTCCAATCACCAGACAACCCGCTCTACCAACTGCGCCACCGTCACCACCATCTTTGATACGTTGTTCCCCATCACAGAGGAGACCCGAGTACATAGATATTCAGAATTTTTAAAGAAAATACTTTTGAGGGGGCGCCAGTGAGCCATTTTTTCATTTACATCATTACAAAGTTTGTGAAAGATATGAGGTTTTCCAAATGGCCGCTGAGTTGTGGGCATGTAATGACCACACCCAACAATACTTAAAAAATCTAAATGACAATCTTTAAGCCCACATGGGTCTGGGATAGTTTTGAGGCTCTTGAATAAAAACTCAGGGAGAAGATTTCAAAAGATCGAGAGGTACCGAGGCGGCGCGATAATATATATTTTTCTCAACAGTCCTTTTTGACAAAGGCTGAAGTTGAGAACCACATAGGGCACTCCCTGTATGTACCTCCGTTCACTATCTTATCAGTGTGTCTGAGCTTGTTGGCTACCTGGGTTGATTAGTCATCCTCTCCAGGCGTCACAAAGGCAATTTGAGGGATAACCATAAATCAGGCGGCAAGCTCCACTATCAGGCAATAGCCCATTCAACATCTAAGCAAAGTTTAATGATGACCAATAAACATTTATGAGTATATTTTGCACACAGCTCTGCAATAAAGTATGTTTTTGAACCTATATTGGCGTCTCTTATCACTGTGTATACCGTCTATGAGATAACTGCATGCTAATTCATGTTAATCTACAAACTTTACCCGTCTTTCTACAGAGGGAATATATGTTGGCAATATCTAAAGCACATGCGAGTCACTGAGCTAAAGTGAGTCTCAAAGCCCTAAACATGAACATGCTGACACACATAATTCTCTTCTGTCGACATGGGAGCTGAGGAAAACCATTTTTAGAAGCCTAGTTGACAACTGTTAGATAACACCTGCACCTGCACAAAGGGAAACGCCATCCTAAAGCACCATTTGCTCTTCAGTCAAACATTCTCCACAGAGCTGCACCTTCTTCATGTTGCAAAATGATGCAATGGTTTATCCAGGGTTGAGCTTATGTGAGGGCTTTGGTTTCCAAGTCCATTGACATTTTGCACAAAGAAATACAAACAACATCTGTGTAATCATATATACTGCTATAGTATAAAAAAATGAATAAAGCATGTATGGGTGCATTTCGGAGCTAATGGAAGGCAGTGGCCACAAGGGGCAGGTGTGTGGGTTTAATTGGAGCATCACATGGAGCTGCACAGCTGATAAGAAGAATCAGACAGATGACATGAGGTGTGCAGGCTGGTTGGAGACAGCCTTATCTCAGGGCGGAGAGAGACTGCAGCCGCCCCGGCTTCCTCACGCAACCGAGGGAGGGGAGGAGGAGGAAGATGGGCTGGAGGGGGCAATAGACCATTTACCTGTGAGTCATTGGCCTCATCTTTGCATACCCTACGCATTATATTGTTTCAGAAATTACTGAGATATAGACCTACATTATGCCAGTGTGTAAAAACCTATCCTCTGTCAAGTGTGACTAAATGAATAACCCTTTTCTTTATTATGTATAATACATTTTATGGAGCTAATAAGTCAGCACATGCGATATCCATAAAAGAGAAAAAAACATATAGTCCCTTTGCAGACTCTCCCTGTGTGTGTATGTGAGGGAGAAAGTGCAGCTCTGGCTCCTAGCTGTCTGCGCCTCACTCCCCACCGCTCACTGCACACCACATTATTTTTAACCCACTGCCTCCAAGAGGAAGCGGGAGACGCTTTGGCCTCTGAAGTCTAGCACAATGAGGAATATGCTCAGGCAAATACACAGTCCGCTGGCGACACACACCTCCCTTTTGTCACCGGTGACAGACACTGAGGCACACGCAAACAGGTACACGCTGACAGACACTACGTCGTGCGCACATCCCAGATATGCATCTCCTCTACACACACACACAAACACACACAAACAAAACACTGCAGCGCGTCTTACCTATAGCACCCCGCCCGTCTCCTGTGGCGCTGGCTGTCCCTGCTGACCCAAATCCAGCAGGTCACTCTGGGTCAGCTGGCTGTAAATGAGCTGATACTAATTACAGTAAACATTGCAGCGTGTAGAGAAGGGAGGTCTAAAAGTGAGCCCCGAGCAGTAGTCGCCACTGTTTAATTGTTAAAATCACCTCATCAATTTTCTTTTTAGGTATAGTCAATGCCAAGACAATATTCCACACATTGGACATCCTGGACATGTGAGCACTTCTGATGAAAGCAGTACAGGCTATGAAAGCATACATTTCTTTGTGGCCCTCTCATGTGACTCCACACTGTCTAATTGACTTCTCTCCTCAGACAATCAAAGACTCCCATGATGCCTCCCCAGGAAAGCGACCGCTGCCTGAGTGGTGCCTTGTAAGTATTTAACCTCCTGCAGTGGAGACACACACATCAACATAATCACTGAGTCAAGGCAGAAAATCAGATTGACTCAACCTTCTAAAGGCAGTACCACCGAAATCAGATTACAGAAGAGGGAGCCCACAATTTCCAGAGCACGACATCCAGCATAAATGTATTGGCCTTGAAAACATACCCCTCTTACTTTCCCCCTTTTCCGACTGACACCCATCCATCCAAGGGCACTCACATGCTGCTCAAAGGGAGCCATTAACGGGGAAGTGATGGTTGGGATAAAATTGAAGAAAATTAAGCCCAACCTTCCTTGTCCAAATCAATGAGATGAAGGGTCACAGACTCAACTCATGGTCTTCCTGTTGGACCCATAGTCTCAGATTGCTCTTAAATGCAATTAGTCGGTCATACCAGTGTTTGTTGTGGCTTTTAACTCTCTATGCACTTTCATTTTTAGGCAGCTTGGTTTGTGAGTTTGCAACATTGCGACATTGCTTTTGATGTAAATTTGCAATCACAGTTAGAATCCTCATCAGATTAATCATATTCAATCCGGAAAAATCAATCCATTCCCCCCCCCCCCCCCCCCCCCCCCCTCCATAATTCTGATGCCATACGATGCAGTGCTCTTTGTATACGATTGCTTGTTTTGACATCCTGCTTCACAGCGTGTTCAGCCACCGCCGTGTGCAGCCAAACACCCTGAAAGTGTCTGCCACATTGTTCTCCGACTTGAAAGTCCGCAAAGCTTTGTCAGCTCCCCCCCCCCCTCATGTCGTCGTTTATCGGATTCACACGCTGGGTAGTATTTTTGGCCTGTCCAACTTAGCTCCCTTTGTTCCGGCAATTCTTGAGCAATCTTTTGGAGCCCCCCCCACCCCCCCGCCCCCCATCCCCATTGTATTTTTAGACAAAGGTGAAAAAAAATAAAAAATAAAAGATGGCAGACGTGACGAGGAATTATGATAGCCTGATGATGAGGGCCGGTTCAGTCTGCAGCTCAGGAAGGAGACCGAGCCTGTCTGCTGTCATTTCAAATCATTTAAAACGGTTAAAAAGATTAGTCCATTTAATTTGGTAGGAGCGACATTTTTACTGACGAAAGGACAACCAGTTTTGGTGAGTTCTTTTTAGTGCATTTAAGACCTTATACCTGACACAAAATAATATTGTATGTATGTATGTAATATTGTATGTTTATGTTATTGTGCGGTGCTAGTAGACCAGAATATATCATTAGTCATATTAGTTAAGTGAAAATAAGAATAGTATATCATATTTTTAATAAATGGTGGAAGGTTACCCTTTTTTTTCCTGAATATTGATCAAGAAATAAAAAAATAATGTTTGTACAGGTGCTCATCATATAATTAGAATATCATGAAAAAGTGCATTTACTTCTGTTATTCAGCTTAAAATGTGAGGCTAATATATGATATAGACTCATTACATGCAAAGACATATGTCAAGCCTTTGTTATAATTTTGATGACTTACAGTCCATTTTCAAAATATTCTAATTTTCTGAGATTTTTAATTTGGGGTTTTACAGGCTGAGCCATAATCATCAAAATTATAACAAATAAAGGCAAAACATATCTAACTTTGCATGTAATGAGTCTATCATATATTAGTTTCATAGTTTAAGCTGAATAACAGAAGTGAAAGCACTTTTTCATGATTGTCTAGTTATATGATGATCACATGTATGTATACAGTATATTTGGTGCCTCCAATGTATGATTTGCATGAAACAGGAAAACTGTACATTGTTACTTTCAATCAATCAATACCTGCAGCCCACAGTAGTGAGGGCTGCTGCACACACAGGAGAACACTGTTCTGTCCTCAGCGTTGTGAGTGTAAGTCCCAGCTCTCACAATTTGCTGAATGTCTCTTCTCGACCTTCACACCTGAACTGTCAAATTCAAAATTCAAATTGAAGACAAAATGATAAAACAGTTTTATAAATCACATGTGTGCAAGTTAGAAAACAGGAATCAAAATATTATGGTATGTTCTTAAATCCTGCTATTTCTATTTTATTTTTGCCTCTGTGACACCACAAATGGGGCTTTAAAGGGGAAGAATGACAGAGAGAAAATCCGAAATTAAAGTCAGGCTTGTGTATATTCTGTGATGTTGATTTGTAATGCTAATTCTGTAAGTAGTATTTACTTCTTTGTATCCAGGGCACATGCAGAGTATCACCAGGATCAAAACTGACACACATAGTTCAGCCTTCATTGCATTGTAGTAGCAGTAAGAGTTCGCTGTTTTCAGGGTGTTTCAGCCTGGGCTATCAGATCACATTTCCTGGCACATTTACTAATTAGTTATTGCTTGATAGCTGCAGTATGTAAAAAGGCCATGTCTGCACTGGGGAAGCAAAGTGAGGCTTAGTTGAGCCACTGCTTTAAGAATACATGTAAAGACAACCGTGTTTCATTTCCTGGTGCCTGCCTCGTGCCCCTTAAAGAGCATTACCTGTAGAAGCCAGTTAAATCACAGACGACATGATTAGAAGGCCAGTGAGCCTCGGTAACAAAGCCCGGACTAGCCTTTAATTCAATTTATCTTTATAAACATACACATCTGCCTCTCATTTAGCACAAATGTTCAAGATGTCTTTTATTGGTAAGACAGAAAAACTTGGGCACAATTTATTTGGAGACTTGAAAAACACTCCCAGAGCCATGCATATTTTAGTATTGATGATATTTCTCGTAATAAGAATTCAAGGTAGTGTGTGCTTCATAAAACAGTACATAAAATATAGCCCTAATGGGGCATTAATGGTTGGGATCAAAAGACAACTGTATTATACGGGATAACATACATTTCCTGAGCTAGTCTGGAGTTGAACTATTGCATGTTTTGTTTTGTCTTATTGGTTTTCATTCAGAAAAACCTCTATAGTATACTTTTATATAAAAGTTACCTTTTCATTATAGTGCTTAGAACAGGGGTAGGCAAGTTTGTGTCACGGAGGGCCGATTTTCTTCATTGCCAAAACACCAAGGGCCGAAACTCACAATTGTAGCCCAAAGTAAAGCACCTTTTCTCTACAAATATAAGTTTTGCACATAATATATGACCTAATGCAGTGTTTGCGGGAAATGTGAAAATATTGACAGTATTTTGCATATTTTAGAGTCCTTTTCACATATTTGGTCTCTGATTTATGAATAAATGTTTCTTCAAAGGTTTTATGCTGGAGGGCCGAATTTGGCGTTGCCTACCCCTGCCTTAGACCAATCACACAATCTTCATTATTGAGTGTCATTTATCTATAAAATTACAACAACAAAGCCTGCACTGCCTTTTTATACAAATGCTATAGTCTGAAACCTTGTGCTATCTCCCGGAGAAGGGCGTGACTGACAAGTGGATTAACCAGTCAGAGAAATGTATGGTTCATTCATGCCAAAACAAACAAAGTGAACTGAAAAGGAAATGCAAAGCACTACTATTAATGAGAGGGGTCACAAAACTAAGCTCTAAATGATAGGCAGAATTTTGAGAGGAATTGCCTTCCACATTTGAGAGACCCAGTACAAATATTGTTTAGTATTGACGGGATAAAAATTGGATGATGGAAATCATTTGGTGGGAGGGGGCTCCAGTCAGGTCTGCTTTCGAACAGATCGTAGATAGTAGCTGGCTTGCAAGACTGCTGTGAAAAAGTAGTTGTAATACAATGTTTAGATTCACTCTCTCACTTGGTGACGTCAAATCTCACAATAGTTCAGTTTGCTTAGCAAGGACATTCAATAACAATGAATACTTGAAATCTATATTGACATTCCACTGCTGTGCTCCTGTTGCTTTAAGTGCACCTTCTTCGCACAAAAGAGCCCTGGAGCAGAGAGGAGCAGATGGGAGCCTGGGGACATCAGCTGTAGCCTGTTAGCCAGGTCGCCACACTGACCATTGTGACAAGCCGACTCCAGCCTCATGACTACATTCCCAGGTCATGTTCTGGAAGTAAGAGGTCATGCCCTCTCACCTTCACCCCCACCAGCGAGCATGGAGCCCAAAACTATGCAATTACACCCATTTTAGTAGAAACTATTGGCTCAAGACTGCCAAGTGGTCTCTCGTCTTCAGGATTGAAGCCTTTGTCCTGCACAGACCACTCAGATTAGCAAATGAACAAACAGTACAAAGAGCATAGTGCTTTTGTTTAGATGAATGCTCGTAATTTAGGACAGCAGCCTGAGCTGAATGAATTTTTTACTATTTGTATTTACTGATAAATTCTTTATTTAACCAAGTAAGTCAATTGAAAGCAAATTGAAAGCACTTTTTTTTGGTAAATCTTTACTATTGGAGTGAATCGCACTTGATTTGATTAATTGATTTATTCATTGATTCATTCTGATACCAAAAACTCAGTGTCCCTCATATCCCTAACGTTTATATGAGGGCTGATTTAATATTATAGAGCGATGGTTTCTCAGTGAGTCCATCCTAAAATGGCTGTGGGTGTGTGTTTGCCTGTATGTGAAACCATCCACAGATACGAAGGAAGAAACCAAATTCGCTTATGCATGGCAAGCCACAGACCATGGGACACATCAGCTGTTATCAGTGGCTGCATCAAAGTATTGCCAGTGGGAGAAGTGTAACAAATCCTGGTTGTGTTGTGGCCGATAGGCATCATTTATCACTAAGAGTGCTGCTGCTCACCCATTAACAGCCTGGGCTCCATTAGCGCTATCTGCAGAGCTTTGTCTGGCCTCATCTTTGCATTACTGAACAATGTTTGTGTGAGACGCATGAGGCTTTTAGACACTATCAACAATTGCATGTTCTCTGGGGCCACAGTCTTCGAGGCATGAACGAAGCTCCTTACGAAATGTTTAGGAAATACTGGGATCTTGAGGACATTTGTATATATTTATTATGAACACAAACCTGCGGCAGGACATTCCATCCGTTTGACATTTCTTAAAGGTAAAGCTAAAATGTTTTGTTGCTCATGTGAAGCAGGTTAATATGATCCCCCCCGACGCTGAGCAGGAGATCTCCGCACTTCCTGGTTTCCCTGTAATGATCGTTAATGATGTCATCTGATCAGCAGAGGAGGGTGTGTGTGGGCATTTGTGTGTGCGCGCGCCTGTGTGTGTGTGTGTGTGTGTGTGTGGGTGTGTGTGTGTGTGTGAAATGTGCTCTGTGTTCGCCTCTGCTTGTGCAATGGTGGGAGCAGATATTTCCCCAGATTTAGGAGGGGCTCATTTTATGTTTGTCAGTAAGAAGGGGGCGCAGGAAGTGAGGAGGACAATGAAGTCCAGTGTCTGTCCGTGCAAAAAAAATGACTGTGTTCATCAAATGTATGAGTGAGACGCCTCCACTTTCCAATGCTTAATCCCCACCCCTCAGACACTGCTGATAATCTGCCCTCAGCTCAGCCTTCTCAGCTCCTTCGCACACAGAGCAAGAGCACAAAAGTAATTACTACTTAGCCTGTCCCATGGAGCCTTCATGGTAGTCCTTCATGGCTGCATGGTTTCTGGGGTTAGGCAGATAGTTTGTTTACTTAAATCCCTAATTTCCCTGTCCATTTAAAGCAGAACCAACTAACTTGTTTACCTTAATAAATCCCTTTCGTAGTCCTTCTGGGGGTAATACAAGTGTTGATGGGATGATAGGTGTCTCTGGCCAGAAAACCACACTTGCAGCTTTCCCTGCTCCGACCCAGAGGCGCAATACACACTAATGGAATCACGAAGAAGAAGCTAACAGGCTAACGGGCAAAGCTAACTGTATTCACAGCCAAGTTTGAGTGAAAAAAATGATCTCTATTGTGTAATTGGATGTGCAATACCCCTCTCTCCCTTTGTCTTTTCTGTCAGCGTAGTATTTACTCTCACGGACAATTAATGAGTGAAAAAACGCGACTTGCTACGACACCTGCAGTGGCGCTTATGGCCTCTAGGGGTAAGAGTTACATACATACTGCTTACTGCTTTAAAAGAAAGAGCTCAAACAAATTAATTTGAAGTCCAAGGCAGTCCTGGTTGAGTCAAAGTAATGTCAAATATGTTATCAATCAACAATTAACAATTAACAACATCTTAGTACTAACTACTGAAATGTACATTTATTTAAAATGGTTATGCAGTGTTTTTCTTTGCTCACTGTACACCCATTTTAGACCTGTTCAGGAGCATTAACATTGAAAACTGAACTGCCTAAACTCACATGTACCATTTTAAACTACAGGGTGAGCAGGATATATATATATATATATATTTTTTTTTTTTTGCAACACATCGCAGAGCCTACATTATTTCAAATTTGCTGATTGCAACTATTCAAATTGGGATTTACATTCATTATTTCTGTCACCTGCTGCATGTTTTATCTGATATGGATCGGGGCGGTTTTTGTGGCCAGGATCGGGATGTGGATTGGGGCTGCTCGTGGTGCAGAGCCATGGTTCCATTGAGTAAAACGGCCTTCCCTTTGGGCCTAAAGAAAACTGACACGGCATGGTCGGGTTAGTCACTGACAGGCCCCTAGCAGCATGTCTCTGCTCCACAGACGTCTCAGTGACAGCTCTTGTGTGACTCTAACCGCAGCTACCACAAGACTTGTTGTTTGTGCTGAAAACGCTGATACGATCAGAATGGACCTTAGCACGGAAACCTAAGTCTATTTTCATTTACTTTATCAATAAAAAGTGTTTGTGTGTGCGTGTGTGTGTAAATGTGGGTGTACTGCGCCATACAGTCAGACATGCATGTGTGTACCTGAGCCTCTCTCGTGCTGGAGCAGTGAGGAGTAGAGTGACCCCTACTGTTAACTCAACTATATGTCACTCTTACACACAGTGAACCGAGAGTGCAGATTACTCCCATAGAGATTTGCATGCAATACGTAAAATGAATTGCTAACGTACAGTACGCAATTTAGAAATACGTCATTAAAGCAATAATTAAATACGTCTGCTGCCAAGTTGATTATAGCTGCAGAAAAAAAAAACAGCATATGTATTTTCCACGTGGGCTGTCTTTCCAAGAGCTTTTAGCACAGACAACAATCATCAGTAAACATCACAGCCACACAAGGACTTTTATATGTTCCATCCCCATGCACTTGAGCGTTCTGTTTTTTTTATGAATAGGAGCTATGATTGGCACAGGGTGTGCTGGGAATCCTTTGAAAGGGGAAAACAAAAGGTCTCCTCTGCTGTGATGAAGCGTTGCTCTCAAGAGACCGGAGCTGGGCCTGACTCAACCTTTCACACAATCGACGGCCAACAATACAACAAACCCTGCCCTCGCGGACCCGCCATTGTCCCGGAGCACGCCACAGCTGTGGAGAATCACGTTTAGGTGTCAGAGGCAACAAATGTTTCTTTAATTGGAATTGCGGTATTAGCTCATGTTTCCTCCTATTGCTTTATGAATCCCCTGTGCCTATTGTTTGAGAGTCCACTTTGACGTCGGCATGGCGGCGCGGCCTAATTGAGAGTGTGTGTTTGGACCAAGTTCAAAATGAGTGTTCTTCACTGGTAGCTGAAAGAAGCAGTGTGCTCGTTTTTGTTTCAAGGTTAAACAAGGGGAGACGAGCAGTTTGCGGACATTTGTGAGGCCGTATTCACGCACGCTGCTTAATGCTTAGCTGCATATTAAATATTGCAGGAACATGCCTTTCAGCGACAGCTAACAAGTATTGTTTATTTTTTGTCTGGCATGGTTTCCTATTGGCCTGATAAGTACCTCATTGTTACGCACAGTTAATCTTCCTTGGTCTGAAAAAGATAAGATTAATGGTAATCTCTTGGGAATTAGAGACCAATCACTGTCTTTAAAAAAAAAGGTCTTAACACCGGATCAAGACAACTTTGCACGATTCAGGTCAGAGATAAAACAGTTTACGGAAGAGCTCTTACTTTTTAAAACATACAGGTTGATCACACACAAAACTACGACTTGTAAGAATGTATTTGTTTGTGCAATGATTATAAAGTGGAACCGAAGAAAAAACAATCCTGTATGTTTTCTCATTTAATCTTATTTATTTTTGTCCAGGCACATACTGTTCTGTTCCTGAACATGCTCCTGTCACAGTATGGTTAGTCAGGGCGCCTCGTGTAAAAACATGCAGGAAAAAACATGTGACTAGTAGACCGTGTTCGCCACAATAAGAAATGGAACTGCCAAAAGATACTTAAATATTACATATCAAAACAATCTAAGGTACCAAAATACAGTTTATACAAATAACGTGACTGCCTTGCATTCGGAAAAGAAAACAGGTGTCCAAGATATGTGTCATCTCAGGATTAGAGCATCTGCTGCTCAGGGATTGTGAACACAACTCAAGAATTATTTTCATGCAGGGTAACATTGTAAATATGGATTAGACGCAGATTAAGATGTGCAAGACGTGCTAAATTCATCAAATAATCCGCTGGTGAGTTCTGATGAAATGATTCCTCAAACAGTATGAGACGGCTGTGTGTGTCTGGACAGTCTTTAGGCGTCATATTTTCTGCAGTTCAATTGTACTTCGGACACAGATGCAGTATTACCATATAAATAATAATCATTCTAATCGCGTGCACATTTGAAGCAGTTCATTCCTGTATTGTCCAGCACTGCAGCTGCACGGCCCTCTATGTGAGGTTGACCACAGCAAATGAAATCAGAGCGTAGGGACCGTGCATTGCATGCGCCGGCAGAAGTGAGTGGTTTTCGGAGAATTCATTAGCGTGCAGACAGGTGGCTAGTGTTACACCCGTGCAGCGAAAGTCGGCAGCTCAAGCTCGTCCCGGCCGCTTTCCCTGCCGCTCCCTCCATCCCTCCCCGCTGATCCCTCTCTTTGCATGCGGTAAAGCTACACCAACTCGGGATGACATTTCCAAAGACAGCAGGCCACTGATTAGAAAATGGTCTGCACTGAAACAACAGCCTCTGATCTTTATCAAAGTTTAACATCCCCCCCCCTGCACCCCCTCACCCCTCCCTCCGCAGGCTCGCTATCTATCTGTCTCGAAGGCTGTCTCTCATGGGAGCCAACTATAAGTACTCCATCAGGCAAACTGCATTAGTGTAATTTTGTCCCAGGAAATTAGCAGAGTAGAGCGGCGCCAATTAGAAGTCAATAGCTGACTTTATTAATCGAGCTAGCCATCGCACTTGATTAGATTAGGGTCTGGGCCGGGCCTGCGCTGGAGCGTCCTGGCGTGTTTATTCATGTGCGGCCGCGTGTGTTTGGATGTGTGTGCTGAGCGGCAGGTGCTGCTGACTTGCTGATCCGCACTCATTGTGACTGTCTGCGGCTCTGTCAGGCCTCAGTAATATGTTGATATTGACCCTGTGCGACGGCGGGCTCCAAACAGCACAGCACACACTACACGCTGGGAGGAGGAGGCTGCCGCTGCCGCCGCCGCCGCCGCTGCTGCGGGCATCCGAGCAAATCCATACGGGGCGAATTAGATTGAGGCTATTGTGTTGAATCGTGTTGTGATAGAACTGCAATTTCAAATATCAGGAACGAGCGTGTCATTCGGAAGTCCACGGCGTTTGTAATCTATAATGTGTTTCCTCAAGATGGAGCACATTCATATTCATATATTTCATTTATTTATGGATTTATTTGAACTTTTAAATGTGCCTTACTATCATATAGCCAATGTGAATGTGTTTGCAGACTTGAATTATAGTCTGCATTGATAAGTCCAGGGTTACTGTATTTCTTGCTTATATATTCATAGATTTTTTTTTTACATTTGGTGAATAGTTGTAGAAACAATAGGAGCAGATGGAGCTATTTTGAAGTATTACTTACTTGTATTTGTATATTTTGAACTAGGGATGTCAGGATTCAAAATGTTCGAGTCACGATTATTGTGAGGGAAAATATATCAAGGAAGACAATCGTGTGCATTTTAAAGCCTTTACAGTCCTCGGTCTTCACCAAAGGGTTTAATCGAAAACCTATTGAAGATTCAGCCTATGTTATCTTTTTTATTTATGCTTTTGCCATTATATAAACAAAGTGAAATATTATAATAAAAAGTGAAATAATAAAGAGGCAGCTATACCTAAAGGAAGCAAATGTATGTGGATGTTTTCGAAAGATCTATTTCTTTCCATGTGCTCACGCAGTTCATGTCCCTATTGCGGCTGCACATGATTCTTTTGGGACTCTTCCTTTGGCAGTTATGACAATGGATAAGATTTGCGCATTTTACTATTGTTCCTGACGGATATGGATTCAGGGGGTCCGATACCGATATGAAGGGGGTTGGCATGGCTGATAGCCGATATAAAGGCCGATATTTTAAGTAAGTTTGATGTTTTTTTGAAATCTTTTAAATAGCCTAAAGTTAAACATGTATTATTATAGTGAAGGTTTTGATCATAGAAATACATATAGTGCAAAAGCAATTGTCGAGTATTTTGATATTTTTGGCCAAATTTTAGAACTGTCTATACTCCTGTGCATGAAACTAAATATGTCAGTGTTGAACTGTGAAGGCAGGGGGCGCTGAATATTCATGTTTAGGTGGTTCTTCAGAGGGAGCTTGTTTGAAAGGTAAAAAACGGTAGATTCCAAAAAGAAAAACGGTAAATCTCTGTCTCTTATGATTCCGAAATTATACGCAAAAGTTTAGAACACAAAATATGTAAAACAGGTGAACAAACAATTTTCACCGCGATATTTCTCCGCTCCCCTGAGGCCGAGGAAGTTGTGCGAGGGCTCGTTTTAAAGTTCGGACTGAGCTCTTTCTCTATCACTTTCGGTCCTGGAGATATCAGCCTTTTCATCGGTCGATTTTGGCCGATATTGAAAATGTCCTAATATCGGTCATTCCTAGATTCAACACTAATGACGAGTGCCCTCAAATAACCCATGAGACGATTTACCTTGGGCTTTAAAATTCTTATGATTAACCCACCGTGAGCTTTAATAACCACAGTAATTGTAAAATCGGTTAATCTTAACATCCCTATTCGGAACACTGTCACCTGTACTCTTCGGGCACTTTAGTTAGAGACCCTAAGTGTGATAGATCTACAAATACGATAGGGCTGTAGTCGGCACTTTTAGCAGTTGAATTATACGTGTATATAATTCATACTTGTTCACCGGAGACTGGTGAGTATCAGCGCCGCAGGTTTGAGTCCCGGCCATGATTACCGGATTCACCCTGTGCTGTGCCGACTAATAAAGCAAAACACCTTTAGAAAATGCAGTGGTGTCGTTTATACACTTTCACTTCAAGAGCCCTTTTATTGGACTTACCCCCCCCCCCCCCACGATATCACAGTCTCCCTCTTGATTAGAGTATCAGGAGACATGCTGCTCTCGGTCTTGCCGATTAACATAGATCAGAGGATTTGACAGCTTTGGTGGCATTATCCTCTCATATACCACCAACTGAAAAATATGGATTTATCTAGGTTCGAATAGCCCCCCCTGACCGTATCCTCTAGACAAGGATTAAAGTGTGAATTTCCAGTATTATAGCTGCTCCCGTGCATATGTGTAATCTGAAAATCTCAGCCTGTTCTGACAATCCTTGACAGAGTTGTCCTAATCCATCCGGCAAGTCTGTCGGCCAACACCTGTTCCTGGAGCAGTAGAGTAAACAGAGACTCAGCTCAGGGTGAGACAGATGTGGATTCTGTGGTTTTATGCGAATGTAAGAATTCAAGTCATTTATCATCCGGTTTTCTTCAGTCATTGTGTTTTTATACGTGTCGGTCACCAAGCAAAGTAAAACATAATCACGCCAAAGACACTCTACATTTTTTCACTCAACAAAATGAGAAACAAATACCAGTAATTGCCTAATTTTCATGATAATGTGTTACATTTTTTTGTCCCATTGTGGCAACGACATCTCTAAAGTAGTACCTGGATCCATTCTGAAATTAATTCTTTGTGTCTCATATGTCAAAAACACAAAACCAGAGATTTAAACCAGGCTCTAGTTATTATTTAGATTTTGTCGCCGAAATTTCTGGGCAATTTTTTTTTTTTTTTACCATTTCTGCTCATTTTTATGTGAAAACAATTAATTGAAATACAGTTTTCTTCATACAGGAAACACACACAGGTGAAGTTTCAAAATTGTACCTCTACACTTTATTTCCCCTCCTGATCACCCGCAGTGTGTGATATTTTCCTGAGAAAGTATTGTTTATCAATATGTATTTCATTTTTAGCTTTAAGTCGAGAACTGTTGGCAGGGTTTGTCACGGCAACAGGAGCAGTATCAGACTACTTATTTTTTAATCGTCAAATTCTATTAAACATGTCTTTTTCTATACTATTAGTTTATCAGCTGAGGTATTTTTTTATGCTATAGTAAAAACAGCCGCATTGGAGAAGAGTGCAATACTTTTTACATGAACAGTTTACTTTTATACTGTACATAACCTTGAGCATCTTTTTTGTAAGTTAAGAGTAGTAATTGCATAAATTGTGCAAAAATAGTAGTTTTCAAAGATTTTAATAACAGATTTCTGCGACCGCTCACCCACCCTGTGCCATAGGTGACGTGTGCCTGTTGAAAACACAGAGTAATCCATCGCAAACTCACCCTCTCTACCGAAAATATACTCCAACCACGTCCCCGAAAACAGCGGCTTCCTACTTGAGCGTAGCGCCAGGCGAAATTTGGATTCTATACTGCGAACATAACCAGCCTCACAGAGCGATACAGGGATTCAGTGGCCCAGGAGGTACAGACCCCGTGGGCCAGATCTAAACGCAGGTTACCTAAGACACTCTGGCAGCTACATGATTTATCATTAACAGGATTTAAGTTATACAGCGTAAATGCAAGGGTTGGTCTATCCTCTAGTAGCTGATGACAATTAATCTTGCCATTCTGGGTTCACGCGGCTTCCCTTATTAAAAGAACATCAAAGTAATAAAGAAACAAAGAAGCTTATACATAAAAAAATATAGGCTAACACTTAGCACATCGTGATAATATTGCATTTAGCATTTAGCATTGTTACACCCCGACCAATAAGGGAAGAAATTGCCCCTTGGCTTATAATAATAATATTATTTGTTGTGAGCAGCAAGGGAACACTTCCAAAATGATCTTTTCACAGTGATTTATCTTCCTATTTGAAGAACAGTCGCATGGCTTGTGAGTGGTTCGGTCCCCACAGAATGATGACGATACACTTCTGCAGCCTGTTTGATTGTAAACTGTTGTCCAATTTACTGTCATATCAAATTAGTACAAATCAAATGCAACATAGCGTGTTATGTTCAGTTGTAATCTTTACATTATGAGTCTTTTAATGTCATTGTAGTTTCCTTAATCCTTAAAATTGTTGTTGCTGAAATGAGCCCGTCATTGCAAATACCAGTGGGATCTATAGACAACACATGCCAGAAGCCATTGTGCTCGATGCCAAAGTACTTTCTGAAGGGTGGCAGCCTTACACCCCACCTACAGATCGGCTTACGAGGCACTTCACTCTCAAATCTAATCACAGAGACAACAATAGTGGCAAAGGGAAACAAAGCAAGAGGCATTTCATATTCAGCTCCCTTGTGTCAGGTGGACTAAGTGCCAGCTGGACTCAAAGAGCCGGCGAGAGGGAAGCAGGTAATGTTGCTGACTGCAAAATAGTCTAGGGTTACTGAGTAAAAGTGAAATCATCGATCAGGGAGGCCACAGGGGAATTGTAACTATGGTGTCTGAAGACATAGAATTTAAATGCATGTGACAAGAGGAAGTAAAAAAAAAAAAGAAGAGGGTACTTTTCAAAAGGGTCGACTGTGAATAATTTAAGTGCTGAATTATTACAATATCAGAATAGAGAGAGAGATCCTGAGTGTAGCTGTAAAGACGGTTTTATTGAGGATTTTTACTCGACTGTGAGCGCTAACAAAATACAGTGCATGACCTAATTTAGAGCTAAAATGCAACTTAAGTAATGTCTTGCTTTGTTTGGGTCCTGCTCGACTCTGTGGCCATTCTTGGTGCTCTTGCTTTGTGTTGTGAGAAAGATGTGAGTAATTTGGGGAACTAAAGAACTAAACTAAAGAACTAAAGAAATACATGCATGATTCACAGAATATAATGATGTATCCCTTCACAGTTTCACTCAACAATGAGGACAAACCAGGGTTTGAAACATGTGGTTTTGTGAAAACATGACCAACTCCTAACCTTCATCAATGTGTGTCATTGTAGAAACTTAAAAGCATCATCCTTGTTTAATAGTCCTTCTAGGGTATGCTAAGTGAAGACATGTACATTTGAAATCAAAGGGGGGGCAAAGGCTAAAAAGAGATTTTCTATCAGTGTCACTGAGTGTTTATGAATTGTACAAACAAAACCATGTAGGCCATGTGATTTCCACGCTACTCAAAACATTACAATATGCGAGCCCAGAGTACACAGTACTTTTGCAGAGTTTTTCATCACTCGCCACTGAAATTCTCGGTTCATGTTATTTGGATAGCCTTTAGTCCGGCATGGCACTCACCAGAGGGAGAAAAAACACCACTTATTAGGTGTCATGTCGTGTTAGAAGCCACAACCTGTCAGGGCTTGTCTTGGCTATGTTCCTGTCACCGCTGGCCTGTTCAGTGTCTGTGGGTGGCTCAGTATAGTGTGTCTCTATACACATATTTACTGATGGAGCATGACCTAAACAACAAAGAGGTCAATCGAGATAACCTTGATTGTCAAACAAAACAAGACCATTTTCAAACTCGCTAAATGGATGTTCACAAGTACATTTTGTGAGATTGAAGGTAGTTCCATGTTTAGAAAACATATTACTGAATCATAACGTCAAGTCTGAATGTTCGGTATTTGGGGCAAATTGCATGTAGAAGTAAAAGCTGGCACATTAATCTTCTGTGCTGAAGAAGCAGGAATGTGAGAGAGTGACAGTGATAAAGGTGAGCCTTAAGACGGGGGTCAGGTGAGCCATGCGGACTTGATCAACCCAGTGACACGACAGGAGACCCGCGCAGGGCCCCGGCGTGCCGTCCGAGAGTTCTGAAGGCGGTCTCAGTGTGAGGATGACGAGAACCAGGAGCTGTCAGTAGGTAAGCACGAGAAGAAGGTGCCATGTTTTGGCTGAAGCCACACGTGGGTTTTTCTTAACAAAGATAATTGTCGCGCTGGCAAAATGTCAGCTTTCATGTTTCTTAGAAAAATCACTTGTTTTGGAATCTTTAAACGTTTGTTCTTGAAGCGCACATTCAGGAAGTTTAACAATTATATAGCTGAAAGAAACAAAACTGTGATTGTGAGCTTGTCACGACATTCCCTACGGCTTACTAAAAACAAGCTACTAACAGTGTTATTGGGGAAAATTGATTTTGCTGAACATCTGCTTCTATACAACCATATTTTGAAGCATAAAATGCAACTTTTCACAAGTCTTGGACATTTGTCAATGCAATAAAAAAAGGCAGTGAATAATAAATAATTAATTCTAAAAGGTTTTACTGAGATTATACTGTATTTAGTGAGGCATAACATTATGGAATACCTTGCCGGAGCACACATGAAACTGTGGGACCTTCCTAACATTTAAAAAACAGTCATGCTCCCATTAATGAGATTATACTGTATTTAAAAGATGTTTTTTTACAAAAAATGTGCAAACATTATTTTTGACAGATCATATATATCTATAGTGGTTTTAATAAGAGAAATAACAATTGTTTCTCTAGTTTGTTTGGCTTAAAGGCAGGATTTTATGTGTGTACTTGATGTGTGGCAAAAGTGAGCTGTGGTCGCTGTCAAAAAGTCGGAGCACAGACTTGAGTTAAATGCATTTATTCAAGGCATTCTCTGTTTAACTCATCATTTCTGGATTACATGAAGCAATGTGTTCTTCCACTCCTGCTTAAATATTGTATTTAGTTCATATTTTTTCATCACTGATTAACACTTTTTTAATCCCTAAATCAATATTACTATATCCTATCTACAAAACTCTACACAAAAAACATTGTCTTATTTATTATTTCCAACAGCCTTTTGTCTGTATAGCTCAATGATTCATGGGTCCAGCGAGGATAATTTTACACATTTACACTGTCAAAAAGTCATGTTAGGCGTGATTCAGCAACCCCAGGCCTAAGCATGACGATCCAATGAATGCAACACTTGGTGAAAGACAAGCAGTGTTATCACAGCCATCTGTTGGACTCCAGCAGCAGCTAAAGTTCTCAATGCCCCCGACTGATCACTGCTCCTCGGGGCCATTGGTCTGGCCTCGTGTGAACCTCCGCTCCTGCTCTTGTGATGCCTCCCTGCACGTACTTGCCAGGGTCACCAAATTAATCTCCCATGGATAAATAGTGCACAACAGAACCATGCGCCCAACTCAGTGAGATTTAGGGCTGTGTCCTCAGAACCCCCTCCTTCTCCTCCCTCTTTGTATGAGTGTTTACCTAAAATGCTATTCCAAAAGTTTAATGGTTGCTCTAGGGGCCTCGTACATTAGTATCTGCTGTTGGCAATCATTCATTTTCTTCTCAGGCTTTGCACACTGAAGCATCAGGGTTGAAGCCACGGTCAGGACCCCTGAAAAGGGCTGTCTTTCCCATCTTAGCTTCAATTGCAAGTGCTTATTTCAACATGTCTTTGGTGCAAGGTCAGGTGTTCAGCAGCAGCACAACAAAGCCCACTAATCAATGGTGCCTTGAGTTCCCTGTCAGTTGCATCTCTCCGTCAGATATGTCGTTCATCTAGAGGTCTATACAAAAGGCACACACAGGCTTTCCTGACTCCTCATCGGTTCACATTTATCCACACGTGGCCTCTCAAAACACCGAAGGAAACTTGATAACACCGGTGGTGACTTAAAGGGGGGGTATTATGCAAAATCGACTTTTTCAAGCTTCACATCATGTTATTATGTCATTCCCTCATTAAAAACATGCCTGAAGTGTTGCCTTGGCACGTTCACGTATTTTTGAGTAATCTGTAAAAACTCTGATGGCAGCCATTTTAGGGATAGGTTTGCCTGAGTCCTCCTAGGAACGCCCCCACCTCCTGGAGACGCCTCCGAGCTTTCGTCACCAGCCGAGTAACCAACCACTGCTCCTCAGCAGAACCCCCTCCCCACTGATGCCACAGACAGCGTGTGGAGGGGGCGTGTCGGAAAGGCTCAGAGGTTCTTAAAGAGACAGAGGCCTATTTCAAGACATTCGCTACGGCCACTTTGAGAGAGCAATTTTATACAAGGAAGTAATTCTAATTTGCTGCATTTACAGACCAACAGAAGGTTTCGTCATCATTGTAGTGTGCTATAGACTGGTGCTATGGGACTGAAAAAAGCATAATACCTCCTCTTTAAAAGTTAGTGACATAAGATGAAGTATAAATCCTTTCCGTAGTCCCTCTGGGGGAAATACAAGAGTTAATGGGATGATTGGGGGGTCGTTCATCTCCCTCTGGTGTCTCTGGCCAGAAAAACACACTTGCAGCTTTCTAGCCTACGAGTCGGAGTCACCAATACACACTAATGGAGTCACGAAGAAGAAGCTAACAGGCTAACGGGCAAAGCTAACTGCGGGTTAGCACCACTTAAACAGTATCAACAGCCAAGTTTAAGTGAAAACAAATGACCTCCATTGTGTAACTGGATGTACAATATCCCTCTCTCCCTTTGTCTTTTCTGTCAGTGAAGTATTTACTCTCCGTAAAACTGTAACATGCTACGACACCTGCAGTAGCGCTTATGGCCTCTAGGGGCATGAGTTACTTAGCACTGCTTTAAAGAGCGCGCTAAACAGACGTCAGTGCGGGAGAGACTCGAGGCTCCGGTGGTGGGTGCAGTGTTTTAATATTTCCACTGTGGTTCACCTCTGGATGTCCGTGTACAGCACTGTTAACGTTTAGACATGAACGACTCGTTGTGCTTCTGGTAAACGCATTGTTAGGCAACAGTCTGTCGTTTAAATGACGCCATGTCCGCTGTTTATAGTGAAAGCATTTGCCTTTTTATGTCATGTCTGTTTTGGTTCTGAGGGTATTTACTGATATGTGGTTAAATGTTTCTTTTAAGGCTGACAAGCAGCAGTAAATTTAAGCAGATCTGATGGATAAAAAAAAAACATTACTTGCGTGTAAAACCACCACTTTCTCACAATATCTTTATTTATCTTATTTATCCCTAAAAAATATTTTTATCTTATTTCATGTAGAGCTCATGTGTAAGACATCAAAGCTGAGCAGCTGCTATATTTCTACTATGATACACCTAAAGACTATAGATACAATAGGCATTATATTGGAGGTATATTTACATATCAGTATAGTGCGCTCCCTCTGTGAAATGCTTTTAAAGAGCAGATGAGAGAAAAGCACAGAATGAATGTCAAAGTGCTCCAAGCAGGAACAGATCAATATTTACTGACACTCCTCTGCTTCAGACTGCATTCATGTCTAATTGAACAAACAGTGCACAGGTAATGTCCCCATGGCTCACAGAGGACTCACCATGGACAAAAGTGCACTAGTCCTCCCACACTTTCCACTTAAACTGAGACAGTCGGCTCTGAGACAAAAGCACGGGTAAAGGTTCACAAAAGGTGTCTATGGATCTTTGGAGTCACACCCAACAACCAGTGTCTACATTCACCCTGCAATTATCTCCTTACAGGCGTAATCCTGGCAGGTAAGTGGTTGGCTAAAAGCATGTGTACACAAACAGGGCCGGAGAGCAAGGTAGTGCATGTCATTTATCTGCTGGTTCCATCACACCCATGATATATGGACATGTCCTCTGTCTGACAGGAGCCCCCTCTAGCTGACCTTACAGGAGAAAAACACAGTGCTATTCAGTTCTGCGAAATCACAAGCAAAAAAGTCATGTAGGTTCAGCATCTGGGTCAGTAGGGTCTGCGATCTCCCCAGTCATATTTTACAGATATTTTTCTTTGGTAATAAATTATACCTAACTTTACAGCATTTTTGTATATGACTACTACTACTAGTATTATGTCCCGACTAAAACCCGGAAATACGACCGTCCTAGTCCAGTTCCCCGGTCACTTTTAATATAATTAATTAACGATTATATAGATGTTTTATGGATGGATTTTATCTGCCTTTTATGTATCTGTAAAGCACTTTGAATTGCCTTGTGTACAATTTGGGCTCCACAAATATACTTGCCTTGTCCTGCCTGTAGTCAGTGTTGCCAGCTAGAACTCACTATTTCAAGCCCAAAGGCCACTTGGCTAAAAGCTGGCCAATTATTAAAGGAAAAGGAAAAATATGTTTATAGAGGACTTGCAGGGACAAGTTATGGATTCAGGCTGAGATTACCTGGAACTGTGCTAAAGATCTACCAGGAGATCATGATCCTATTCGGTATTCGGTATTGGTGAGTACTCAATTAAGAGTACTCATACTCATATCTGTTCAGTCAGAGGTGTCAGTGCACCCTAAATGTCACAGTCAACAAATGACTCATTAGCCATTACTTAGTGAACACAAAAACACAACAGTCTTCTGTTCTGTTTCAAATTAGCACTGTGCCTGCAGCACTGTAAGATAGTGAGCGGCAATTTACAGGGAGAAGGAAGGAATACAGTCATTGGTCTGTTTGTTTTTGCCTATTTCTCTATTATGTTTTATGTAAAGCACTTTGGTCGACTATGTTGTTTTTAAAGCGCTCTATAAATAAAGTTGCATTGGTTGGATTTCTCTTTAGAGTCCTGAGACAGCACTAGAGAAAGAGACTTGCTCTACCTGAAACACATAATTAAAACATGAATTAAACAACATGATCTTATCATGTTATGGTTTTAGATACTGAATAATGTAGTATAGGTACCAGAAAAGGTACCAGTATTGTAAACCAAGTAACGAAAAGTACCGGTATGCAAAAAACTAAAAGATATCAGTGATGTAACTAAATAGGCCTAATGTTAAAAGCGCATGAAGAGTTAAGCTCTCATTCTTGTTCTTGTTCTATGTCAAACTGTTGTCATCTTATATCCTACAATAGTAAAGTAAGAACCAGAGCACTAACCAGGGGAGACTGCAGTGTGCAAAGGCGCTGGACTACATTCAGTCAAAGGGTGCCGTCCATCAGAGGCATATCATTATGGAATACTTTGCCGGAGCACACATGAAACTGTGGGACCTTCTTAACATTTAAAAAACAGTCATGCTCCCATTAATGAACTTAGGCTTTTCCTTAGACTTTCTCTTTAATCCTGTTATGTTATTGCTTAACTAATGCTGTCTTAATGTGTATGTTTGTTTTTTCTTCCTGCCCTCGGACAATGGATGCAATTTGGCTTTTGTGCTAATTCCGGCATATTTATGTGGAAGCTGTCGGCCGACACGTTGATTAATATGTACTGTCCTAATTCAAATAAATAAATAAATAAAATAATGAAATTGTACTGGGGGAAAAAAATGTTAGTTTGTGAACCTGGCAATGGCAATAAAAAATCTTCTGATTCTGATTCCTTGTTCAATGAGCTAATATTTTCTGATACATATAGGCAGGCCTATTTCAGGGGCAAGAGGGATAAGTAGGTTACAATAGACATTACAATCGGCAGATTACTGAAAATTCCTGTTTAGGCTAATGGAATTATTAAAATAATAATATATTCTTTAGTAAACAGATCCAGGGGGGGCAAGTGCCATCCCAGGCCCCCCTCTAGCTCAGCCCCTTTTCATCACAAAACAGTTTAACAATATTCTTGTATATCACCCCTCTCTCCCCATCCATATTCTCTAAATTGCACTTTTGCTCAATAGACAACAAATGATTTTCATTTTATTAGTTATTTGAACAGGGACAATGCACATGAATCAATATCTCTATTTTTGAATTGAGAATTGACCATATCAAATAAAAATGTAATAGTAATATTAATAATAATGATGATAAGAATGATGATGATGATGGTGATGATATTATTATCATTATTATTATTATTATTATTGTAATAAGTAATGTCGGACAATCAAGCATAAGATTGAGATCAACCATTACGACTAAACTTCAAATTTCATTTCACCACAGTGCTGGCTAAAGTGGGGCTAAAGAAAGGGGTGAGAGAGGTAACCTGAGCCAGTGAGAATGGACTCATTGTTGCTTTGGGTTAATTAGGCGTGACAAGCGAGGCGTGAACAGATTCCCATCATTAGGCCCCCTAAAAAGCCCATTAGAATCAATGGGCCACACTCCGGTCAGACTTTGTGTCTACCAGTCTCTGCCCCTTTAGCAGGACACTGGATACAGTTACAGCCACCCGACCGTGCCTCAAACAAGGCAATTCTATAGCACAGTCCTAACACCCAGGCTAATGCAATTGACGCCACGTTTGGGAGCCGGGGACGATGATGAAAAAATTGCAGAGTAAGTGTTCCAGTGGTGAAGCGGGAAATTTCGTGTCACACATAATGATTTGGGCGTTGGCATTAAAACACAACGCAACATTCATCTGTGCTTTAAAGTAAGAGGGGATATGTCACCAGTTAGAGGATATAATGTGTGTTTTCAAGTTGCTGTAATGTCGCACCAAACCTATTTGTGTGAGCAAGCGTGAAAACGTGTCCAAAGCTTATCTACCTAGCACTAAATTGTCAGTGCGGCTGATAAACTGCATGGATTACTAAGCACTTTTAGAGCCCAAGTTGCCCTATCAATACAGTGGCGGACTCATTGATCTGTTGTCTGGCCGGGTGCTGGAGCTAATTCCTGGACCTTGGTTGTGAGCGCTCCACACCAGGGAGTTAGGAGGAGGGCAGACAGGCAGCAGAGACTGGCTGGCTACTGCTGGCGCCAACCTCAGGCCCTACTGGATTTGAGGGCTCAGGGTTAACACAAAAGAATAGTCAATAAAAGCTTTACCGGTGTGTTGTAGTTTATGAGATTCATTCAAGTCCTTCTTCAGAGGAAAGTTTTTCATTGTGATCTCATGAATAACGTGATAACAATGAAGCCTTCGTGAAGGTCACTTACTATCGCTGTGGATCAAAAGCCATGTGCTATTATAGTTTAAGTGCATTTTACTCCATGACTGACTTAGACATTTGTCAGTGTCTGGTATGGAAATGGCTGTGTGTTGACAAATGGAGCTTATCACGGGTAACGTAGCCGGCATTAGCACCTCGACGTAATCCCTGTCTGTCACAGATATGGCCTGTAAGAGTAGACAATTGTAAGGTAGAGGTACAGAAGGGAAAGGTGGCGAAAGGAAAACCTCTCCACAAAATCAAGATATGTAACAGGATAAGTCTCCTGCAGTCACCAATTTCAATTTGAAAGTGATCTGAAACATCTCATCATAAGTGTAGCTCATGCTGTGTGCCTGTAATGGTGACTATCTAATATAGTCTATATTTTGCCTGTAAATTCAGTTCAACACACACACTTTTCTCTTGTGGGTCTGCAATACTGTACAGAATTAGTCCTACATGTTTGACAATGTTTACATCACAAGCTAATTATTGAGCTTAGGCCATTTTGAAGAATTTTTTCCCCCAAGTGTTGACTGACACTTTTAGGGTATTTAGGGTAAAATTCTAAGATTCTTTATGTTACTGGCCTGAAGTCATTAGAGAGTCAGCACAATAATGCTACACAAGCGAGGATTAGATGCCTTCAGCCTCATGATTTTCTTTGAATGAAAAATGCGTTCATTTTGATTGTTGGAAATCACCTCTGAGTTGTTTTTAGCCACCTAAAAACAGTAGTTAGTCTATAGCAACATTTTATGTTAGAAACAGCATTTTGGCTTCGGGGTGTGGAGCACAGCAAACACCTGTTGCGAGGCCAAACTCTCTCTCTGTGGAGCACATTTCATGAAGTAGATCGAGTTTTAGTGATTGAAACAGAGACATTTAAACATTTCTCAGAGACAAAGACATACTGGTACAGTCTAACGCTGTGTTCAGACTGAACACGTCTGAAGCGTCAAAACCTCTGCAATTTGATTCAAAAACTCTTTCCTGAAAAAATAGCTGCCGTTTTGGGGCTTCCTAGTCCCTCTTTGCTAACTGCCATGTTCAATGGATCTTTAACGATACCCCCATGACCTACGCCAGGGTCTCTATATCCAGCCCATACACTTGAATAGAGGCCGATTATTTGTGCTAGGCTAGGTTAGCATGCTACGATCGGCTACGGCTCATTGAAGAGAAGTGTGCAATAAATCAAACCAGCCCAGCTCAGTGTGTGGTCATTTTAAAGGCTGCCTTCGTTGGTAGTTTAATTGATTAGTGATTATTGATTGTTTTTAGTGAATAATTCTTGTTTTCACAACACACATGATGGGAATTCCCTGTGCATCGTTATTTTTGCTGATCACCAAAACAATTTAGCACGGGGATGAGTGAGAAATAACACAGTGAGGAAAGGAGGCAGTGTGTGTGTTAATATGAGAGAAAAAGTACCAAACTCCCGCATTTTGTGTTCTTTCTTGCCTCTTTCCTACAGCTCCCGTGTCTGCCCTGTACAGTGATCCCTGTGCCAGTCACAATCCCGGACCGATGTATTATCTGCAGAAATGACCCAAGCTGCCGCGTCTGTAGCCTTTGCAGCATCACCGTGCACTCACATGTGCTCAAACGCTCTCTCAGACATTAATAACCAGGCGTTTGGTCCGTGTTGGTCTTTAAATGAGGCAGTTACTGCTGCTGATGCGGGACCAGGATCATTTTCGGGACAATCTGGGCTAGATTCCAGATCCGGGACAAAAGCCTTGAATTTAGGACTGTCCTGAATTATTCGGGACGGCCTTACGCGACAGCATGATGCAATCAGTGCGTCAGAGCGTGCGGAGTCCAACACACTCATTCAGGCAAAAGGACGCAGAAGATCAGATCATTTGTGTAAACTTGGAGCAGCACAACCTCACCTCTCCTGCAACATAAAGACACAAGTCAAACGGAAACATCGTCTGAAAAGAGGAGGACAAAAGTTTGTGAGAGTGCAGCTCGTGGTATGAAATGCCTGGCAGAGCCCGTCGTGCAGCAGCAACAGCTCCTCCTGAAATGAACACAAGCCACACATGAGACTGAAGCGACTCCAGCGACGGATGGCGACACATTTAAGTGACCAACTGGATGTGTGTAATGTGATTTGACGCATGTGATGTGCACGTAGCATCAATGTGTTTAAATACAAACGAGATCATTAGTGCTAGCTTTCAGTCAGTGGCATCGCAGCCTGTTTTTCACAACTGCATACTGAGCCACCCCTATTCTGTTTGTGTTTGTCCTGAGTGAAAACAGCAGAAGAGGAGAGAGGCAGCAGGAAACAGCACAGAGCCACAGGAGATCCATTTGATTCGCTGTTTCCAGCACATGGAACATTATACTTTTAGGCTAATTATTATTATTTGGACCTCAAGTATGATTCATGAATGTTGCAAACTAACTAGCAAGAAACTAACAAACTGGATTAATTTATTAGTCGAAACAACAGTAGGCCTGGATTACTTGTGCCTATGTTACAGAAATGAGTCAAAAATCCTTATCTGAATCTGGTGCTTGACAAGACTCAATTTAAGTATTATTCAATTAAATTAATAATAACCTTTAATTAAATTAAATTAAATTAAATTAAAGGCTATTAAATGAATTTGTATGTGGTCAACATAACTTGCAATCATCAAGTCAATGAATATTATTATAGTATTATCAATAGTAAAGGAGAGCTCCACCTCAGGGATATGGAGGGTGTAAATGTAACAAAACATGGTGCCACAGACTAGTGCTTTTTGTTTTAGGTTTAAACCCTGTTATGATGTTGTTCCTTTGTCAAAAACATACTTTGGGGTCATTATCAAGACAAGTGCTAAGTGCAACATGGAAAATTGCATATAGCTATTTTACAAGCTGAAATTGTGTGTGTTATTTCATTAGGGCCTAAATCTGATGAGTCAATCAGAGATTAAATTTCAAATTCAAGTTTGACAAATCATGTTCACTTTGGTGATTTCTTTTACTACTGTTGAAGTGTTTTCTGGACAAAGAGACAAAGACAAAAACACAAAATGTACATCTGAGTGTGTCGAAAAATGCTTTCTAAAACTAATGCATTATCATGAATATTCTTTCAGTTTGACGTTCATTTTCACTATACATGTTCATGTCTGAATTTATTCCACAGCAAATGTTTCCTCTCAACCTTCTTAAATGAGAAAATCCATTCATATTTGATTCTCGTCTGAGAACTGTCAGTATTGTCTGGTGTAATTGTGACGAGTGTAATCAGGCGCACTTTTGATGGGTTAATGGTCGACTGCTCGCTCCACTAGCATTAGACTGATATCATCTCTGGCAGTAGTGTCGCTTTTTTAAAAGCAGTACTTTGATACTTGGACAAAAAACTACGGGTACTGTACTGTAACTGTAACTTCAACAAAAGGAAATATTATCCCTCTTTTCAATCTAATTTCTCAAAAGAAATATTGAGTTTTAACGTGAAAAACAAAGGTTATAAAGTGTATAAAACATCTACCTCATTGACCTCATCAGTAAAACTTTAGGACGGTGAAGAGTCCCAAAAGAACTAAGTGAACAAAGACTTGCTTTAATTCCTTTAATCCTTTTGAGCAGCACAAAGTCCAGCTCTACAAGTCAGTGCAATACTCAGTTCTTTTTTGTTCAAAATGAGTTTGTCAATTGATAATATATATAAATATCAAAATTAACCCCACAATTATTTTCAACAGACAATTGTAAACAACGTGTGCACTTTGTTGCATCAGTCTTAATTGTTAATTAGCTCCATCAAATTAAAGCTATCGTTCTTTGCCAAAGGATTCTCCTCGAAGGGAATTATTTTGTTTTCGCACAACACTGCCCCCGTCAGTGGGATATAGTGAGACCTCTGGGAGGTTGAAAGTTGTATCTATGACAGGAATAAAAAGATGACAGCTGGAAGATAGCGACACCATGTCAGGTAATCATGAGTGTAAAATCAGACACGTTTGGATGAGCCAAACATAAAAAAGCACTCAAATCAAATGTCAGAAACCACATTACATTTGGCAGCAGTGTCACACTTTGGTCCTAGCGCTTTTTTTAAATAATTTGCTAACAAAAAGGATCCCTGAGAATCTGTTTCTGCCTCCTCATCTCTATTCGGGAGGGGAGCACTCGTCAAGACGAGATGAATCTTCAGACCAAACCAATATTGATCCATGATGAAGATAAAAACTAGGCCAATGTGAGTAATCTCTGGCTCCACGTCCTCCTGCACCGGCTTCTTTCATTTGGAGCCAATGGACAGTGATAAAAGTGGCGTTTTTCTAACAGCAGCAGTCTGAATGAATACAAACTGAATACAGGTTTTTATGGGATCACATATGTGCATCATCCACACACGTGCGAGTTATTGGTCGAAGCTGTTTGCAGGATGTCAGGGGTCCTGAATTCTCCTAATCAGGCTTGACACCAGACTAGGGGCCCCTTACATCCTGCACTAGCCCTCACTAATTTTAACCCCTCTGCACTATCCTTCTTCACATGAGAGACAGGGGCCAGGGCACTGCTTCAATCAATCCACACTGATGGCAAATCACTTCCAGAGCCGTGCCAGGCCTATTATATTCAAGCCACAGCCTGTGCAGGGATCACATGAAATTACTCTGCACGTTCAAAAAAATCAAAACACACAGGGCATCTCTGCTGACACGCTTGAAGTGTGGTAACCCGACATCATGCTTTTGGAAGGAAATGGGTGTCATTCAAGCACCCTAAACAAAAGTCTCAACTTAATATCAATTGTTATTTGTCACATTTGTCACACATGGACAGAGTGACTAAGAGAGAAAAACAAATAAAAATAAAAAGCAAATACATCGTAAGACTTCCTCCATTATTCACAGTAAAACTAAGTGAATGGCAAATAATGTCCAAACGGTAAGGCATAGTAAGGTCAAATCAAATTTTAAAAAGGTCAGGTTTAGTCAACCCCTTACGAGAAATAATCATTAATGTAACAAACGAATTATGAAAGACTGTCTATTACTGTTGTCTAGAGGGGAAAAGATCAGGGTCTTTTGAATTGGCAAACTTGGTTTGTGAAGCCTACGCTGCTGCTGTGTTACATTTTCTTGACATTCACAGTTTTATTATGAGAAATACCAAAATATATTGCGATCGAAAGTCACATATTGCTCACTGAAGTCCCTGCACCCCGGACGGGTGGATTAAACATTGATGTGATCTGATTTGGGCTGACATTCAAAGAGATTCAGCAGTGATTGCAGACGGACGACATACATTGAAACGTTGGGCTCTCAACAGGTAATGGCTTTGACAGATCGTCTTGACAAGACCGGCTACTGGGTTTGTTTCCTCAACTCAGAAGTGTCAAACTTCCTGTGATTTTTACAACTTCTTTTTCTCAAAACCAACACTGCAAATGTCAGGCTGCAATTTACACCTGAAGCAACCCACTTTAGCCCTCCTCAATCTGCAGTGGGTTCCCTTCACCGAGAAAGAATGTCATGTTTAGAGTACAAATGAATGAACATATTTCTAAGCCTTGAGTCAGTGTGTAAATCATTTCTATGCCTTAAACCTATAGCCAACACCTGCAGTGACTGAACAGACAGCCACAAACAGTGAACTGATTATTTTCTACTGAGAACATTTCGTGAGTCTCTTCCTCGCACCTCTTTCCCTTGTCCAGCTTGTTGAAGAAGATGTTGATAAAGAGTTATGCTTTGTTTGTTTTAGTTGAAGGCAAGAACATATTTCACAGTGCTGAAGGTCATAAGGCAAGTCAAATTCTATGTGGCGAGGCACGGAAATATGACCCTCTAAAGCTCTTTAAGTGATTCCCTCACTGTCATGGCCTTGGGGTGAAGTGAGACTTGTTTCAACACAGCCAAACAGAACAAGGCCCAAAGCCATACGTCGGTTGAGAAGTGATTTGTGGGGGGTTGTCAGGTGCAACATGTGGTCAAAAATGAAAGGTGAGTATGGAGGAAATGTTGTAGGCGTTTTATATAGGGACACAACGTTTTTTTAACAGTCTCGAATGAGCTTTAGGAGTTCAATTATCACTAAAACTGTGTTTGTTTTCATTGGACTGTAAAATTTTAAACTATTTAAAAACATGGTTTCCATCTGCTTAGGTAGCTGAGCCACATTCACAAACACACCCATAATTACTTGCAACTGTCTTAAAATGTTAAGTGCTGTGCCTATGGGTTGCACTATGTCTCTCAAGAGAGAACTCAAATGATCTGCACCTTCTGAACAGCTCCTCTGGTGTTTGGGTAGAGAAAAGGTTCACTGAGGGGACATGACCTTCCAACTTTATGCCAGCCATTCATAATACAATTTTAGCAGCAAAACTACGGACATTTTGATACACAGAAGTAAGACTGATTATCTGTCAGGGAGGAATCGACAGCCAAGGAAATGAAAAAGGCCAAATGAGAGACACGTTCCCTTGTGCCTCTATTGGCTCTGCACCAGCTCCACTCAGCTGAGGTCTCAGACCCGGAAGACAGAATCCCTTCACTGATGACTGATTCAACAAATGTCAAAACATTACAATCCACCAATTGTACATTTTTATCTCTCCAGTATAGTCTTGTGGTCAGCTCATTAAGAGAATTCACACATGTGATTTTTAAGTATATGCAAGAGTCTGGGAAAATGAGAAAGTGAATAGGCTACATACTCCCTCTGTTGCTTTCGGGTTCCCTCCAGGATCCGGTCTGCTTAGCATCTCCTTCACCTCATCACTGCGATGTCTGCACACAGCACAGAAGAGAAGCCTGGAAGAGTCTCATTGTTTTATCATACCCACTTCTTATATGAGACGAGTGCCTGCACACATGAGGGAGATGAGCAATCAGGGAAGAATACACAGGTTCTGGATATACCACTAGATAGTGCAGGAGAGACCGAAGGCCTGGGGAAGGTGGGTACTTTGGACGAGAGCCATGGCAGACATTCTCCACACTTATCCCTGGAGTGTGCCCCTTCTCGTCAGCTGAGTGCTGTGCTTTGATCTTGACACTGTAGGTCAGACAAGCCCTGCGCCTCTCGTACACTTTCCCTCTTCCTCCCTGCCGTTGTCTGCCTCCCTACAACTTTGTATGACTGCCGTCACAGCCTTGGGCTGTTTAGATTCTGGAGGGATCCCAATTTCCTCTTCTAATCATGACATCATCCTGCCTCAATAGGTTAAAGATGTGGCCAGGATATTCCCTGCTTCCTTGTTCTGCAGCTTCCCATCAAATTGTGCATATTACATGTGGCCAAAGACGCCAACTGACTTCAAGTATAAAAAACACACAAACGTGGAAAGAATGCACGTAAAAAAAAAAGTATATGGGTAAACTAATTCATAGCTGGATTTAGTAAAACAAGTAGGGATTCTTTTTTGCAGCATGCATAGATTTGGGCATGACGTAATCCTATAGTGCTGTTCATCAGTAGTTTGTGTCCCAGCCTCAGACTTGATTAAAGGCTGCCCCCTGATTAGAGGCGATGAGTTGCCATGGCCTGCCTGGCTTGTCAATAGCTGTTAGCGTCAGTGCTAGCAGCTCTGCTAATCTCACTCACAGTCACTCCTGTGGGTTCTTTTCACCAAACTCAGATCCTTTTCTCCGTCAGTCTCATCCAGTGTTTTGTCTCACCTCCTTATGACAACACATGAGTGTGCAAAGTGCGTAACAAGAGAAGTCGAGATTACAATCAAACTCTTCGCCAAGCCCCACATCTGTGCTCAGCCATCAAGTACATAATTAAACAATTCGATCCATGTTGGCATTGCCATCACCAGTTGTACGACTAGTATTTATTCACTAGACTTTTTCAATACCACCTGTGAATAACAGAGTTTGTTTATGGCTCAGTTTGAGTAGTATTGATTTGATTAAATTATATAACTTTTGTTTTTATCAATGTAAAGGGGTAAAATCATGAGGTTTCCTTCATGCAGAAATGTCATTAGTGTCAGTCCTTCTCGTCCCCACCCACCTGTTGCTGCATCAGCTAATGCATGGCTCTCAGGGGACTTCACTTAAAGAAAAGTTTACTCTGTACCTGTAACTTGAGCTAATTCTGAGTCAAGAGTGATGTTTTAAACCCAATCCAAACTGCATCACCCACAGGTCTTCATACACACATAAAACACCAGCCTAAAAGGCATTGTGAAAATCATAGATCAAATACAAACATGCTTTTCAGTGAAGTATTTTAAGCTCAAAGGATGGAGCAATAATCCATCAGATAGTTTGACAAACAAACATTTAAAGGAGTCGTTTTGTGGAGGTGTGTGTACTGCAACGTTACTGCACTATACCGTTTATAGCTCTGGCTAACAGGAGTGTGTTTTATATTAGGGTAAAGAGACTGATACTGCGCTTGAACTTGGCATGTAGTAACCTTTATGAAGGTATGAAAGAGGTTAAAGTCAAACTCTCACAGCCGTTTCTCATTCATTTTACTTTTTTATTTTTCTCTCTCAAGCTTTCTCTTTGAGGATATTTTTTCTCACAATTGTGATAAAGACATAGTTCCTCAATGGTCCAGTAACACCTCAGCACTACTGTAAAAACAGTACCTCTTACTGTCATTACAATCAAAGCATTCCAACCAAACAAACAGCATACTGTGTGTTTGATGGCCAGTTAGCGTGTACCTAAGCCCTTACGAGCATATCTCCTCTTTTATTTGCAAAATGAGAAAAGTGGGAGAGTTAGGGAATTGGATTCCTTCGAGCCTGCTGTTCCTACTCAGTGCGGCTGTAGACAGCTGGGCGCCCACTACAGTTAAGATCAGAGGCCTCGATAACCTGGGTCTTGATTTATGGAGAGCAAGCAGCCTCTGCAATCACCTAATGAGCAAGAGAACGAAGAGTGTTTACATGTTTATTAGATAGCCAAAAGCAGCTGGGGACACTGTTCACTGTACCTCCACAGGCTTCAGAACTTACCATTTGTCAAGATCTGTCTTTGTTCATATAACCAGTCTCTAAATCTATATGGGCTGAATTATTACAATATTAGATCTGTGATTTGTTGTATTTATTTATTTTTTATTAGGATTCAGATTGCCGTACACATCTCAAACACATCCACATTCATTAATATTTGAGAGGAGACTAACATTTCCAACAGCTAAACTTTTCAGAACATCAATGTGAAGAGGCGCAAAATAGTAAAAGTATTCAAATAACTAAAGACTGTGGAATTTACACATGGCGACAACTGTTTTAATGATTTATTTATCCATTAGAGGGACAGTGCATATGAATTAAGATCACAGTGAATATGCCAGAATTAGCTTTAGAGCTGTTTTCATCTGCCGTCCCTGGACAGTTGTTTTGTGTCATTCGAAATGATATCACGATTAATCTTGCAGGACGAATAGGTAGTTAGTACATACGGACTCAGCTAATGTGTCAGAGGAAGAGTATGTTTTTCTTTTTCTATATATTGATGTTAAAAGGTTCTATTAAACTTATCTGATGTGCCCATAGCATAATCTCTACTGTAGGTCCACGGGTCGAAACAAGTCAAAGGAAAATTGTAAATACATTTTTTGCAAATAATACATTTTTCTAATTTAACCAATTTGTTAACTTAGTAAAAAGCCGAATTGATATTACAGCACATAACGCAGAAATACTGTATATACTGTATCTGGAAAGGCTCCAGGTTAAATCGTTTGTGAAAAGGATGGACTTTAACCTCTTAACCCCTGCCTTAACTGAGCATATTTTCTCCAGTTCGGCATTACCCAAATCTAAGAGCTTCTCGACTGGAGAGCAACAGTGTAATGTCTTATTTGAAAGCTAAGGTCTACAAAACTTTGTTTTTTCTTGCGTTGTCGCTGGGTTTGTTTTTGTCACTTTTTTGTTGCTTCTTTTGTGCCTTTTTCATCACTTTTTCCATTGATTCTGTCTGTTTTCGTTGTGTTTGCATCACTTTATTTCGTTATCATTTCTTTTCCAGCACGTTTTTGTCACATTTTTTTGTTGCGTTTTCATCCTTGTTGTGCAAAGCCAAACTGGAGTAAATGTCCTTGTTCAGGTGGGGATTAAGAGGTTAAACCTTTGGTGCTGTTTGGAGCGCCCCTCATTTTAGCCAATCACACTGCTGCGGACAAACCAGGCACTTTTTTTTTAAATGCATTTTTTCTATTTTCAAATTTATCAAAGCAGTATCCCTAATAATATCAGTAAAATCATGACTATCATCCATATTGGAACAAGTTCAGCCAATTCTGTTTAGCCTGTCTTTTCTAAAGTAAACTCTATAACCAGAATATGTTCGGATGAAAATTGTGGTCAGGTGGAATAACACAAGCTGTGAACAAGCTGCTGTAACTGTACAATTATTGTATTGTCCCCCAAAGGAACCAATACATAACCCAAGTAACAGTTTTAATATTTTTTTTACTTATTCCTGATGTTCAAGGCAAGTGTCCAGAAACAGAGTTGATCACCCTTCTGGATTACCACCACCATCTTTCCTTTTTGCACAAAAAGGTTGATAATAACAAGCAACAAGAATATGAGAAAGCAGCCCCTGTTCATGGCTGTATCGGTATCATGACAACTTTATATCTACTATGCAGAAAGTATACACAGTCAGTGCAGTCATCGCTTTGCTACACGCGTTATAATGTGTTTTTTTTGTTGCACTGGTAAAATATACCCACACATAACACAAGCAACACAAAATATGTGTTCCCATCAGTATGCCTGGAATCCCTTAGCACCTTGGGAAAAATGCTTCTCTTTCCAAAAGCCTAATCTACAACAGACGACTTCAGTGAACACACACACACACACACACACACACACACACACGCACACGCACGCACCATTTGTCTTGAATGGACCTTGTAAAACCACGGCACATCAAGTCTTCTTTCCAACAAGGTTTTATAATTGTTACTTTTTCCTAAGACACAATGGTATCGGAAGCTTTATGAGATTGTCTTTTTGTAGATCTAATGCTGTGTATTGTATATTTAAAAAACTTCAACTATGCAGAATGTGTCAAAAACTATAACTACATCTCATTCAAGGATGTTTTTTGTTTGTCCAGCCGATGGGTTTGATTGGGGAGTAAACTTGAAATATCAGCTGCTGCTTTAACATCACTGTAAAATATACAGTAGGAAAGATGCTTCACTGTATGAGCCCATATGCACGGATTAGCTTAAAGACATTGTTGAAAACTGTTGGATTTTTGTCTGAACACTGTACATGAATCAGGGCACAGTACATGTTTGCTGTTTAGGTTGTTCTGAATGCACTATGACAACTTAACAAAGACAAAAAGGCAGAGAAAGGTTCGTGTCAAGTCCATACTAGATTAGTGTCGCAAACCAATCACTAGTTCATTTAAATTAAACCAAATGAAGCAACTGTGAAAGGCTCAAATGTGTAACATTTGGTGACAGACTTCTCATTAATGTCCCAGCAAGAGAATTTCAAATTTAAGAATGCTAACACTGCTCAACCATTGTGCACTGTATATCAATCTGCTCTTCAACTTTGCCCTTCAAAACCGACCAGCTGGCGCTACAAACCTGCCCACACCTCAGAAAATCACTCACTTTTTACACAATTACTTGTGCTCCCTTCCTGCGCATGGCCGTGTGCAAGTGTAGCCCGTCAGCCTGCCATTGTGTGCTAATTTTAGTCCCATTATTTGGTTTAACAAATGTGCAAAGGGCAGAGTCACTTTCACATTAATAGTTTGCACCCAGAGGGGAAGTCTTCCCCCTCATCATGGATCAAAGGTCTCCTCTATTGTATCAAACTTCCTGTTTCCCTTTTTAGCTACTGTATGTTGTTTTTTCTCACTCTCTCAACCTGGCCCAGGCTACTGGGGCATTGCAGGGCCTCCAAATGTTTAAATTGGACACTGCTGTGAGTGACAAGCATGAGAAGATGCCCTTTGGCCTTCACAGCGACTGTAGGAAAGGCCCACGTTGATTTGTGAGACCTGGAAGAGCAGAGAGAAGATGCATTAAGTTCAAACTTAACCTCCTTGTTAAACTACTTGGCACCGACCAAAATGCTCCGGTAGGGGGCAATATGAAAAAAAGATATTTATTTTTTTACATTTCTGTACCTCACTGGCTGCAAGCCTTTGTACAGGACGGCAGGGGAAGTGGTCTCACTCTCATGTCTATTTCCCACTATCCTCGAAGAAGCAGCCAGGCCTGAGTCAGCAGCACATTTAGCTTCCACGAAGCATAATGAAGTTATGTGAGATTGGTATTATTTACCTCTGATCATTTAATCAAACACAGAACTGCCGAGGTGCGAAGAAAAATGTCAATGATAATCTATGGAAAAGGATATTGTTCACTCTGTGTTTCTAATTGTTGGTACAAAGCTCCTACAAAGTACAGACATCTTGACTTACTGTTTATAATCCAATAATGGTCCTCAGTAACAGAGTGAACAATCTTGGCTCATCTTTGGCTTAAGTTTATAGTATATTAAGTATAGTTCATGGCCTACCGGTTCCAAAAAACAAGTTTAAATACTATTGACATCAACATCTCGATTGTATATCGTCCAGCAATAATATGTCGTGCATATAGAAAAAATCTGTGTCCAATCTCATGCTTTTTAAGAAAATGTGTCTTTAAGTACATTGTGGTCAACATCAGAGGGTCCTCAGGATTTTGAGTAAAAGGAGTCATATCTCATGGGTATTTCTCGAAAGCTTGAAGAGGAATAAAAGGATGAGTGATGAGGGGGTTAGTGGCACCGAGGGGGCAGGTTGTGTGCCTAGGGGCAGGTGGGGGTGGGCACCAAAGTTAATTGGTAGTTTGGAGCTTGATGTTGAAGAATGGTGACAAGTCTGTGCGACCCGACCCGGTAAGCCTTGAAAATATTCACTGCGTCAGAGAGAGAGTGTAAGAGAAAGGGCTTATGCTGAAATTAAATATGCATCACCATTTCTATTTCTCATTTTTTATGTTAAAAGCGTCTCTAGGCTCTTGTCTCATTATTCTTTGTAATGTGAACTGCACACACTGATTTGGGTTAAAGGGGATGTGCAACTGAATGTATGATGCTGATGTGACTCACTGTAGGGCTGTGTCTAATTGAGGCCCAGAGAAACCGCTGTAGTCGGGTGCAGGTCACCGCGGGCCCCAGAAAGGTTACACTGGCCCTCTTAAACCTGTTGTTGCCTGGCGCTCACATAAAAATGACACCTCGTAAATATGGGCAGCTAGGGAGTGTGTGAGGCAGCACAGGGTCAGTAACTTCTCTGAACCCTGGCCTTTGAACTTACAGTCACCTGGATCCTACTGCCAAACGCTTGATAGGTTGTTCACTCACAGTCTCAGACTATGACGCAGAATCACAAACGCATGTTTATGCAGAGCTGTTTGCTTATGGCAAAAATGTATGTATGCTTTTGCAAAACAATACAAAACACATTACATACATAATATGTAGAACAAATACATTCTTGGAACTGAAATAAATAATACTACACAAAATACTGTACAAAGTACCCATTTTTGTTTTGTTTATTTGCATAGACTTGAACTCAATAATGAGTTCAATAATCTTGTTTTATTATTGTTGGTTGCACTAATTACGGTTAACTTAATATTCAATAGTCAATTGCACAGCCATATAAACATTATTGGCAGTTACAGATATAAGTAAGTAATTAGAAAACAGAAACTGTTAGCATGTTCATGTTCACTCTCACAACAAAGGACCTCCCACCAATCAGCAACAAAAGGCATTTAAATTTGGCCTGAGCCGATCTGCGACCTGCTCGGGCCGACTGTAGTCAGACAGCAGCATGTAGCAGCTGTACTGACGCTAGAAGAGGCTGTCCAAAAGCACTTGTCCAACCAGACACCACTGTTCCATACGGAGCAGCTAAAATAAATGCATTCGACTGGGCAGGGCAATAAACAGGAACACAAAAGGTCCCTTTACCTTGGCCCTGCCATGTAAAAACATATTTATACAATAACTAGATATAAATTGGCAATTGTTTTTGATCAAAGTGTAGCACATAAGTCACATAAATATTAAGAGCAGCGTGCATACTGTATGTGCAGTTGACATGTGCTAACAGTACTCTGTGTCACAGAAGAGGGACTCAGGGCTTCATGAGGAAAGGCATCAAAACCATTGTTGGTAATACATTTGATATCTGTATTTATTTGGTCTCATAATGAATCTCACTACATTAGTTCAGTCTCCAGGGCTTAGAACAACAGACATACAGTATCTCTCTGTTGATTAGTATTTCATGGTGGTAACAACTCAGGCTGAGTAATTGCTACTGCAATATTCTTTTCTGTTGCTTACTGTAGATACTTGATGTTGAACATAATTATTTTTAGACCAGCTCCTAAGCATACAGGTATAGAGCACGATCTTGTGTTTGTCAACACAGGCTGTACACTAGACTCGAGCCCTGACCAGGGTAGCTCTGTGAAATCTTCAGCTTCAGACTTGACCAGATAGTGAACAGATTTCCATAGCAAATGGTAATGTTATGTACAACAGTGGTTGCACCTGAAGCGTTTTCCTCCTACCGACCGTACAGAGTTTCTGGGCGTGCAGAGCCACACACTCTGCCAGCGCAAGAGTGGGCGGACCATGTTTAACTCACAGTGGGATAAATAGAGTGAGTAGTAGCTTATAAGCCTAAATGCTGAATGAAGTACGAAGTATGAGATGAGAAGACGTGGATAGGATTTGGCAGATATGGATCATCAGTCAGCCTCTGTTTTTCTAAGACACGCCTTGATGCAGCAGGTATCATACCGGCGAAGGCTACACTGATGTATCCTTGAGAAATTAGCCAAGTGCTAACTAAAGGAGGACACTTGAGCGCTGGAACAGCACTTGGGCGGCGAGTGATGATGTAGATGCCTGACCATGCAAGGCAAGATGGTGAAAGGTCGTTGTGGAGCGGAGGGAGCTGCACAGGAGGAAGAGGAAGGAAGAGGTGGAGGAGCTGACCAGTGTGGGAGACCACGTGCTGAAACAAGGACAAACCAGGAGGCTCGGCACCGTTTCAGAGGACACTGAAGGCAGGACGGTTTCCCTGACCTCCGAAAACATGCTGGTCAGGTTGGTCCACGGTGGCAGCGTGCTCAGGACTAACCCAACACCTGAACATCATTTTATTGCACAATATACAGCAACAAATAAAGCACTTACTTACTTACTTTTACAAAACCAAACAACCAGGCTTGAAATCTAGGAGTAGGAATGGACTCAGACCTGAACTTCAACAGTCATGTTAAATCAGTAACATCTGCCACTTTTTACCATCTAAAAAACATTGCCAAAATCACATGTCTAAACCAGACAGATTCTATGCATTTACTACCTTAACAGCCTGCTCACTGTTAGACAGCTGCAGCACATCCTGAACGCTGCTGCTCGAGTCCTGACCTGAACCAGGAAATACGACCATATTAGTCCAGTGCTCAGGTCTCTGCACTAACTTCCTGTCACTCAGAGAATAGAATCTAAAGCAGCTTTGCTTGTGTACACGTCTCATCCCTGACATGTTAGCGTTGTATGAACCATTTCAGGCCCTGAGAACTTCACAGTCTCATGCTGGAGCCCAGAGTCCGGACTAAACACTAAACACTTAAACCTTAAATATAATTGTGTTAACAAAAAGCATGATGTGAAAGTTGTTTCTGATTATGGGTTTTTACTGATGGTTAGTTGATCACAAACTCAAAAATAAATTATCTCAAGCTGTTTGCAGCTATTAACTTGCATTTTTCACTGTTGTGTAAATAAATCTAAATGCACAACATGCTATAAAACAAGAGTAAAATAGAAAAGCTTTTTTCATTGACTCACAGGATGTGCAGACCAAACCCTTTGTGTCTCTTGGTTTTGGCTGCTGCCGGGAGCTTGAAAGGTGGACAGCAATTTGACATTGATTTGCAACATTTTACCGACACGTCTTACACATAGGCTTGTTGCAGATGCCGTGTTTTGCTTTGATCATTAGGGGGACAATGTATGTCACTTTGGCTTTGAAAAAGCTTTTATATTCTGCAACAATGTGAAAAGATAATTTTGTTGCTACTGCTAGTGGTGCATTCTGTCCATAAACAAAAACACATGCAGGTGAGCAATTCAGAAGCTAACACGCAGGCCCGGCTCTGCCGCGGCAGGTGCTCAATCTATATTTAGTTCTAATGTTAGTGTCTTTGATCAGTGGAGCTTGGAGATAAAATGTTGGTTTGAGAGTGTTTTTGTCAAGGAGGAAGGAGTCATTGGGCGACTCATGCATCTCACTTTTGTAAAAGCTCTGAAGCCTGTGTACAATAAAGTGTGAACAAAATACTGAGTGTGTAGGAATAGTCAGAGAGAAGACAGATACAAACCAAAGAAGAAAATTACACATTAATAAACAAATTGTTAAATACTTTAGATTTGAATCATAATATAACCTAGTGTAAGGTATTTCTTTAACAAAGGTTCAGAATCAAAAGCTAATTATTGGAGGCAAGTCTGAAGAGCACCTGCGTTTGTAAGTTATAAAGATCACATACATACATACATACATACTATATACTAAATATGACAGAAGAATATACTTTCTGGGAGCAGAGGTTCAGTGTGGGTGCTCGTGCGGCAGGGAGGAGGCAGTGCTGATGAGGATTCTCACAGAATCGACCAAACAAGGAACGCTTTCTCCAGTGACACAGGCACAAACCAAGCCGTCTCAAGACCCCTGCAGCACAGAGGGGAAACTCCAGAATAAAATGAAGCTCTTTATAAGCTTCAGAAATGCAGGGCTTGATTTGTGGGTCAGATAGGGAAAGGGAAGCTAAAAAGTTTGACAGATAAATTCTTCCCAGCTTTCTTATGAAATGCACAATAGAGCAAACGCTGAACGTCAAGTGAGTGAGCTCAACTTGAGAAAAATATGTTTCGGAGGTTGTAAAAATAGTAATTATCTGACATATTTATTGAATCTCGTCTTTTTTATGCGCACTTTATGACGTATTTATATACAAGCATTACATTCTAGCTGTTGTTTTAGTGCATGCACTTCCAAATAGAGGTGTTTTTGTGCAGTTTAACCTCATCTGTCAAAACAGTTGTACAAACTTATCAAACCTTTGAATTCACTGTCCAAGGCTTCCATTCAGTCTACAATGACATGCATTTATCCTTTAAGACTACATGAAACGTGATATTCTTAAAACATTGTTCTTCTTTCACATACTGAAGAGGTTAAGACTGGGCATTCTGGTTATGGCTATCAATACAGACACTGTTACGACGGCATGAAAACAATAACCTTGTATTATTCTGACACACTGTATTAACTATTAGAAACTGCGCTTTTCTCTGGTTTGACGAGTCCAGAAATAGGGGTTACCTAAGCACGCCTTACAACCTGTTAAAAAAAGATTTATGATTCTGTGTAACTGAATTTAGATACACAGCAAAGAAATAATTAATCATTTGCCGGCTCAAATTGTTTAATCCGTTGCCAAAATTCTGATTAATCTGTAAATAATCAGAAAGTGTCATGAAGAGAGACTAAGTTAAAACCGTAATATTTCCTAAAGACAAATAAGGTTATAAAACATATAATATCCTCCTCAGATTGCTTTTCTGACTTCCTCAATTCATTGTCAACGTTGCGATTTCCTTTTGCTCATTACAGTATTGTGCTTTAACGTTTGATGAGCAAAAACAAACTCCCCACGATAAGAAACACATTGCTTCACAGCGGTCTGCCTTTTCAACTCCCCTGTTCAGTTTGTGAACGACACAGCAGTAGCTAACATAATATCCCCCCCCCCAAAAAAAGAAAAGTGGGGCAGAGGGACAAAAAAAGCTGCAGTAAAAGTGGAAATATGTGCAATGAGTAACGTCAGTCAGGCTCTTGGCGCGCGTCCTCTTTTTAGTGTCTGAGACGTGTGTTCCAACAGTACTTACATGCCGGCGAGGAGTTTGGTTCCGGTTTTCGAGCCTGCATAAAGTGGTTGATCGTGCAAGTAGTCCTCGGCTGCAGCGGAGCGAGGTAGGGAGCTGGCACACACACACAGCCTTAAATAGAAGCAACGAGAGCAGTAGCGTTCAGTGCATTTCAGGCATGATTTGTGATTTTGGTTCAACAATTTTGGAGACATTGGCTACTGCATAGGAAACGATAAGTCACCTGCTTATTTGGCCTATATATTATATTATATTTTTGAATCCTAAAGTAAAGCAATTATTATTATCATTATCATTATTATTATTATTTGTATTTGTATTATTATTATTGAAATGGATTGTTTTTGTGGCAGTTCTACAGCGCCATTCAGTGGCAGAGGGACGCAGAAGCTGACCACTGATTCACGCATCACCTTTAGCCCTTCGCCGCTTCCCCCCCCCCCCCCCCCCCCCCCCCCCCCCCCCCCCTTTCCACCTGAGAAAGAAGCACCAATGAAACTGTATAGCGTCCCAGAGAGTTTATAACAAGACATGCGTGTTTCTTTTGTGTGTGTGTATGTGTGTGTGTGTGTGCGTGTGTGTGGTTAATATCCCTTTCTCTTGAAATAAGAAACGCAATTTTACGCAGGCGAAAAGAGGCTGTTATTCTGTGACTTAAAAAGGGGCCACGTAAATCCTGCCAAAGATTAAGTAAATTCGAGCTTTAGTTCAAATTGATATCGATGCTCAGAAGTGTTTTAGTCCCTAAATCCGAAAAAAGAAGGGCGCGCGCATGCAGCTAATAACCTAATTGGGTCTATTACGTAAAATTGATACAATAACATCCCCTCGCTCTTTTCAAAGAATGCCCAAAGAAAACTGTCACACGTTTTTCTTCACCATAATGACCCCGGCAATTTCCCTGCAGCCGAAGCCATATGCCGGCGAGGGGAGGAAATATTACACACGACCATTTGAGAGGAGTTTGTCTTTGAAATGGGCCGGTTTGTGCAGGTCGCTCCAGAGGACAGTTTGAAAACATGTCGGCCTTAATTAGCGTTGAAAACATCATGTCAGGTGGAAGAAAAACGAGCCCTTTTTTTTTTTTTTTTACGACGAAACGTGCTGTTCAGTTTAAAATAAATATTGTAGATAATAATGTAGGTAATGTCCTTTACAGAGCCGTGAATTTCAACATTTATAAAGCGAATGACTTACCTTAAATGCATCGTGTCTAAACTCACTGCTGACAAAGCGCGTGCTCCAAATGCGTAAAGTTAGGCCTAATTATCACGGGGTCAGAAACATCACACCAATATGGCGCCCCTTTTCTTTTTTTTATATATAGAGGCGCAATTTATGCAATGCCTATCGCGAGAATTAATTTCCAGTAGGCCTTGCAAGGATTTTTTGTTTTGCTTTGATTTTTTTTGTTTGGTTTGTTTGTATTGTTTTGTTTCCACGCACAAGGGAAACCCTGTCGTTTTTAGGAACATCTTCCGGATAAATTGCTGGTATAAACAGGCTGTCGATCAGGACATTAAATTCATTTGTTTGCCCTTTTTTTTTGTATGAATTTACTGTTGCCTTTGTTTCAAATAATTTTAAAGGGAAGCATATGGAAACTAAATAGCCTCTATCCCCTAAACCTAAATCTGCCAGATATCCATAGACTTGATGTAGGCTTGTAATCTAAATAAAAATCTCCATTTGACATTTACACTTAAGGCCTATACACTTTATCAATTAGGCAAAGGACTTTGTGACGAGTGCTCCATGAGCCGCCTTGCCATTGAATTATCACCCGCTGTGCATTGATCCATGTTTCAAATAAAAAGAAATAATTCACACCGAATACAGAGATACTGTCTTTTGTTCCTGAGTCACACTGCACTGTCTCATTGGGCTCGATGGACACGTCTTTCTCGCCCGCCGTCGGACTGAACCTAGAGCACCGGCCATAGGGTCCCGAAGGCTGGAGGAAAGGGGAGAAAGACCCTGTGCTGCATTAAAAGAGCAGGGTTCTCCATCTTGCTTTGTCTTGGCCCTGCTGACACGGGGAAACATCTGCTGCATAGAAATAGAGACTGATGACTCAAATTATATGCACTCAGAGGCCTGCCCGCTTAGACGGCTAACATAATGGCAGAGAATATGGGTAGGCATATCCATTTGACCCTGTGACCCCAAAAAGGTATGGACATACGCATCAAAGTAACGGCTCTTCCTTATTCACACTCTGATGAAAGACAACTGGCAGACCGTACTTTTCCATGTTCAAAAGAGAAGACTGTGAATGCAGCCAGGCATGTCCATGTAGGCCTGCCTCATAATGGATAACGCTGCTGCTCTCCCCGCTCAAAACTATATCCTATAATGACCCTTTTGCTTTTATTTTTACTCAAACTAACCAAAGCACTGTAGAAAAGATTGTTTTGCTTATGCTAAAAGCCAAGTTCTGCTAATTATGGATTTGGGACCAACAGACTGTGCCGTTGTCTCCATTGTTGTGTAATAACGGCATCATGCTTGTGGATGCTAGAGATCATTTACAAGAACTGTCTCAGATCTTAAAGAGCCTATTAGATCAAATTTCCTTGCATTATTAGTCTTATTTATTTTTTCTGCATTTGAAGATCATACACAAATAATATATTCAAATGAAAGTGAAAGTTTGCCTGCGTTCTCAATTACAGTAAAAGCAAAAGGCAATAATCTAACACTTAAGATGTGAATATGCAAAGCCAAGACAGCAAATGCATCATTATTCTGGGTTGCTTTGCAGTTTTGACTTTGATTTGGAGCCTATTCTCCCATGTGGCTCGAGTGGACGCGCTGAGCTAAGGCACAATTTCCAGTAGATTGAGGAGTAAGTGCTTCTGGCAAGACCTTTTTATTTATGTGCTGCTTGACGTTACTCACTCTACCAGAAGAGAACAAGGGAACAGGACACCATTTTGTGAGCTGCTATTAATTGAATGAATATCAATATGACACAAAGTCGTAAATTAAAGCGTTTTTTTTTTAAATGTTCCTTTTGTAACATGAAAAACACACTTGTTTGGGAGACATATACAAGTGATATGGGTTCAGAGGGAAACAAGTAACAAGGGTTGAATTTCATAAAGAGCTTTCATTGTTTCATATGTTCACGTGTGCAGTCATATTGTGGTTCAATGCTAATCTATGTTTGGTGTTTTTTCTTGGCATAATCTCATCTGCTTCTTTCCTTTTGACAGTAACTAAAGTAAAAGCTGCTTAAATGGCCCAACAGCTTCAGATTGTCACCCCATCTCTTGCCTAACAACTCTCTCTTGTGGCTGTAGTCGACATTGCAACACAAGTGAGACTCTCCAAATCCCTTAAAGATCTATGGCAATCCTTTCTTTCAAGTTGAAACCAGTGGTTCTCAAACTGTGGTACATGTCTCACTGGTGATACTTCTTCAGGTGGTCAGGGTTTCGATTATTCTATGTGTTTTTCTATAGTTTGAAAACTGACATTATTTTAGAGAGTGGAAACAGCAGCAAGCATGAGATCACTGTTTCATTAGTTTATTGTCACGTGATTAAACGTAATAAGAGCTTCTAAATAAGTGTAGTATGATTGAACAAAGGGCTGTGGCTAAACAAAGCACTGCAGTTGCTAGGTGATGCAAACACGAAGCGTATATAATTGCTAGTGTGAGTGGCAGTTCCCATTGGCGTTGGCAAAACTGAAATTCTTTGTCATTCATTCACAGGTGTGCCACTGTTGAATGTTTTATTACTGCCTTTAAACCCTCGTATCAAACTGCACCCTCAATGCTGTAATCTGGCCAAATCGTTAATGAACTACTTACATGGTAAGACTAGAGCACTCGTGCTTTACATGTCAGTGGCGCTGATAAACCTCATCAAAATGCCAAGTGTGAGCTTGAGTGGCATTGTGCTGTTAATGTTGGAATCACTTTGCATTAAACACATGACCATTCATATGCAAGTATTAGGTTTCAAGCCACCACCTTGTGCTCCGAAGGTATAGCAATATTTAAACATCTCTTGAAGTGTCTTATAATTCACTATAATTCATAAGTCACACTGTTTCTTTGACAGTTAAATGTCATTAAAAACATTAAAGCTGCAAGCGGCATTGAAAGGCCCTCACCGGCCCGACTGGACTGTTGCTGTAAGTCGACGCTACGTTTTTGTTTTGATTCGTTTACTGTCAGAAGATAGATTTCAATGGCCACAATATGACGTGCATTTGTATTTACTGAGCAAAACTTGACTTTGTCTTTTTTGATCGGGGTCATGTGACACATGTCTGTGCCAATCTTCATTTCTAATTGTCCCATGTTATTTTCGTCTGCTCCCCATGAGGGGCTAGATCCCGTTTCGCAATTCTACTTTTGACTTTTATTCCCCCACCTGTGCAGTTAGCGGTTATAATGTTCCAGTATGAATTATGTCATGACTACCTATATGTAGTTTAAAGAGTTATTAACATATCAGAAGCCAATAAGTATTTTGAGAACCTTTCTTTCATAGGTTTAGGTTTGGTTTTCAGTTTTGGCATAGTTTGGTCCAGTTTCAGTTTCTGTCTGATTATAGCGGCGTCTCTGGCCTGGTGGGAGGCTGTGGTCGGTGCCAAACAACAAGCCTTGATAAAATGAGCTTTATCGCTGGGTTGCAGGTGACATCACAGCCATCTAAAGGCTTAGAATATTATATAGAGGAAAAAATATTTTGTTTTTGAGGAAATTTTTGGTCTTGTACAGAGAGATCATGGACCCAGGGACTGATATTAATGATCATTTTTTTGTAATTCATACATTTTCATTTCAGCTACAACTTGTGAAAGTGTAATGTTGTTAATAGGAAAACCTGGCTCCTGCCCCCAACTGGGTCCTGTGACATCCTCACATTCTATAACCTGCAACCCAGCAATACTGTTTAAAAAGCAAAACACTTCATTTACACATTTCTGTCATTTATTGTCAGACTCTGTCACTGAATTTTGTTTGCCAATAGCAGATAATTATTTGTATTATTTCTATATTATTTCATTTTTAGTCTGCTCCTGAGTAAGAAAGCTTCCCATCCCTGTAATGCCCGTCAGACATACATATATCTGACATATGTGACACTTTTTCTGACGTGCTCAGGAGATGCGCAGCTTTGAAGTGGGTCCAGCTTTGCTGCTCTGTTTAAATTCACTGCAGCCATACATAATCCCGGTATTTAGTTTCTTTATGGGAACCTGCTCCAACCGAAGTCTTTATGCAAATGTGCTTTTAAAGTGGTCTGTCTGTTGTAACTGCCATGTTTCAGACGGCGCAGGCTCTTTACACTTCCGCTGTGGATGATGAACATACATGCAACACTACAATTCTACAGTTACAGTACATTCAGACTCAATTAACAATATAAAATGTCCCCCAGCCAGCTCTGTAACATCTAGTCAATGAATATTGTGCTTCACAGAATTCATCTATTTTAAATTTTACTTCACTATACTGAAAATTTTACCCCAATGCATTTTTGCTTTAAAGTTACTGTGCAATGGGTTTAAACATAAATTACTTTTGCAGCGATCCTTTGGTGAACGTATTGTTTTGATCAGAAACGTCAGAATACATCAGCCCCAAAGACAGTTTCTTCAGTTCACCAAAGGCTTATAAGCTTAGTGGACATTTGCCGAAAGTCTAAAATCAAATATGTGTCACATGAGCTTGTCTTGGTGCAGGAAAAGGAAAAAAACGAAAAGGAAGTTGTATGAGAGTTTTCTTAATTTGCAGGGGCAATAACTGAAGGTTGTTGGCGTTAAAATGGAAACCAATGGTATTGTCAAGCTCAGTGACAATAATCTTTTGACGTATAATCAGTCATGTATAGTAGCTTCTTTAGAGTTGGAGGATGAGACTGGAAAGCTGGAGTGCATGTTTCATTTCTGATGCCTAATGTAAAAACCTTTCTGACATATCTGTCTCTGATTCTTACTTCATGAATACATGCTTCCCCATCATTTCCACCACTATCTTCCGCAAATGTTGGCGACATTAATCCTTTCCTCCATTCAGATCTTTCTACTTCAGGCCAGCCTCCAACACATGAAGCCACTGCCCGTCTGCACGCTCTGAGGTACTGTAGGACTCGCCAATAAAGCGCTTAAGCTTGCGTGACTATTCATCTGAAACATGAATCGACAGTAATAACTGACATCTGCGACACCTGAGCAACTGTTGTCATCCACACGGCAACACTTTGACTCATGTGTGATGCAAAATGTCAAGTATGTATCTTCTTGGCAGGCTCTATTGACCTACTTTCAGTATTGCATCTGCAGTTTTAATTGGAGTTCCTGGTGCTTTGTTCTCCATTCAATTACCATTAATAACTCAACACAGTGCACCCTGGGATTGATTAGAGCCTATGCGTGTGGTGGACCATAGCAAAGCAAAATTGAGTGGCTATGTCTGCAATGTTATTCTTTTTTTATTCTTTGAATTGTTGGTGTTAACTCATAAAAAAAGAAAGAAAAGAGAAGTAGCGTTCGATCCTAACTTTATGAACAGATAGAAAGTGGGCCAGTCCAGGAGACCTTTCAGAGTCTGTGTATTTTTCCTATAGCTGTTGGCATTAGCCGCCAAAAACATTGCGAATTAAGAACGATCCAGATGTTTTCAGCTATTGTCAACCCAATGATCACATTTAAAGTCCAGGTAGAAATCAGTAATGGATGTACAGACTTTTGAGATCTTACTTTAGATACAACTTAGCGTATGAAAGTCCTCTGAGCTAAATGCTAAATCAAGTTAAGTTTTTGCTTTTGTGGGGTCGGATACATGTCCAATGGCTACTAAACATCATCTAATAATATGTTAATGATAAAGAAACCACAGAAATTGTGTATATGCCAAGGACAAAAATACCTCCCCATACGTTAGTATATGGCGTCAGGCTTCCCTATTCATTTGTATGGGAATACAACATTCAATTTTAACTAAATGAGCACATTTGTAGGAACAGGTCCAGATTTCTATATTCGAAATCAGAGGTTCCCAAAGTGGGGGTCGGAACCCCTCGGGTGGTCGTGAGGCCTTGGTTGGGGGTCTCCATATGATTTCAAGATGAAATAGAAATAAATGTGCTACATGGTAAATGAACTCAACTTATAAAGTGCTTTTCTTCCTTCATCAGGCCCAAAGCACTTTACAGTAAGGAACCCATTCACTCTGTCATTCATACATCAATGTACGCAGACACTGGAGGCACGAAGGGAGAAGTGTCTTGCCCAAGGACACAATGACAGTGTGCATTTACGGCTGGGATTCAAACCCACGACCTTCCAATCACGAGATGACTCCCTCTACCACCTGCGCCGTAAAATAGCATAGAAGCAAAATCCTTTCAAATATCGAAAATAAACAATTTATATAAATATTTAGTTGCTGCCCTAAAGTATAGCATTAAGAGGGAATATCTTTAATGGGGTCCGGAGTTGTTTATGTGTCCATTTTGGGGTCCCAGCCAAATAAGGTTTGGGAACCCCTGTTCTAATATTCATTTGAGGTTCCATTTATATTTAAATAAAAATAATTCAATGTGTTTATAAATGGTCCTGGAAGAGTTTGACTGACCAAATTCCAGTAGATTTTTTGTCTGACAATATTTTCACTAGAGAGACAGAGATCCCCCCCCCTCCTGTATTGTGAACATGGTGATACAGCCTCATTTATGGTTCTGTATCTACTGCTTGCACAGAGAGGAACACATGACTGTGTGTAGTCGACATGTGGAACAATTGGCAGTAAGTGTGTTTTGTGTACAGCTTTAAAAGTCATGAGGATAGAGAAACATATAAAGTAAAATAAAATTCACACTGAAAACAACATGTAGGCGACCCATTCAAAGCAGACAAATAAATTAGAAAGTCAGAATAAAGTCAAATTTCAAAAATAGTAAAAGAGACAAGAAAGCCTAAAGCTATTAATTTTCAAGCTAATATATCTACGGACAAATTCATTTCTTCATGTGCTGGGTGTTTCTTTATCTCGTGCATATGTGGCTGCCAACAAGCAGCCTTCACCCGAGAGTGAATTCCAACTTTTCCTTTTTTATTGGTCATTAGGAAATGCACAACACCCAGTGAGTTGGGGAAGCGACATCACGCATGAGTGACTACACCCAAAACAAACAAAAGAGCACAATAAAAACGGAACGTGCAGATCAAACGTTTAAGAACACCCACCTTTTTAACTTTCTACAGTTCTGCACGTTAACTCCTCAGAGTCCACTTTAAAATGAATGCACACAAACAAACAAGACGTAAGAGGAAATAAATAATAATGACAATCATTGTGTGCATTATTCATTTACTCGGTAAGGTACATTTGTAGCCACAGCTGCCCTGGAGTAGACTGATGAAAGACGGCCCCTCACATGGTAGTACAGCGGTTAGCGCTTCACAGTTTGAAGCTCTGGGTTCGATTCTCAGCTGGACCTTTCTGTGTGGAGTTTGCATGTTCTCCCCGTGTCTGGTAGGTTTCCCCGAACACTAAAACATGTACAATTGCTGGGTTGCAGGATCTAGAATGTGATGATGTCATCGGACCCAACGGAGGCAGGAGCCAGTTTTTCCTATTAACAGCATTACACTTTCACAAGCTAAAAAGAAAATATATGAATTTAAAAAATGATCATTAATATCAGTCACTGGGTCCATGATCTCTCTGTACAAGACCAAAAAATTCCTCAAAAACAAAATAATTTTTCCTCTATATAATAGTATAGGCCTTAAGAACGCTGTGATGTCACCTGCAACCCAGCAATAGGTCAGGATGAGTGAGAGTGCACATGGGGGACGACGGATGGAAACTCACCCAAGGCTACAATCCGGTGTGGCACTGGCCCTACCAAATAAACCAATACACAAAACAACATTCACATCCATTTATTTTCAGACATTCATTGTTTATTAATCCTGTGCTTTCATTCCAGATTGCAATGAAACATTAAACTACACACTTTTCATGAAAAATTATAATAATCAGTTTCCTAATCCTGGGTGTATATTCGCCTTGTGTAAAGCACTAGGTTTCCCTCTGATTTGCTCTTAACCCTGCACCTTCACATGTGGGCTGCTTCCTGTGTTTGGAAGATATGTTCGGCCAAAGTTATTTCTCTTCATGGCGTCTTTCTCTCTCTTTTAGCCCATCCGATCTAAATGTTCAAGACAGTCTGTAAACTAGCAGTGTTGTTTTCTCTCACAAATATCGGCAATGCTCGATCAACAGAGGCACAAAAAAAGTTTGCTTTACGTTTGACTTTTGCCAGGAAAAGGCCATTGAAAGTCGTAATTGTGTTTGCACTAATGCTACGATGAGTCTCGGCTTTGTCCAATCTTGAGGTCCATTTGGTTGGGAAGAAAGCAGGTGTATGGTCACGCTCTAATAGGCCATCAGCGGGGAGCATACATGGAGGTGAATTAGAGTGACTCTGTTGTTGTTGCGTCCATTAGACAACCTCAGTGCCACAAGTGACTCTCAACTGGCTTTTACTGGCACCGCTCTTCACTGGTAATGTCCCCCAGCTGCCCACTGCCTCTGTTGTTTGTTGTCCACTAGGCTTTTTAGGTCCTATTGAAACTATTGCACTCTCCTCAAGGATTTTAATGTGACCCTGATGGCCAAATAAAAGCTCCTTCAATGCCTCCTCTTCTCTCTTTTTTTTGTCACGGACTATCACTCAAAATAGCATGCTGCTCTTTTATCCGGTGTCCTTAAGACTGACTTTATGATACTCGCTAAAAAGCTTCTCAAGTTATAACATTGGAAAAACACATTTACCCGTTTCTATATATGTTAAAATGATAAAACAAACAAAAAGGAATAAATAAATACAAATAAGTAAAAGGAAGTGTCAATTGTTACTGCATTTGCCTTCTTGCATCCCAGGAGACAAATGTAAATAAAAGACAATTAATATTGTGATTTTTGTCCAAATAATACAATGACACTTTTCTCCATATGTGGCAAAGCCCTGGAGGTTCTTCAGTCTTGGCAGAACGTCACAAAGATACGATCAAGTGTCGCTGGAAGAGCCAAACCCTGCGCCCTAAGGCTTATTCTGTAAGATGATACCTCAACATTACATCTGACAATTTAAAATAATATTAGCTGGTCTAACAGCTGCCTAAAAGATAGTAGTTAAGCAGTAGTAAAAAGGAAGGTAGTTTGCCTATGGGAGAAAGTGCAGCCTCTGACTGTGAGGGAATGGCTCCTCTCCTGTAAAGATAATTCAGTTGGAGTTTTCATTTGCCTGAATTAATGGAGCAAAAATTTAAAATATTTCTTGCTGGTCTAATCTACTATTTACACTGGTACTGATTAGACACTGGGTTTGTCAATACAAATTTCAATGTATTTTTGACTTTTTTTTTGTTTTTGCCTGTATATTATTGTATGTATCCTGTTGTGTATCCTGTACATATACTTTATGTATATTTTTCTCTTTCCACAGATGTCTTTTGACGGTGGAAATGAGTACTTTGTATTCCAGTATTATATCAATGTACATCATGGACAAGGTTTTATTTATTTATCTTCTATTTTTATTTGTATGTAACGTTTTTGGGTAAAAAAGTATCTCTAGCTGTAAATCTATAACTCGTTGTGCAGAAGGGTTCACGGGTTTGGTCCCGGGTTTGGTCCCGGGTTCGGTCCCGGGTTCGGTCCCGGGCTGGAGGGGCCTTTCTGTAGAGTTCTGTGTAGGTTTCCTCTGGGTACTCCAGTTTCCCCTATAACTAAAAACATGTACAATAGGCCAGGATGAACGTAGTGAGTGGATGGTGGTGGACATTGGGCCCAATGGTGCAGATTGGCAGCCTCACTTCCGTCAGTCTACCCCAGTGGGCGGCTGTGGCTACAACAGTAACTTACTACCACTGAGTAAGACGTGACTCCCGTGTACTGGTGTGTAATGTGTAAGCCAGTATGATTATTATCATTACTGCACAGTCACATGAACATGCTGTCCTGGAACAGCCTAGGGGAAAGGTCTGTACCAATGGCTCATTTTGACAGCGCTTCACTTGTACAAAGCACATGTTAAATTGTACATTTTTACTTCACCCGCTGGTTTGTTTAAGGTGAACCACAGTGAAGGTTGTCTATCAAGAAGAACAGGAAGAGCTACTGTACCTCACGTCTGGAGCTACTCATCTGTGTACAATTCAATGTTATTATTTTTTGTTTCAATGAACTGGGCAGAATATGGCTCACCTTCTATACAACAGATCATTATGTCAACTACAGTGTTCATGATGACAAGGATTTTCCTGAATCGAGGGAAAATATAATCTTCATGTAACATGTGGGAGCAAACTAGTGATTCACACCTTCTGTCAGCGCGGTAATAAAATTCTGATGTTGCTACGTGCTAAGAGACAGTTCTGCCCACGCAGTTTTATCACCTGCAGCACATTCAAACCATCTCAACTGTACTGCACGCCCTGATTTCAGCAACAAAGTTAAGCTGATTTTTTTATGAGAATAGAACAGACACAAAGGGGGTCATTTACCAAGCATTAGCTCATGTGCAAAACGAGTATGTGCAAAATAGGACCAGCAGCCCCCATTTAACCCCCAAAGTGTTTATGTTCATTTAAGTTAAGTTAATTGTATGAATTCAATATCAAAAAGTCTCTCCTTCTGCAGGGCTCTTTTAGATTTCAAAGGAAAGACAAATATAATGTTTTTTATTTGCAAATCGGCCTGAGCATAAGGTGCTGTGAACAAGGTCGTTTACAACACGACTGTAATAAAATTAATTCAATGATGCCAATAAAAATACAACATATATATATAATACCATGAAAGTAGCTAGCAAGAAATGTACAGCATTGAGGAATGATCTGAACTGCAGACATACAGGCGTCAGGCGTGGCAACGGCTATCTGTAGATTCAACGTCAGAGCCAATAAAGTTGCCTCATGACTGTTACCAGTTATAAGCAAAAAGGCAAAATAGTGTATTGTTTGTATCAGCACAATATAAAAATACAATCACTTCTGATTTGATCAGATTTTTATTTATTTTACAAGTGAAATGTTCAATTCTTGTATAAAATAAAAAATACTGTTCTTACTGTGACGTGTAAAAGATGGCTATGCCAAACACTCTCAAATAAGTGCCAGCACAGAAGAGGTAATAAACATATAATTAAGTATATATACATATATAATGCAAATTCTAAGACACTATACAATTTGTATAAATATGGAATTTTACAACTGCATCCAAATGACAAATTTCAGATTCTGCATTAATTGACAAGGCTTTAATTTGCTGGATTTAAATATTAAAAATAAGTCTCAAATGCAACTATTTCTATTTTACAATGTGCACATATTTGACATAACAGGTCAAATATTGTGTTTCTTTACACTTGAAGGGCAAAAGAAAAAAGTGCCATAATCAATAAACACTCCTTGTGGAGTTAATATCAATAACTTAAAAGTCCCTTTCAAAGTAAAGGGTTACATTTACCAGAGATTTAACAATTTATGTACAAAGGGTGAAAAGATCTTGTTATAAAGCTGAGTTTTGGTGTAATTTGCTGGTTTACAATATGGAGGGTGATCTGTAAACATGTCCAGAGTTTAGGGACGTCCTGGATGAACATCCACGGCTTTGTAACAGAGCACTGTTGTTTTCAGGCATGTCATCAACGACCATAAGTGGTCAATTTAAGCATTTCATTATAGAACTGTTGATGCAAGGACAGGTTTTACAAATAAAACTCTATTTTCATGCTATGAATAACCAGAGTATTTGTTTAGAGCACTCCATTCTTCTCTTTGATGACATTCCAGTAAGTGAGTAAAGGTTCATCTTCCCTCATCTTCTCTTAGATTTATTTTTAAAAAGTAAAAATTTTAAAATGTAAAAATTAAAATCAACAGAAGTGCTTTGGTGCCCTCTAGTGCCCATTACGAGGGGGGGGGGGGACAGACAGACCTATAGTCGAATAAATGGACCTCAATCCCACACAGCTAAAGCATGTTCAGAATTGCATTGTACATCTGTATAAGTACAGCCATATGGACCGGCAGGCAGGACTGACGGTCCTGAGTGGCGGGAGTGCAAGTGAGCCAGGAAAGAGCATTGTACTGTTCCAAAACAAACCTATGTGAAGAAGAGAAATAAGTGATTTAATCCACATTCTCTCATGACTTGAGTGGTTAAAGGATCAGGAGGTTTGTGTACCTGAGCACATCAGAGGTGGTCTTTGAGTCGAGGGGGTGAGGGCTCCTCTTGGTCTTGTCTGTCATCAGCTCATCCGTCTGAGCTATGGAGATGTGGTGATGAAGGGAAGCCTGGAGGTCAAGCACATAAATTTGCCCTTTTAGACTCTGAATGTTTTTTTTGTTTTTTTTGTAAATATGCTTTAAGGAAAAAATGATGATAAAAATGCATAACACACAGTTTAATTATTGACATATCTTTTGACAAAACATCCTAGAACCACATTTAATTCAATCAACCAGTGTTATTCACGGAATGAACAATAATGAAATACAGTTGAATGAACAAATACCAACTCCCAGTCTGGTGTCCTTAGGAAAGGCCCTTCCTGCTACTGCCTATCTCATACAACAATGGGAGACAAAGAAACGTGACTGGCTCCAATGTTGTTGGACCAACAAAGGTCCGCGTCAAGAAAAGCCCATTTTGACAGTGAAACAACTGTAGCTCAGTGTCTACGTTTATGTGCAGACCAAAAATCTGATCATCTGATATATGGAGTTCTCACGTTGTTAAAGTGACACGTGAACTGCATATTATAATAATACTGCAAATAAGTAAAACAAAATCGCATATTATCCACGAAATAAATCCTAAGTGTGTTAAAAGAGAAAGCAATGGGTAATAGTGGTGTCTTTAAGGGCTTCTATGGTAGAATATTGCTCCATTCACAGCATTGTGGGTTCGAGTTCAAGCAAAGATTGTTTACTGACTCTCCCTTCTCTTCCATCTCTTCACCCCTACATTCTTCAACCCTGAACCTTTAAGTTTCTAAACCTATGCTGTCACAACATCCTAAACAATAAAACTGAGCATAGGCTCACCTTTAGGGTGTGTCCTGAGCCCGTTATTGTTCACATTATTTACTTACGCCTGCACTGTCATTAGGTTTGTAGATATACTACTGTTGTCTGCCTCATTACCAATAACGATGAGTCGACTCGGCATACAGAAAAGAGGTGCAGGTGCTCTAGGAGATCTGGGAAAACATCCGCTCACAATTAAACAGCGATGAGATGGAGAGGGCTGAGAGCGCCAAGTTCCTGGGGATACATCTGTCAGACAAACTGATCACAAGAGACAACACCATGGCGTTCATTAAGAAGGCCCAACATTTCCTCCGTAAGCTGAAGAAGGTGGACCTCCCCATCCCAGTGGAGAGCCTGCTGACTGGTTGTGTCCTGATTCAGCTGCTGTACAGCTAAAGAGAGGCAGAGTCATAGGCTTTATCTTGAAAGATTCTTTGCATCCCTTCCATCTCATGTTTGAGCTGATGCTGCCAGGAGAGAGATGCCATAGCATCAAGATGACAAAACTCGGATGCTATACAGCTTCCTTCCCACAGCAGTTACACTGATGAATGAGAATAGTCTTCTCTTGGCCTTATTTAAGGCCATGCACTGCATGGTTTGTTCAGATAGGCAGAGAGTGGCAAGGCCATTAAAGGCTTTAAAAACAAATAGTACATTTTTAAAATCACTTAAAACTTAGTGTGTGGATATTCTTCTAATCATCTATTATCTAATCATCAGCACACTTTTTGAAACTGGGATTGCATGTTTTGGCTTTGAAAGAATAAACACCGGGCAACCCCAAAGCCAATCACAGAGGCTAAGTGAAGAACCATCTGAAGGTCTTCTAGAAGATCAACCATCACTGAAACCAATGAGCTGATATTCTCCACAGCAGCAGTGATCTCAGAGAGCGCAACCATGAGATATAATACCCGCATGGAAAAGAAGGCTAACATCAAGGCAGCACGGAGAGAAATAAATTGACTGACAGAGGCTCAGACAGGTGTAATGAAGAATCAAGTACCCAAGAGGTACAACCAGATGCCCATACCTGAAGCATTGGAAATGGAAACTGCCAAACAAAGAGGTACACGAGAGAAAATGAAGCCAGACGAATAAACCGGCTGTTCGAAAGTGTACGCTCAATGACAGGGTAACAATAGCAGTACTGGATACTGGAAAGGCATCTGGCAAAATGTTATGAGGCTGTTCCATTTCCAAAAGCTCTTCTTTGTACTGGCCACAACCTCAAAAACACTGTCCTCTTCAAACTTTGAATCTCGTTATATGTACCTTGAGGAAGAGAGGGCACTGGCTCTCCGCTTGTGGACAGGAGGCCCAGAACCAGTGAGGCAGTCCATTTGCCTTTGCCGTTGACACATAGTAGCCCAGCGCCAGTGGCTGCTGCTTCAGCTCCTCTGGTGGACTGTCCCGGGACATTAATCGCTCACTCTGGGTCTAAGATTGCACAAAATAATTTGTTATTCTTTGATTATAATGTGCTATACTATTTATTCTCAGTTATTTCTGTAGAAAGGTAGCTACTGTATAACATTTTTGACAAATGAAAAATATGTTTTGTATAACTGCATCCATTGTGTCTGTAATAAAAGCACAATTACATAATAAACATACATAATTTCCTTTTGTCATAAGATATGATTGTCAGTTTAAGTGACACCTGTTTAAAGATTGCTATTCTTTGTGTACAGTCCACTGTTAGCTGTCCTATATTTTACACAGTGTGGGCTCACTCTGGTGTGCTGGTAATGTGATCCCATTCCCATTCCTGATGGTGAGCCCGGTGAGGGCACTGGAGACGTGTTGGGGGAAGGGTGCAGGTTTCCTGTGATCAGCATCATGTCATGGCCAATGTCATTCTCCAGTTCATCAGGAAAAGGCAGATCAAACATGTCATCTGGGGAGCAGCAAAGACAACATTAAAGGCTTGCTGACAGCCAATTCATCTTTTGAGAATTGGTAAAGCTATTCTTTGCTGATGTGCAAAGTATCAGGGTGGTGGGTTATGGACCCCTGTTGATGCGCTTGAAGCTTTTTGTTCACAACGTAGCATTACATGATGGTTTGTAAGTTGGATTTGCTGATTGTATGTGCACAATTGTGAAATAAACTATAAATAAATAAAGCCTCTGTAGAACACTGTATGCATGGAAGTTAATTTCACTTTGCAAATGTGTTTACTGTTTTTGAACAACACTGACATCTGCTGGTGGTGTAATTAGTACTTGTAATAAGAAAAAAAAATACCCTGAAGATATTTTACAGTATTTAAGAAAAGGAATAAAGCCTCACTGTAATTGTATGTAATGTTTGCATATACAGTATGTGGAGACTTGTATTTGGATGTTCAGTTATTTCTTCATTACCATAATATTATGATAGTGCTGTGCATACCAGTATTGTCCTCAGTGGGATAGGAGCTGGGTGCCAGCTGAGTGGTGGCAGATGTGGGGAAGACTAGAATGTGCGTACAAGAAGCATCCTGAGGAGTGTTGAGCTGAGATGTCTGCAGATTCAGGGCAGTATTGCGGCCAAATACTGACCCCATAGTCACAGCATCTAAAAACATACATACACAGTTATAGTTATGCATGGCTGGTGCTACTACAGATGTACAGAAAAAGCTACAAACCAGGCATGATGACAAAGGACCCCTGTGGCTCCATAGCCACCAGGCAGGCGCTGAGGACAGAGGGCGAGTCAGCTGCAGAAATGCCACACATACGACAGGTTTCTCTGAGCTTTCTTCCTATTGACAGAAGGGAATGCTCCCCAAGTAAAGAGCTCCAGTCTGATGAAAACAGACAAAATAAGCAACATTTTCCAAAATTAAAAATTAGTTTTACCATAACTTATTGTTAATAATATGGTACCTTTTAATTCGCCGTGTCCCAGCCGGCCCAGGCGACCAATAACAATTCTCCATGGCAATGAAGTCATCTGAATAATACCAATACACCACTCCCAGAGTTTCTGTAATCCCATCTTTCTAGCTGAGACTTTTGGTCGCCGTGCTCTAAAAAGACAAAAGATCCATTAACTGATTCTCACACCATTATCTCTGAGCTTTACCAAAAGCTATTACTAATACCTGTTTGGGACATCAACGTTTATGATGCTAGTCTCCAGCAGCTCTCCCTGCTGGTCAGTACATGACACAAGAATCCATCGCTGGTCATGAGAAAGACAATACCCAACGAAGAGCACATTGAATTTGGGTGGAAGCTCTGCCCAAATCTCTCCAGGTTCTGCTTGCTTGGATCGAGTTGGACCAAGAATGAATGGAGGAGAGTACAGCTCCAATGGACTGGCATGCTACAAGGTACATTTCTTATTAATAAATATGATGTGTTTTAAATCAAATAAAGAGATGTGTAGCCGTGTAACCTACCTCTAGACTTTTTAGGACTGTGTTGATGGTGGATGCGGGTCCAAAGCCAGTGAGTGACTTGATAAGAGTTTGCTGGGGAAACATTCGTTTACACTGAGAGTAACAAGAAAAGGCCAGAGATCTAAGCTGCTGAAGGTATAAGTGACTCTCGCCACTTGCTGGTTGAAGGAGGTACTGACATGGGACCACCTGTAGCAACAATGATGGTCTGATTGTCTCAGGTAAAGTTTGAAGCATCTCAGTATAGCAACGCAAGAGCCCCAGCAACCAGATGCTTCCTATCTCAACCTCTTCTCCCTCTTCCTCCTCTCCGCCATCCCCCCTGGCTCCATATGTACTCAGAAATGGATCTACGATGTAAACTGCAATAGCTGGTGGATTTATGTGACTGTCAGCTGACTCTGGCAGTGTTGGAATCCCAATTCTGGACTGCTCACATGTTCTGTAAAGACAAATAAGAAAATAAATTGTATGTCTCAATACAGCTCAACGGTGGAGGCTCTGCCTGGTGCCGGAAGTAAAAATCCTATTACAAATCGCAATAGACTTTTAGAAAAATTCAAATATTAAGAGTTTGTGGATAAACCTTCCATTTCAAATGTTGTGTTTTATGTCCACGAGTTACCACATAGCTGATTAGCTGCTATCGTTCTTTTGAACCCTTTTGGGGTTTTTCAAATTGTTTGTGTTTTTTTCCTGAAAAGTCTATTTTGACTGGGTTTTTGCTTCCAGCACTGGGGGGCGGAGCCTCAGTCGTTGAGCTCTATAGATAATATACACTTTATTCATGGCAACAATTCATTCGAGTCTTACACTTCTGGGGTTTCTGTTAGTAGGTTGGCTGGTGCTGTTACGTTTGAAGCCCCTTTCAAATCTTTAGATGCCGCTTGAGTTGTCTCTATAGATTGACCTGAGGTGGATCCAGTTGGTGTGGAAGTGTTGTCAGATCCAGCAGCCCCGGGTAATTGCTCATTTTCTGCAGAGCAGGTTTTGGCCTCTACTGGGGATGAATGGTTTGTTGGAGGTTGGGTTTTAGGTGGAAGAAGAAGATTTCCATCTAAAGGAAGTGCTGACAGCTGTGGACCTGAAAACAAATAGATTTTTTAATACCCTGGGAGGGACTTTATTGTAGCAAAAATTGTAAAGTTGCTGTTATTTTAAATTACTAAACTAGACACTCTAATACACCTTGTGTTTGATTTTGGAAGTTCTGTCATGATCAGAACTGAAATATGATGATAAAAACTTGTGAAAAGTCACAATCTGGACATTTCATCTGGGCATTTAATCACAACGCAGCATTTGAATGTTATTGCTGCATTTCTGTCCAATCATACACTTCAGGTGAATAGCAGGTCTATTTCGTGGGTATGCCATTAGGTGGCAGTCTTATCAAGCCTTTCTCAGAAGTTTGTCCTCTGGAAGGGAAAATGAAAAAGTTGAGGAGGAAGATGCCGCAGCGTCTGCGTTTTCGCCACATATCTCTGTTTCTAGTGATTTTGATCAAAACTGTTTAGCCCAGGATTTCTCAAGAACTGAGGCACGTGTAATTAAACGGTTCTCACCTACTGAGAGCCTCACCATTCAAACGTGCCATAGCATGTGCCCTTAGCTATAACATAGCATATGCTATGGTGCTACAAATATCATGAAAAATGGTCTGGATTGTTGGCACTCTACAGCTAAATCCCCAAAACAGCTCAACTCAATGTGTAAAGACACTTGTGTGACTATGTGACTTAGGTAGGTACTAGTGTCTGGAAAGGCCAGGAGAGCTACTGGTAAGTCCCACGCTACAGGTCAGAGATCCCCTGCTGTGTGACCCACACTTACTAAGATTCATATGCTAAGTATTCTTACCCAGGTTATTGCAAGCGTAGGCATACAGTTTCAGTTTATTGATGTTGTCCGCATGCTGCTGTCCAGTCCATGGGCCTGCTAGCCATTCTCCCACGTCCAGTTCATCCAGCTTTTCTGTTTCAACATCTTCACCCACTTGTACAATCCCATCTTTGGACACTTTCGCCAGAGGACGGTGCTTTCCAAGCCGACACGTCTGTAAAATATAAATATTACAGTCAAGTCATCTCACAGAAGACCCAGTGCATACATTACACCAAAACATATAATAGAATGGAGTGCCAACACAAAAGCCTTCTATTCCAGGTCTTAGTTTTGTTAGTCTGCTGTCTTCGCAAAAGCATGCAGCACATACACACAGCACAAATGGATATGGGGGAAAGTGGGAGACTCTTACAGACCTCATAAACAGTACTGAGCTCTTGGAAGAAGGTGTGAGCTGCAGACAGTAGAGGCGGGCTGTTCGGACACAGGACTATATAGGCCACGTCCCTTTGTCCTCCATAGGGCTCCAGCAGCAACTTCTCCCAGAACGGTAATGCTAAAGGTGACAACGCCAAAAAGTCCCGCTCTCTGTCATAGCCCAGTAATAATGTTGGTATAGGAAGGGGCTCCGGTGACTCTTCCGAACCTTTGTAGACAAAAATGTGTTGAAACATAATAGTCTATATACGTGTAACTATAGTTGGATCGTGTAACTGCTCACGTAACTGTACTTAAATAGGGAAAATGTGGAAGAGTTTGGTCACTTCTAACTTCACCCCCGTTTGGCCCCATAGAGGAGCGGAGGAGAGGCTAAATGCTAACAATATCTTTGTTTTTTTTGCGTGATTGAGCACACGCACAATTCCCAGACAGGTACACATCAACTCATCTAAGCTCATGTAAGAACATATCTCAGTATGGAAAAACGGTGGCCTGTTCCTTGAATAATGTGACAAAAAAATGTCACAATACCTTTATAAAACAGCTTAAAATTATGTATAGAATCTATATACGTGTATATACAACACTTTTGAAAGAATGAAATACGATTTAGTGGCTGAAATGCTGTTATAGGAGGTGAAATAAATAAACTAATATTGTTAAATATATCGTAGACTCACCATAGGAACCTCTGCCTGCCATTTTATGAAACTGTTGCCAGGTGAGTGGACCCTGAACATGCTGAATGTTTTCCCAGGTCCGTCCTGTCCTTTTCTTCTGGATTGCGTCTTGCAGGTAAGGCTGAAGGGAAAGAAGCATTCGTACCATGTCCTGGGACGATAACATACTCATCTCCACAACTAGAAAGTGGAGAAAATATCACAGTTGAAAGAGTACAATTCATCACATGGATGTTCCTTTGTGTCATTTGTGCATCTCACCATTGGTATGGGGCCAGGGATGCAGCGCTGTGCTTCTCACCACAGCCTGGTCCAATTTACTTCCCGCCGGATTGTCAACATACTGCAACCCCTGTTCCAAAGCATTGTTGCACTCCACACATGCGTCACTCTCCTCTGCCCACTGCTTTTCTGACATCCAACTTTGGAGCAGCGCACCCTTGCGGCCATGGCATAAACAGTTTGAGGGCATTTGCAGAGAAGCGAGCGAAGAAATTGGCTGAGAACACTGCTCCTGGAGGAGAATCATAACTGCAGGAGAGGCGGTGTCCTGCCCGTGTTTGCATCCCGACTCGTGCATTGATGGATCCCTTCGACACAGGGCTAGTCTCCTCTCGGCAGACCGGCCCACTTCTGATGTGCGACCAAAGATGTCCAGCTCATCCTCTAGAAAGAGTCCCGTTCCTTGAGCCAGTCGCCTGTTGACAATGGCACTAAATCCACACATGCAGCGATACTGATCCTCACATGTGGAGTCCGGAATGTACACACCGACGTCTGCCCCTTTCACATTCATATTGCAGGCGCAGATGCAACAGCTGTCAAAGTTGCGATCCTTAAAGACATTGAGGACCGAGTCGGACAGCAGGAGGATGAAGTACAAACTGTGGGCTTCAGGCAGCGCAGGTCCAGTTCTGGCGAAGGGCTCCACAGAGCTGAGAGGTAGGCTGGTAGAAGGGGTGGATACAGGGGAACTCAGCTCAGTGCCATCCTGCTTTACTGAGCCCTGCCCTGAGCTGGCGGTGGTGATGCCCCGGGGGGTGCGTGGGGTGCGGGGAGTTGGAACAGAGAAGCGAGGCGTGGCGGGTGAGGGGAGGATGCCAACAGTGGTGCCCACGGAGCCTGTGTTGACGCTCATTTGGTTGTATTCCTGGTCTGTTAGAGTGTTCACACTTGGGACATTGCTAAAAACCAAGAGTGCAGTGAGTAATGACAAGAACAATATCAATGCACTTGCTTTCAACCAAACAACTTACTTGTATCCATCTTTGAGATATGCGGGCACTTGAGGATGCATGACTGGGGAATATTGCTCCATTTTGGGTATGAGCATCCAAGACGGCCTGTAGTAACATTGCTCCGGAAGTTTTATGAGTGGAAGTGTCTGGCTCGGGAGATAAGATAGAGGTGCAAACATGGAGCAGCCAAAGATGGGCTGTGGGAACAAAACAAATATACAATTACAACAAAACAAACAATTAACAACAATACACATACATATTGTGTCTGCGTCCCACATTCTATGAAAAATGTGGACAACAAGTTAAAACCAGTCTCAGCACAGTTTAGGAGAAGCGTTTTAAAGGAATAGGCCACCGTTTTTACATACCAAAATATGTTCTTACCTCACTTTAGTCGAGTTAATATATCCCCGTCTGGTCTTTGTCCGCGCGCTCTGTCACGCAAACGGAGCACATACGCAGCCTCTCCCACATGTCACATAGCTCCGAAAAAGCTCACGATAGAAGCTACCAAGCTCTTCCACGTGTTCCCTATTTAAATAAAGTTACGTGAAGTGTTTTCATGCGAAGTATATTTACACAGAAATGTAACATGTGGATTTTATAAGCAAATAAAAAGGGGGACTATATTGTGAGGCGTAATGATACGAGGAGCACAGCGTCCGCGCAGTAACTCATAAAGACTTCCCCTGCTCACTTCCGTCAATAACCTTTAGGAGTTACTGCGCGGACGTTTTGCTCCTCGTATCATTACGCCTCACAATATAGTCCCCCTTTTTATTTGCTTATAAAATCGACATGTTACATTTCTGTGTAAATATACTTCACATGAAAACACTTCACGTAACTTTATTTAAATAGGGAACACGTGGAAGAGCTTGGTAGCTTCTATCGTGAGCTTTTTCGGAGCTATGTGACATGTGGGAGAGGCTGCGTATGTGCTCCGTTTGCGTGACAGAGCGCACGGACAAAGACCAGACGGGGATATATTAACTCGACTAAAGTGAGGTAAGAACATATTTTGGTATGTAAAAACGGTGGCCTATTCCTGAGATGATTAAAAGTGAAAACTCCATTGACTAGATCATGCAATAGACAAATCTCTATTCTGCAAATGATTGATGATGTGTTGATACCAGATGAATGTGTTGTTACAGCCCGTATGCATCACCTTGACATCTTCATGTCTCGGACTCATCATCCTCTCACTGGAGTCCATCCGGTGTTCAGACATCTGTGGAGCTGGCACTAGAGGGAGATGTTCTCCAGGTGCACTCTGGGAAGGGGGCTCTTGACTTGGAGTGTCCCGGTATGTCATAATGGGTGAAAAAGCCGGGTGCTGCTCAAGAGAAGGTGGAGTCGGGAACATGCGCTGGAGGTCTGCTACTGCTGAACAAAGGCAAAGAAATAAATGCATCAATACTTACATAAAAGTTTAAATATAGACACATAAAGACATTTTTCCACAATGTAATGATCTCTCTGTTGTATAAAGCCACTACGTAAAGGATTCTGTTAAATGCAAGACTTGACATAAGAACACACTGCCTGTTTTCTGTGTGAACCCCAAAATGAGTCGTGAGCCGGGAGTGAGATGGATCCATGCATGACACTTTCCTCTAAGATCACTTTAAACTAGGTTCATTAAGAAGAGTTAAAATTGTAATGGTGAATGTAATATGAGATTTAACCTGCCTTTACTGGCAGTGGAAAAGCAGTTATTTGCTAGTGTGATAGGTTTTTGCATTCTCCCCCCCCAAAAAACTATACAAATTAAATCTAAGATAAGCTTATGACAAGTTATTAAGAAATATAGCAAATGTGAGTTTGCTCACAGTAGCGTTAATCAAATTGCAAGTAACAAAAGTTACTGATATTTGATATTTATCAAGCATGTTTGTCACTTATGATTTGTAGTTTTTGAGGCTCCGATCTGACAAATAGTAGTAACATTGACAGACATCGTATTGTCGCCACAAATTAGCGTTTGTGAGAAACTCTTACCTCTCCAAACTCGGGGAGAGTAAAACCGTGGTTAATATCGAGCTAAAACTCCTCTAGCGTGTTCTCTAGTTTTAATTAAAAAACTGAACCAAGTGACTCACTTGATGGATAGGGGACTGCAACTCTGCCTTCTTTCACAAGAGGGCGGTCTTCAGCTAAAACCGGAGGCTTGGTGGGGTGCTGGTTCCGGTAAACAGCCTATATTAAGGAATACATTTATGAAAACAATATATATATATATATATATATATACATATTATATATAAAACTATAAAAATATAAATATAATTTATGTATTTTGATAATAATTTACCCCAAATTCTTCATCATCTTCATCAAATATGTTGTCTAAGTCTGATATATTGACCGCCAGATCTTTTTCTCTTGTCAGGGACGGACTGGCTTTTGCTGCTGCATCATCCTGCTCAGATTCCTCTGGAAAAATGAAAAGAAAATTAATATGTAATAATTTAATTTAGATCTACTATAATATACTCCAATACTTGCAAACCTTCAGATTGTCTCACCTGGCTTTAGAGTTGAGTTGAAAATGGACATAGCATCCTTTCCTTCAGATATTGAGTCACCATTTATGTCTTCTCCCTGTTTGACATACAAAATGATTAAGCCACTGCACACAAAAGTGTTTACTTTATTTCAAAGACTTAAACTTTCTTCAGTTTAGTTGGATTCGGTCCTACCTTGGCCCTTTTGTTGGACTCTGATCCTTGACTTTTATGTCTTTTGGAAGACAAGAACGTGTACTCGATGTCACCTTCTTTAAAGTCATAGGGATCGTCTCCAGGCACCCGCACTGGCTCCACACCTGTCACTTGGTACAGGCCTAAAGTCTGGACTTGTTCTTTCACTTTCTCTTCAGAGATCTTAAAACTGCTCTGTGTCTGGGTATAGAGTCTGAAATGGGAAATACACAGTAAATCATGTATTCAAAACACTGCTATTTTATAGCGGATCCAAATGACGGTCAGGGGTCTCCAACATGTAGCTTAGTGGTTACTAACGATACAAAAAAATGCTCCTAATGACTAGCTCGACATAAAAAACACTATTTTTGCAGTGGGTAATCAAAGAATGGATTTGAATGAAATCTCACATTTGGCTGCCTTTATTCAACATCGTGGAGACGAGCTAGAGACTGAGAGTCTCGCTCCCAGTGAAGCTACAAGGTCCTTGGAGAGGTGAGCCGCTCACAGCAAACAAATTTGTTTGGTCTTTTTCTAAGGTATTTTTCCAACAATAAAACTAAAACTAATGTAATTTAAATAAAGTCATATTTACATAAAACAAAAATGTATTAAAGTACTAAGTATTAAATGAAAAATAGATTTGTTTTGTCATCTAATTATAAATCTATTAAATGTCCAGGGTGCACTTTTCCTACACTCCATATGATGCTAAAGTAATGTCAAAACACAAGTAGCTCTGCCGATTTGACTTTGTAAAAGTAGCTTACAAGGTAAAAAAAGGTTGGAAACCCCGAGACCCCATTTAGACTAATCAGAGTTCAAATAAATGATCATATTTTTTTCTGTTGTGGCATTCATAAGCTAGAATATGATTTACTTGTATCTTCACCACTGCAAGACAGGCTTTTGAACACCATTGCATATTCATGTCATCATATTCATTTTCATACCGTTTTAATGGAGTCGCCTCAGTCCCAGCATCTGTCTGCATATTGTCCAGTAGGTCAGGGGGGAGGTCAGGAGGTTTGAAATCTGTTTTGTCACTTTTGGGCGTCCTGAATCCTCTCCACCAGCCCGCTTCACTCTGCCTCTGTCTCAGCAAAGCGCTGTATGCAGCTGTCTCGCTGGTGATCATCCCCATTGCCATAGTTCCATCTGAACAAACACCCACATCCACAGGCCTGTCCAGCAAGTCTGGGTCCTGCACCCTTGGGTGAGGAGGGCTTAATGTGGGAGGAAGAGGAGAGACAGGAGAATGAAGGATGGATTCTGGGACTTTTCTGTCATTGGATAGTGGTTTAGAATAGTTGCAGGTTGGAAGAGAAACCAGAGGCTCTAAAGGCACTAAAGGCCCAAGAGGAGGAGTTGAGGAGACGTCCTGGTCCATAGAACTCTCCTGTGCTGCAGACAGACGGTGGTGAAAGGGGATCAGGACTTGTCTCTTAGACTGCTTATCAACCTTCTCTGACTTGTCGCTGGTCTTATGTTTGGGAGTGCAGGGAGTGTACAGGCCAGACGACTGAGTGTAAATGCCCGTCTGGGTGTTGGCAGTGGATGTGCTGGTGGTGCTGGACTTCAGAGGCTTAATCCTGTACGACAAAAACAACACCACTCAGATGCTATATAACAATTAAGAACAGCTATATTTCATATCATAATGGAACCACTTTAAAAAAGACGTTTACACACTACAAAAAGTGAGAGCAGGGAGAGACCAGCACTTTAATACCGGCGCTACACAGAGACCATCCCTTTATGCTCTTTCTCAGTTTTAACTCACAGTGGGCTGAATAAGTAGCTTGGTGTCCATCTATTGCGTGAAAGTGTGGAAAATGCAGCACGATGTTTGTGAAAAGCGAGGAGGAGAGAAGAATGAAGCGGCAGAGGAGGGACTCTTGTCTGTGTTGCTGCTACATGCTACAACATGGATATACACACCTATGGCTTATAAACAAGTGCGGCCTATATATGTACATTTTCTTTTTTCTTTCTGAAATTAGTTAGTGTGGCTTATGTCCAGGTGCGCTCAATAGTTTGGAATTTACTCTACACTCGAAGGGCATGGACGATCGGCATCACAGCCAAACACTTTTTTGCGATTGGTCAAATAGATACTGATATTTTTGGAGCCTATTTACATGTGCCACATTTACGGCAGAAAAAAGGTCAGATGTTCTACTGAAAAACGATAAGAGAATAGTTGGGATGCTTTTTCCATAATTCAGTTTCATTGACAAGCCAAGTGGGCGAGAAGAGGAGAGCGTCTTGTTCTGTTGGCAGCCATGAGAGGAGGGGCTGCACGGGGAGATTATGGAGACTGACTTTTATAGTTACAAAACTAAAAAAAAAAAAATATGGCTAAGTCCCGATATTTCAGTTAAGTCTGAAGGCATTATATTTTGTTATTGTCTAAAAAATGTAGTAGTCGTAATAAACGGTTCTCACCAATAATGACACCAAACATACGTCCATTTTAATTAGTTTGAGTGTTGAAAACACATACAAGAACAAACGTGGGAAGGAAGTCCAACAGAAACAAAACTTATATTTTTTCATCAAAATACTAAAACAGATATTTTTCAGGTAATTTATTCTCCTAGCCACTATATATAGTACTTTGGTAATGTTCACTTTAATTAGATTCGAAACATGATGAAACCCATATTTAATGTGACATTTGTGTGATACCTGGAGCATTGGCAGACAGTCCTTGTCCCCATATCACTGAAGTCCCAGGAGGCTCCACCATTTGGTGCCTCTTTCTTCAACATCAAATCAGTTGGTTGATTTCGTCTGCAGGGATCAAACAGCTCATTGAGAACATGCTCGTCTGCATCACTGCACCTCAACAGCTTTTGTGCCAAACTGAAAAAACACTCAGGGATTTACTTACTGTGGGTGATTAAGGTAACACTCCCACCAGGCCTGATGAACCACCTGACAGGTTATTTTCTTCCCACAATGTTTTGGGCTCATGCTTGTGACGCCCATGTTGATGTCAGGAGTGTGGACACTAGAGACTGAGGTCACAAACCCACTATCCGCTACAAAAGAGAGTATGTCACTTGAAGTTAGAGGGGCTTTCGGTCTTTATTTCAGTCTGGTGTGTGTTACCTGAACAGGGCTGCTCTGGGGATGTGGGTGGCGTGAGGGGAACACTACAGTGGGTGGACTCCCTGATCAGCCCTGGAGCTGCAGAAACAGGTGGTGGCTGTTCCACTGGGATGTCCCCCTGGGCTATGAGCACAAAGGCTGCAGGGTAGGTCATCCTCACACCACCTTTGAAGAACAAAAAAACAACACGTTAGCCTCAAATTATGCACTGAAGACCTACACTATTTAACAAAAGATGTTTCTTAATTCACTTTTTTCCTTTTGGAGATGCCACAATAGCTTACCAACAGAAACAACCCCTCCAGTGCTTGATTTGTAAATGAATAGTTTCAGGAACACTTTTGGACTGATGTGATGAATTCGGGGAACAGGCCAAAACAGTTCCTGGAACACGCTCACTAAACACTATTGTATCATCTCAGATCTCTGCCAAATCTTCCAAAATAGTTCCCAGATCCTTTACTCTGAAAACTGAAAGATGGGGGAATGCGTTCCCCCAAACCGAGGATCAAATTAAGCATTGCACCTTTCCCTCCATGTATCCTGGATTGGGACAAACCTAAAGGCACAGTTATGTAGTGAATAAGTAGTATAGAATATAAATATACATTAGATTTGACTGAGAAAAAGCTTTTAGAAGAAATATAGCGCTGAGCAGCCAGTACTGACATTTACTGTAAGAACATACAGCCAGATGAACCTCACAATAGTTAAATATTACATACAAAGGATAAATTGCAAAGATTTGTAACATCCTAAAAAGACTTGAGAACAACAGTCAGATTTGGTTCTAATCAGGTCACAGGGCCTCCCTGGAGTGTCACCTGTTACCTCTCATCTCCTAATCAACTCATTATTTCTTTGTTGAGGAAAAAAATATACTAGTAGTAGAAACATGGGTTAGTCAGCTCGGGAGCGACGGTCTCGCAGAGCACTGCTGATGTCATGACAACTGTTGCCAACGGAATTCTTGCAACAATCGACAGAAGGCGAAAAATGAACGTTTTATTGTATAAAAGGACGAAACCACGTGACTTCCTTGTAGATCATTTGTTAACTATAGAAAACAGTTTACAGTGGGCCCTAAATAGCACTGGCTTCATGACACATTCATACAGTCAACTTGCAATATAATGTGACCTGATCATGAAACAACTTTTTCTCTTTCTACTAAAATGCACGCATCGAGACCTTCAACAGTAGCCAATATGATTTCATTACTTCAGGTGGCCCAGTCATCCCGTCTGTCTCTGCCGTGACTGATGTTATCATTAGCAATACTGCTGATAACTGCAGTATTTTGCATGCCAATCAAAAGTATACGCTTGAGGAGTGTAAAACTCACTCATGTTTTCCTGGATCAGCACCGACGTCTGATTGGAGAGAATGAGGGAAACTTGGCCACTGGATAAAGTGAACATTTTGATTTGATGTAACATACTATAGATTAGAGATGGTCTAAACTTTCAACCAGAAAAGAAAATGGATAAATCAACAACAAAAAACAGTTTTCTTAGTTCTCAAAGTGAACCTTTTTTTAGATGTTGGTTTGATGTTTTGCGAGATATAAAAGCATATCAATGGTTTAGGTAGATTTTGTTTTATATGGTCTGAAATATCTTGATTTGGTGGGGGAAAAATAGGTTAAGGTATGTCAGACGTAAAGCGAGCCACCTTCTGGCTCCACAGGAAACTTAAATAAAATAACTTAAAATCACCTTTAAATCTGGTGCAGGAATATTGTTTGGGGCAGAGTTATTGTTTATATTGTCAGACTAAAAGACACATGCTGTAGGTCTATCCACAATAAAAGGTATGTGTAGGTCTTCGAAGTCTGTCAGCAAATCAGCGAGGATGTTAACATGGTCAGCCAATCAGAAGTTCCCATTGGCATTGAGAGCCAATTACATCATCACTTCAAATGACCAATTACCCATAAAATGTCCTTACCTACGATGACCTCCACTGCCATGTGATCATTATGAACTTGATCTCTTTCCTTGTCACCTTCTTTCTTCTGAAGCACCATGGGGTAGAAGTAGCTCCACTCTTCGATCAGTTTGCGGGCCGCTGGGTCACTCAGTTTATAGGCCTGGCCTGTTAGAGTGCCTCTCAAACCGTATGGACTCAAGATGACTGAAACATAGGAATGAAAACATAACTATAAGCTCAGTTAATGTGACTGACAGGGCCTAGAGATCTACTAAATAGGGAGTCTGCAGCGGAATCGAGCATGAAACCCTGCTCTTCGCATTCTTTCCACAGAGATGTTGGTGATCACAAACAGGTGGATCAAACAAGCTGCAGTAAGAACTCTTTTTTCTCTCATTTTTGTTTCACAGGAACACACAGGTTTTTTTTTTTTATTATATAGAATAAAATAGAATAAACTGATGAAGACAAACAATTAAGAAGGATGATGAGGTGGTTTCACTACAGTGTGTGTTTCTCACTAGTAAACAGATACTTGTGCTTGTGCTTTAATAGGGAAAGATGAGGATAATATAAGACTTTATTTATCTCTCAATAAAGAAATTCACTTGTCAGATGTGCAGTCAAAGATGAACAAGGTAAATGTGCTCCTCTGGGACAATAAAGGTATATTATGCACAATGAATAAAAACCTTTAAAAAAAAAAAGGAAGCAAAAGATACAAATAATCCAATTAGAATAAATATAAAGGTAAAATATAAGAATGACACACTATACAGGAGTTAATCTCTTATCAAAATGTGTCGGTAAGCTGCAGTTTATTTTACAGTATAGTATACCCATTATAGACCAATTATCAGACACAATACCTTGTACTGGCGTGATGCAGCTTTGTGCCAGTCGAATGTGGTGATCCCTGATGTGGTAGGCAGGCTGGTGCTGGGCGATCTCCACACTCGTGCACACGTTGCTCTCACCATGGAGGAAAAAGGAGAACGAGCACGAGAGGTGTTCACTGGGGACAAAAGATGATGAGACGATAATAAACTTGCGAAATATTTAAAAGACATTCAAAGACACCATTTAAAGACTGTACAAGCCGGGCTCATGATCAACGATTGAATCAACAGAACCTTTGAAGATATACTGCATTTTGATGTCACTATATTTTAAACTAAAACTGGGCCAAACAGCAAATGGTTGAACTGAAGAATAAATGAATGAATCAATTAATTAAGAATTCAACAGTGAGCTCTTAGAACAGAAACATGAGAACACCCCTCTCCTCTAAAACGTGTGCCCGTGTCTCGCTGAGCTCTGCACACATCGATTACTCATACGCAGGCGCGATATTGCAGGTATGAATCCTCATTTGCGTGTGACTGATTGCAATGACGACATGTTTACATATGTGCCTCTCTCTTTATGAGATGGCTCTGCAATAGTTCATCATGTTTATTTTCTTTCATTTTTAATCACCCCGGAGTCATTGTTGGGTCCTTTAGTGCGGATACAGAAGTGGGCGGGTTGGACATCATTAACCAGTATGACAGCCACAGTGATGTATTTGTTAATCTACAAAGCTTTAAGTGCTTGGTTTGGATATTTCAGTGACAATTAAGTCAGCGTGAACACTGTAATATTTTTTTGTGATTACCCCGCTGCCTATGCAATATCTTCTACGGCCTCAGGGAGCTGGACCTCAATATGCACAGGAAGGGGTCATCAGATTCAATAAAACCTCATGCACACAACTTTAGAATCCCACACACTGCAGCGTGTGCAATGGCCTTTAGATGGCGACGAGTTCAACAATTAATGTGCTTCACTAACATTCCTGGTGCTCTGGAGAAAAAATAGCCCAAAACAGCAGGTGGTATGAGCAGTAGTCTGCACAGCTACAAGAGAGACAGTGTATCTTCACAAAGAAATGCAATGCACAAGGCAGAGGTAGCTACACCCGCACATTCACTGACTGTGTACAAAGTCTGCATGCTCTACACAGCAGTATTTCATCACCCCTCAGCTAAACTGTACAAAGCATGAGTCAAAATACGTTCAATGTCACTGGCCACAACTCTGTCCTAACTGCATCACTGCAACAAACATGAACAGCTAAATTTAGCCACACAGGGAATAGGGGAACAGCTGCAAGTCAGGAGAAGCGACTCAACTGACACTTTGTATTTGTGTGTTTAGACAAGAAGTTGGACACGTTGTAATTGTAAATGATTGATCTGTTCGAAGCGGGTGTCTATAAATGTGTTGATTTGAACTAATATGGATTTGATGTACATTATATGTTTGACTCATTCGTCCATGCCTCTGGGGCGGCCTGTCAGGAGCAGTGGGCACCACAGTGCTGCGCTCAGAGAACCCTCTCCAGATAATCACCGATACGTTTTAGCCGGTTTTATCCTCGAGGGCTGGAATTTGAAGGACCTTCCTGCTGAGAGGCAAAAGTGTCAACCACTCATCAACAATGCCATAACTGGGGTTATTTCAAAACAAAACAACTGTTCTTTAACTGATACTTAGTAGTATTAAGTCATTTGAAATGTGTAGAAAGAAAAGATTGAGCTTTTTTCCTCAATTGGTGTTAATCCACTAATAATAGACACAGGTACAAAAGAAGCATCAAAGTATGTGTTGCTGCGGCGGAGAGATAGATGCTCCTTGTCCTTTCACAAAGGGCATTTTCCTGCACAGTAAGGGGGTGTGAGCTCAGACACACCGGGTCCTGGCTCCTCTGGGACATTAGCGCAGCCACTGAATGTATGTGGAGAGAGCAGCAGACAGAGGCGCAGGGCTGATGTGTGTTCACCCAGGCTATGAGTACAGGTATTAATAAATGAAGAGGAGTGAAGGCTGAGACTTGCCTCGGGGCTGACAGTACAGGAGAGAGCGAGGCGAGACAATGGGGAGAGGAGGGAGAGTGGTATTGGGGACAGAATATGGAAATGAGTAAACACGCAGAAAGGATAGAATATCTGTTGGAACATGAAGCCAAGACGACTGTGTTTAAAAATGAAGATACAGAGCGAACAAGTGTGGGAGAAAGAGGGGCTGAATAATTCAGAGGTGTACACTGTGCACATATCGATGAGATCACAGATTTAATGGGTGGCTACTGAGCACACTTTTATGGCTAAATCAATCAAGAAATGTTGAGTGGCGCACACTTTTACATACCACTGTCTCGGCACGGCTCATTTATAGATTGGCTGGATGTGTGCAAATAGATAAGAGAGGAGGCAGGCACCAGGCATGCTACAGAGCTCGCATTATTCAATTACATGCAGCAGTACATCACATGCACGTTTGATTGGCTCGAGAATGGCACGGCAGAAGCACCGAAACATGTGCCTTTTCCCGCTACATACAATGCTCCCAGTCTGGCAGCCAGCAGGGGTCTGCCTAATGCCTGACATGCTTCACAAACCAGACATGGAGAGACATCCCATGTGCACAGTAACAATGTTATCTTGTATTTAGGCTCATCTAGAACAACTGAGAGATTATGAGAGGGATCGCCATCAAACTGAATTTGCAATTTTAATGGTCACAATGCTGCAATTATTCACGTATTATAATATCTACTGAAAATAACACTAGCATTCATTATGTAAATAAAGCATGTTCTGAAAAGGTGATTGTGATTCTTGCATCTGTGGAGCAGGTCAAACTGAGCTGAATCTTGATTTGAGAACTACAATTGTGCAGCCGTAGTCTACAACATGCAAACAAAGCACCCTGCACGCTACAAAGAGAACACTTGCACTTAAAGCTTTTGTTGTTATGGATACTACAACTTTATGTTTTAACACAGCAGCACTAGTCCAAGTTTTCTGTATCGTTTGGTTGCCAAAGTCCTCCCACACATTTCTTCTCGTGTCCTCTTGTAAAGCTGTTGTGAGCAGCATGTAAATACTTTGCTCACAGAGTCTCCACTCTGGCCGTCCGGCTTTTAGTGTCCTCACTAAGAGGCACACTTTAAACAGGTGTCCGTATAGTACAGTATAGCGCCTGTATGCACACAATGGGTTCAGCAACACACAGAGAAGAACCATTAACACTGATGTATAGAGTAGTCAGCTTGATGTATTATTCAGCCGCCCTAGAAGGAAGCTTTAGTGAGTCACTCTTGCAATGACAATGTTGCGCTTGGACACTGCTACGACTCTATTAGGACGGCATGTTATTGTTGTCATGATATTCGGTGGGCCTGTGTCTGCATGAAGCCATAATACAGAATACAAAGTCAATCTGACTTGAGATTTACAATCTTTTTGCAAACAAATCTTAAAGGGGCTAGATGCAAGTTAGCTATTTTATACTCACTACTGCCACCCCAGGCCTTACGTGCAACTGCACCTTCTATATTAAGCTGGTGCATGACGGCACTTAAGACCTGAATTAACACCTTTTTGAGCGACAGTGCAGTTGTGGTGAACATGACTGGGCTCATTCTACACATTAGGACATTGTTGAAACATGTTGGGGGAGGAAAATACTGTTAATGTTTTTTAAACTCTGTATAGTCCCTTTAATGTGGACATGCAAAGCATTGATATTTTACAATTTAGAATTCAAAATACTGTATTTTCCGGACTATACGTCGTTCCGGAGAATAAGTCGCACCAGCCTTGGCAACTACCCGGGCATGGAGGCGTAATGGTACAACTGACAAGCCTCTCCCGGCAGCATGTTGTTCAAGCTCTCATTTGCGAACTCGTTCCTCTAGCTGTGGCCATCGAGCTTCTAGCCCGTGATTAGCTTGTTTTGTTTTCGTAATAAGAGTAACCTCCGCTTTTTTGCCAGTTCCTCCCATGTTTTTTGTTCACTCAAAACTTTCTGCCTGCTGCTCGATAACCATTTTTTAAAATCTTCAATGGTACAGGAGTAGCAGATACTGGTACACAAGCCTACAGTGCCCTCTAGTGGCTGTCAGTGTGAAAAAAACGAACATGTGAAATTCTAGATTCTTATATATAAGTCGCACTTGAGTTTAAGTTGTACTTACCCCAGCCAAACTATGTAAAAAAAAAAGTGACTTAGAGTCCGGAAAATACAGCAATGTCGATGTAAGGATAACACAGTGATACTGAGACACATGGCTGGTAAGGATTTCACCAAAAGCTCCCTCCACAAATGTTCTGTTTCTGCTTGCGGCGGGTTAGCAACTCCATGACACCATGGCAAACGCACTTTGGGGACCATTTATCAAGAAGGGTGCTAAAACCTGTTTGTTCATAATAATTGTTGTAATTGTGACTTTTGTTTTGCATTTATTTCAGTGTATATTTGCTCTTTGACTGTCCAGCACTTTGGTAAGCTACTTTAAACCAGCTCTATACACAAAGTTCATTTGGTTTGTGGCTCAGTGGATCAGCAGCAGAGTCATTTGCACATGTTCTACTCACAGAGAAATCTCTCATTTACATATCAGATTTTGGGCTCAACTTTGTTTCACAACTGGGGCGACACTGCCATCTCTGACAATTACAAAAGTTTTAGTAAGTTGTAGCCTTTTTTTTTTTTTTTAAGAAAACAGCCTGCACTTTTCCCAAAGCGACGCCCTAAGGCTCAAGCGAAACACCCCTGGACTTTAAGAATGGCTTTGTGTTGGCTGTCAGTCGTCCTGGTATTTTATTTATCATACCATAGTAGAGATCAAATATGGAGGCTTTCTGCTCGCTCTAGACTGACATAGCCTCACCCATTTTTGTCAACAGTTAAACAGTTTCAGGATGTGAATAGTCTTCTTTCTATTTATTCTGGAGCCAAAGTCGGAGGCAGAACATGAAAAGGCCTCTAGTTTATGTGCTATTAAGCAGTTTTGCAATCTGACAACAACTCAGTCTTCTTGACAGTGATATGCACCAATTCATTCTGTGTTTTTACGTGGTTAAACGAGAGCTGCGTTTTGTTGACATTTACAGCAGTCCAACACTGAATCATCGAGTCACCCATTTAACCTCTGTCAGTCAGCCAGGGAATTATCACATCCCACTCAATTGGCATTTTCTCACAGTACAATTCAAACACACTTCCATTCACTTGTGGAGGGGCTTGTTATGTGACCACATCGAGTAATGTGATTAAAAACAAGGGTCACAACATGTCAGTGCTAAAAATCTATTAAATTAGATGATGGAATTTCATCTGCACAATAAGTAAAAGCTACATAAACACCTGGCGAGATGCAAAAGCTTTCGAAACACTGTGCTTAAGAATTGGGTCAGTTTTTTGTCTTTTTGTGCTCTTGCTTGTCACTCTTGTTGTTTTATCTCATTTATCTGATGCTGCTAAATATAACCCAGGAAAAAATGATTAATCACAGGTGTCTTCTTTCTTCCTTTTTGCCTTTGCGCTTTCTCCACTCTCCTTGTTATTAATGGCACCATTGTCCACTCAAAAGTAACGAGCCTCTCCTGCTCTTTCACAAAAGAAACATTTGCTTAAACAACTTGATAAAGTACACACATTAAGGGCCCTTTCGAGACATGTCTGATGTAAATCTTAACTACGACTGCTACAGTTGCTTCGACTACTGACTATCACAATTAAAGCAGTACTAAGTAACTTGTTTACCTTAATAAATCCTTTCCGTAGTCTCTCTGGGGGTAATACAAGTGTTAATGGGATGATTGGGGGGTCTTTCATCTCCCCCGGTGTCTCTGTCCAGAAAACCACAATTGCAACTTTCCCTGCTCCGGGTCAGAGTCACCAATACACACTAATGGAATCACGAAGAAGAAGCTAACAGGCTAACGGGCAAAGCTAACTGTGGGCTAGTACCACTTTAACAGTATTTACAGCCAAGTTTGAGTGAAAAAAATGGATGTACAATATCCCTCTGTCCCTTTGTCTTTTCTATCAGCGTAGTATTTACTCTCACGGACAATTAATGAGTTAAAAATCACAACTTGCTACGACACCTGCAGTGGCGCTTATGGCCTCTAGGGGCACGAGTTACTCAGTACTGCTTTACTCTTACTAACATCTCATCTGACGTCAGTGGGTATTTGTTAATGCTTTAATTTTTTACGACATTTCAGTTGTGGCGGAAAAGGCAACATAAACCCTGAAATGTTCCGCAGCGTAGCTTTAAGACACTGCATTCACGTTTCATCTTCAACTTCAATGATCTCCATTCCATTTAACACGGCAGAAATAAAACAACCACCGAGGTTCTTTTGTTGTACAAATCGGCTGGCGAAAGTGAATAAAGCGGATCCTGCTTTATTTCTGGCTAAGTGTCTGACCTTGCGTTGTGCCCAAACACCTAACATCTGTTGCCTAGGTGATGGCCACTCTCTCCATGTGTCTCAATGTCATCCCTCCGTGGAGCGAGGTGAGGCGAGGATACTGCTATTCACACATACTTTGACGGACTTCAACGCGGTGAGTTGTTTTCTGATACCACATCCGAGAATCAGCGCGCAGTTCCGTGACACTTAATATACGGATTATAATTTATGCATGAGTATATGGCTATTAATGCGAATGAAAGACCCCAGATTAACAAATAGACTCGGTGCAGCACTTGGCATGCACCGAATTGACTGAACTAATGAGTGCGACAGGCTCTAATACATCCATTCAGCCGTCTATAGCAATGATTAATTTACGACCCCCCGCCTACCCTGCTCCCCGGCACCCCGGCACAGACGCAGCAAGCCCCCCCCCCACCCCCCCTCTCACTCTCTCTCTCTCTCAATTGCTACAACTCTCCCTTCAGCGTCTGATGCAACCCCTTACCAACCCGTAACGCCTGCCGCAGACACAAAGACAGCTGTAGCGGCTTGTGCTGAACGAGAGGACGCTTCGCGAGAGAGGGGAGACTGGATGAACCCCCCCCCCTCCAACCTGCCCATGGGGAGAGGTCTGCAGATAAGCACAAACAACTCCGGGGTGACAAAGTGAGGGCCTTGGCACAGGTAAAGGGGGCATGGCGGTGATGTTAGAACAATATTAGCGCCCCCTGTTGGGAATAGGAGGCGCAGAGTTGGGATAAAGATAAAGACAAAAGAGCTGTTAGCTGACACAGGGGGTCAGCATGTGCCTAAGTGATTAATAGTCCCACATGGCATGGAATACACTAATGCTGCAAGGGAACTGGGCTATTTTCGGCAATGGCGTGTGTAAAGGATTTCTTTTTTTTTTTCTTTTTTTTGACCAATGGAAAGATTCGGGAAAACCTTGTGAAAGCCAAGCAGTACATTGTAGCCAACAGCAACATTCACTTTGGGAGTTATGTGCCCCTTCCCGGTCAAGATTTTAAGCCCGTTTCTCTCTCTGCCTCCTCTGCACGCCTCATCTTCCAGGATGTTCAATAATTCACTGGGTGTGAAAGTCAGAATGGTCTCAGCAGGGGGCGTACCAGCTGACAACATATTCAAACAGGCTTGTCAAACTCGAGAGGAATTACATGATGTACAAAGGAACGCGTGTATGCAAATCACTGCACGCCCTCAAAAAACTCATGCAAATTTGGAGAAAGAGAAACATCTTTCTTAACACGAGTCTCTTTAGGGATGACTATAAACAGCGTAGCGGTGTATCAATTTACAAAGTGAAGATATGGCCGAAGAAGAAGAGCACTTTAAGAACACGGACTTCAGAAAGGTCACCAAAAAGACAGAGGCATGGCTCATTTTGAGGTTCACTAGAGCAGCACTGGAATGTTACAGAAATAGGGTTTATGAAGGTGGTACAAATTCCTTAAAACAATGGCTCTTGGATTACCTTTTCACCCTGTTACCAAGACTTAACGCTCTCTTTTAGCAGCATTTTTCACACGTCACAAAAACAGTAAATTGGTGTTTTGTTTACTTATTTCCACTGTGTGACAGTTTTTCTCAGAGCACTGTGTTGGTGGGTGGGGATGGGAGAAGCCTGATTCACTCAAATCATTTTTTTTATGTTCACTCATACATTTAATTCCCCCTTCTGTTTGCTTAGTGGTGTCTGGATCCAGTATGTTGCCTCTCGAGCTGCTCTTACTGTATGTGCTGTATGTCATAATGATATTACACCGTTAGTGCTGCAGCAACAGTCAGATGTTCAGATGATAATGTTTCTCGTAGCCCTACACCTGTTCATAACATTCTCGAACTCTATGAGCAACAACTTTCCACAGCAGCATTGTTAACTGATGTTTATGTGGTATCACTACAAATGACAAATACTGTATAACGGACTAACGCAGGGAGTTGAAAACAGATCCACCATTGCTTGTTCAGATAAAATCCATCATTCCTGAAGATATTTTTGTGAATAAAAGTGAAGCTGCTCCCCTGTGTTATAAAAGTTCTTGCAGATCCATCTTCCTCCCTCTTGTGCTTTAATTATTTTCACCTAAAAACAACCTGCTGCTAAGCTTCTTTTTTAGCCTCATTTAAAATGCCTCAATCTCCCTAAGGTTGCCAACAGGGTCGCAAGAGGTATTGAAAGCTCTGTCTATGCACAGGCATGAGGACTGGAGAACTTTTTCTTTTTATTGCTTTTTGTTTTATTTCATATTGGTCTTTAACAGGTCCAAAAATAGGTTGATAACTATGAATATATTTTGAATAGCTTATTGCTCTAAATTATTTCTTTAGTCATTGAAATCCATATCAATAACTTTCCATCCATCCATCCATTGTCTTCCGCTTTATCCGGGGCCGGGTCGCGGAGGCAGCAGTCTGAGCAGAGATGCCCAGACTTCCCGATCCACACAAACCTCCTCCAGCTGTTCTGGGTGGACCCCGAGGCGACACCAGGCCAACTCAGAGACATAGTCCCTCCAGAGTGTCCTGGGTCTTCCATGAGGCCTCCTCCCAATAGGACATGCCTGGACTCTACTCCAAGCTCCTCCTGGGTAACTGAGCTCCTCACCCGATCTCGAAGGGTGCGCCCAGCCACCCTGCGAAGGAAACTCATTTTGGCCGCTTGTATGTGTGATCTTGTCCTTTCGGTCATTACTCAATAACTTAATAACTTTCATTTTCAAATAAAGTTGATTATCTGATTGGAAAAGGGAATAGCGATCGACAAGGACTCCACAATCCCCTACAGTAAGTGTGTGTGTGTTTGTAGTTTTCTTCTCCTCTCTGTGTCTCCGCAGGTTTTCTCTAAGTGCTCCTGTTTTCCCACCCACTAAAGCATGTACAATATGGCCAGAACTCTTCGGAAAAAGAGATCCTGAAATTTCAGTGGGGGGGGGGATTTCCGGGGTACATAAAGGTCAACTAAATTAGAGAAAACCGCTGTTCTACCCCCACGGCTCACAGTCCCTTCCTTTCCTGGCCCTGAGCTCTACCCCCATGAGCCTCTATTACGTTTTTAATAGTTTCACACTATGAACCAGCTGCTGGAACATGAATGGCAGAGCTTACACATAGTGAATCACATGAAAGGGGTTCACACCACCAGGCCGTGTCACACACTGTCACCTGCGTGGACCGGGCCACTGTCACACGCTAGCGCCTCTAAACCTCTTCTGTGTGACGCGTCTGTATGTGTGAAACTGTGTGCGCTGGACTCCCACTCACCTGTTGCCCAGAGGCTTTTCTTCCGATTCATGTGGCTTGAAGAACCACTTCCCAATCCTCACAAAGCCTTTATCCATTAAACATCTGCAGCACCGCATGAAAGAGAAGCAAAGAGAGAAGAACAGGGCACACACAACACAATGTTAACCAAAGAATCAAAACATTTCTTACTAACCAAACTTAATCGTATGAATAATTAGCATTTATTTTATTAACAATAACAATATACAACAATTATATTTGTGTAGTTCCCTTTCTAGACAAAGACGCTTCATTAAGGTACAATAATGAAATCAAGCAAGGCATGTTAAACATCACATAAATTCTGACAATTTTCAAATCCAGGCTGTGCACATGACAAGTGAAAGTATTTTATCTGCACTCTTTTTCTTTTAATGTAACTAATTAATCATTATATTGATGTTTTATGGATTACTTGTATCTGCCTTCTTGTAATTTCATATAAGTATGAAGCACTTGTGTATGAATTGTGCTCTTGCCTAAGAACAAGAGTGCATGATCTGACAGACACGCATCTGAAACCATTTTTCTGCAAAGTTAAGATAGAGGTTAATGATAAGCCATGTTGTAGTGTCTATCAAATAGCATCTGTTAAAGCATTCCGATTATTAGTTTGGTAATGCCATGACCCGTTTGTAAACATTATGCACTACTGTGTGTCTTTTCAGTGCCTTGCAATTTGTTGACGAGTCATAAATAAAAGAATAAGCTTTTTGATGAACAGGATACGAGGGTATGAAATGCTGCACTCTAAAAGAAGTTAGCTAGCTTCAAGGTAATAGGAAGGTTAATTTAGCCTGCCCCCTCTGATGATCAGTGATGCTTAACTTAATAGAGCAAATATGTGCTGCTTCATTTAGCAGATGGCTCAGACTGAGAATGCAGAGATTTCGGTACTTGAGCAATGGATTTAGCATTCAGGTTAAGATTTCATTAAGGTGAAGCAGTAAAATAAAAATCCTATACTATTAACAGTCAAATAGTAATAAACATTTGAGGCCAGTGCATGTTACTGAACACAAGTGGCAGGGGAAACTGGAGAACCCAGAGGAAACCTACGTAGACATGGGGAGAGTTGAACCTGGGACTTTCTGTGATGGACGAGCGCTAACCGCTGCGCCACCGTGCATTCAATTGTTTTTAAAGTAAACAAAGTATCAACTACACAACAGAATAGAGAGTGTACGTGAAAGAATACAGTGGTAGAACTGTAATTAATACTGTAGTTGCGTAGGTTTCCTCCAGGTACTCCAGTTTTCCCTACCACGAAAAGCATGTTCAATAGGGCAGGATGAACGATGTTAGTGGATGAATGCATGGTGGTGGTCAGTCTGTCAGTCTCCCCCAGGGGAAACTAAACATCACCGAGTGTGGAGTGATTTGTCTCATGTAAAGCACTTTGTGACTTTGTCTGTGAAAGGCGATAAATAAAGGTCTTCTTCTTCTTCTTAATAACATTAAAAAATGTGTTTGTGTCAATTAATAGGGCACATATGTGTATCTGTGTGACATGGAAATAAACCTTTGGCTACAGGCGTGTTTACATGCATGGTGCATATTTTGTACTGAATCTGAAACGTGTGGGTGTATTTTTATGTAAAGTTTGAATGTTACGCCCATGTCTAGTAGGTTTCCTGCCTCCATATAGTCACTATGCACTCCTGACAAAGATCCTCAATGCATAAGACAAATCAAGTCTAAAATACATAAATATGTGCATCAAGCCTGACTACTTTTGAAATACCACCAACCCGAACCTAAACTTAAATCAGTTCTATAAACAGACTTAACTCATTTTTACTTGGATTAAATTAAATAATGACTAAAATGAGTGCTATACTATGGTACAGTAAAACAGTATCTAATTAAAATAAATTAAGTCTCTATATGTGGAGTATCCTGATTACTACGAGAAGAAGCCCAGACAGTTCATGTACCACAGCTTGAAGTGCACTTTTCTATATGTGTATGATCTGCATGCGAAACTACAGCGCACCTCCTATATACGATATTGAGCGTAGTCACTGATGTAACATGCTTTAATGTTTAATGTATGTCTCTGGCGTCGGCTGCTCTTGCTGTGCATGGACTAATGAAGTGCTTGTGAATAATGCTGATGTACCTTTCCAGCAGGTTGTGTATGGCCTTGAACAGGAGGGTCCGGCACTCGTAGGACAGCCCGCACTCCCAGAGTCCCTCCTCTGCCACTGCAAAAACACATGCACTTTATTAGCCATACGCAGCATAAAAACACAAATGTGCAAGGAGCTCAAAGTTTACAGTCAACGCATAAAAGGACATTACATGACATAAAAACAAACAAATGCCACATAAAAAGATAAGGGTAAACAATGTACAGAAAAAAGTCCATACAAAAATGAGAGTGCCTTGTTTAGAGTCATCACGGGAAAGACGCTGTTAGATTGGCGATCATCAAAGCCTTTAACAAACAGGCACGTTCAGACAGATACCAGACGGCTCATTCCAGAAGAGCTGCTTATTTGCCCATAAGCCTCCACAGTTTGGGCAGAAAAAGCCACAACTGGTGACACGCACACCGATGATGTTTGGTGAAAATATCAGCGTTTACATTGCCATGACTATGAAGAACTTTGATAGTTTCTTCACTTATGCTTGAGTTGTGGCCGCCGTGCTATTAAAGCGTTATCCCTCGATCCTCTCACTCCCCCCCTGTTCCCACTCAGCACACACAGACGCTCCTCATTAATGTTCATATGCAAAATACCAAAGTACTGTACAAACAACAATAACTGTCTACAAAGGCTACAGATAAGCCCTGTGCACTGTTGGTAAAATGCTTAAGAAAGCGTTTTTTATAAGGCAAGTCTGCAGTTAACGTCTCAGTGATAGCAGTGACTTGAGCAAATAGGAGACTGACCGTAATAAGCAGGTATTTGTGTTTATAGCTTGCTCTGGCAAACTATAACGCTTAATCAAAGTTAATGCACTTTTCAGACAAACTGTAATAAGACACAAGCAGACAAAAAAGCTCTTTATGCCATTATTATAATCTATATTTTATATTTAGATATTGACCATATTGTGCTTCATTGCAATCTACTTTCTTTCTAAAGCACATGGCACACATTTTCTAAACAGACAAAAACTTCATTTAATTAGTGACGTTAGCATCTGAACTTTACATCATCAATTTATGAACAAAATGTGGGATTTTGAGGAATCTTTCCCTGTGCATTTACACATTATGCTTTTTGCTGTGTGTAACACGCACAAATGTGTTAGAGTGATTTCGAGATACAAAACTATTATGTATTTTGTCTTCTGTGCACATGATTATTTCTGCACAGGGGACTTTTTACAATTTCACTTTTACCACAGACGCACTAAGTCACCTCTAAATGCAACATTATAGAAAAATAAATACATGTGTAATATCTAAAGTCTCCTTCAGTATGAACACTGGAGAGTTGTAAGATTTTATGTATCTTTATAGACTATATCTTTAATGTCATTTGACAGTAAAATCATACAAGGGTCTTTTCAACTGACCAAAACTCTACACCAATGAACTAAAATAATATATCAACATTTCTAAGGCACACTGTGTAAAACTTATGGATTCTACTGTTGCCAGCAATACAAAATGTGTCCCTAATAATATAATAATAATAATGAGCCTGTGTCACCAAGCTTCTCAAAGCGCCACACACACAAACGTCTATCATAACAGGCTGACGGAGGTGAGGCAGCCAATCTGAGCTACCACTGACACGCACACTCAGACAGGCAAACACACTCATTCTAGCCCATTGTACATGTTTTTAGTAGACGAAACCTACACAGAGACTGGGAGAACCTGCAAACTCCACACAGCCGGGACCTTCTAGTTGTGAAACATGAGTGCTAACCGCCCAATGAACATTTTTTTAAATCTCTATTTTGGCTGCCTTTAGACCACATCTCCATGGAGACGAGCTATGTCCGCGCTCCCCGAAAAGTTGCAGTCAGGTCTTATATTAGGAAAGGTGAACTGCAAACACGCGCTTGTTTGGTTACTTTTTGGGGTATTCTTCAACGATAAAAATATCAGTAATCAAATAAATGCTTGTATGTTATTCTATCTATTTGATCAAATGTAACACGGTGTGGCTTTAACGGAAAAAGGGAACTTTGTAATTTATTACTCATACTCAATTTACTCATTAATTTCTGACTTAGAAACAAATCCGCACGTAGGTCATTTCTGCTCTTTTGTATGTAGTATGGGTCCATCATGGGTCCACAAAAGGAGCAGCAGTATAATGTATGCAGTATAAAACAACTGCAAACTTACATTGCTAACAGAACAACATAGGAATAATGGAGTAGTAAAACTGCTTCCTGAGCCCACTGTACGTATGTGTGCAGTGTCAGTGTGTGCCTCGGCTGTACAGCTGTCAGGACAGCCCAGTCAAACCCCATGCAGTTGTCAACTCCACTTAGCAACAGATCCAAAGTGTGCCTTTATTTGCCCGGGCTGACACACATGCTGCTGTCGTCATGTTCGTGCCCGCGAGAACAATACTTTAGCAAATCCACGCTTTCAACTTCATGTAAAATTCAGTCCAATAACATCAGGAAAGTCACTGTCATGTCAGCAGCAGGCAAAGCCCACGTGTGTGTTTAACGCGCACGCCGTCTTGTAAACAATCCCTTCTGATTTCTTTAACCCCGCGACCTTACCCCTGCTGTCGTCAACCCCCCAATGCCCTTCTCCTCTCGCCCTCACACAAGCGAACAGTGTACCTCTTTGTTCTTTGGCACATACCTGCAGGGTTGCAGTATGAAAAAAAAAAAAAAAAAAGTCGGCTTGTGGGCGGATATTTGCTTTTGTACGCGGCAAAACACAAACAAATCTCAAATGCATCGTGGCGATACATGTGGAGTTACCAAAGCAGTGAAAGGCAAGAAGTCTGTGCAGATTGCCTGGGGGGGGAGGGGATGGGCCGTGAAACCCCTGTGCTTTATCCACTCTTCTTCACATCTTCCTTTGTTGCTTTGTTGATATTCACCTCCCTATTTTTGTCTTCTTCTTCTTCGTACCAGTGAATGAAATTTCCTTACTCGCCAGAATTACCCTGTCACCATGGAAACGCTGGCGGTAAGAACATGGCGCCCTGGCATTCAATTTCAACACGCCGGTCCCTCCCGTTCCCTTCACCCCCCCCCACCCTCATCTCTCCCTCTTCTTCTCTTTTCTAGTCCCCCCCCCTCCCTTCACACCCTCATTTACTCCTGCTTCAGGGCGCAGACAGGAAGCGAGCCTCAGCCAGCGCGTTTCTACACAGGAGAGAGGAGAAGGATGGTGAGCGGGCATCATGAGCAGAATGCCAAGTCTCCAGCAAAAAAAAAAAAAACTGAAAAAAAAATCCACTCATTACCACGGCGCTGTCTCTGTGTATCTGTCTCTTTAAAACACCACCAACTTCTATTCACTTTCCCCTAACATGCCACGCGCTGCCCATCACCACGACCTGTCTTCATTTGCCTTTGCCACACGCAGATCTGAACGCGCGTGGGACGATCCTGACCCCCCCCCCATTAAGACTGGAATTGTGCCACTGACATTGGGCCTTGACATCTTCTTAACAGCACCAGGCAAAAGTCGAAAATAGAACTGGGTTTTGGGAGGATATCTTGTTAGTTAGTGCTTAGGATAAACAACAGAGGTCGAAACTAAATTCAACATTCTTTAAAGGTGACTGACTAATCGAGTCAAATTCCACGCTAAACAGCTGCTGTACGCTGCATGTCCATAGGCCACTTAGGGACTTTTAGCTGAGCGCAAAGTCACCATTGAGTCTCCAATTTTGAGCGCAAGTGTGAGGGAAAATCATGATTCCTTCACTGAGAGGAACGTATCACGCTGAATCACCACAAATCCTCACGAAAGGATACACTCTGTCGCAAACTCCACGGACTGACGATGAAGGAGAGTGAATCGTGACATTCGTGAAAGCTTCCCCACACATGAAGTAATGTTACGATTCCAAATGTCACGAATTACATGCATCATGCTTATAAGTTAACCCAGCCTAAACATATCTAATAGCGAAAAGTGTACACCCAGCAATGTATCTGCAACAGCCCCTACCCTGAGTTTACATCACCCGCCCCCACCCCTTTAAGGACTGATGCTCGATTCAGTTTATGTTGAGAGTTGAGAGAAAGCTCCATGAAACTGTCAGTCCAGTCAGTGCGAGCCATGTCTGCAGACTTTACTGCCTGTTAATCAGGAGAGGGACACACATGGCCCAGGGGAGAGCAGCCCTGGACACGCTACATGCACAGCAAAGAGCAAACGGCTTTAAAGAGGTGAGATCATCAGACGAGGTGGAAACAGCCATGATCCCAATTACATTAAACTGAACGTTGAAGCATGTTGAATTCTGTTTGCAAATAGTGGACTTTGGAACAGTATAGCAGCAGCATGTCATTTGTGGGTGGGCATGAGAAAACTGGTTGGACCTTTAAAACAATACTTTGAGGTTTGGGGGGGGACATCTCTGTACATCCTGCGTCTCGACAAAAATCAAAGCCGCCTCCTGCCGTCACATGTTCCCACACTGAGGCCACTGTGATCAAATGCACTGAACAGTATTTGCGCCGCTGTTTTATTAGTGCCAAAGCCAGCGATCAGCAGAGACATCATGCACAGGCAAAACAAACATCGGTAAATATAACTTCAGATGCCCCGACTGAAAGTAAGCAGCCTGTAGAGTTTTCTGGAGCCAGTGCTAACAGCGGAGAGTGGAAGAAGAGAAAGGCACTGAGTGAGAGAGAGGGAAAGTCTGAACTTTCGCCGCTACATATGCGTGTTTGGGATGAAAATAAGTTTCAAAACGACCAATGATCACCACCGGTCACAAAGAGCGCTGTGATAATGACAAGCCACAGGTCGGGGACACGAGGAACTGACCCACGGTTTGGAGCAGAGCGACTGAACTGAACAGGGACAGATGTGCGTGAAAGGTCATATATAAAGACATACAGACGCAGGTGCAGGCTGCACAGCTGTCTCTGTCCTCATGGAGGCAGAGGACGGTTCATTCTCACTCAGTGGACAGTGAATGATGTGGTATGACCCGTGGCGCCGCGTATGCTTTGGAAATGGACAAACAGGCATCTGTATTTTCTTGGTGCACTATTTCAACTGATCAAAAAGAAAGAAATAAACAGGAAAGGATGTGATGAAAATAGCAGTTTATAGAGTGAAAACTTCAGGTCTGATCTTGGAAATGCTTGTAAGCTGAAGACATGGGGAAATAAAAAATAAAAAATTCCATTTACAAAACCATGTAATGATCCCACATTTTGCTTTGCGGTGTGTGATTTTCCTTTTTCATGTTTTCACATGGCAGGCTGTGACAGGAACATTAGTCCTCAAATCATCAGAATCATCACAAACTGTGTGCAGTACATGCAGAGCTGTGTGTGGATGGACTGTAAGGGCTTCACTGCAAATGCATTTCATTATTTCATCTAACCTTGCCATGTCTGCCCTCGCGCCACAAAGCTCTTAAGCAGCGAGCCGTCCTAAACACAAACAGGCAGTGATGGAACTGGGTCGTCACGAGCACTCTGCGCTCCTCCACCTCTCTCCTGTCTATACTGTATGTGCTTTTACAATCACTCACTGTCAGTCTCGGGCCACTAGAGGGAGTGACCACTGGGCTCTACATTACAGTGCTAAGCCACACAAAGCTGGTATTGATCTTCAGGAGGAAGGCAGCGGGAGCTAAGATGTGACAGTGTCGATGGCCCTCTGTCGGCATATCCTTCCGCCTCTGCCTCGCTCTCATTTGCTCATTTTGTCTGGGATCGATAGCCGGAGCTCACAAGAAATGCGAGGATAGTGTGACTTCATACAGGCATTGGTAGCACTTGACTAATTAGAGAATCCAGTGCATATGAGAGCTGCAGTGCACACAAGTATCTGTGCACCAGGAGCAAGGATCAGCCTGAGTCTCCATAAGGGACAGTGTGAGATTACAGATAAGACAGATGGATTTAAACAGAATCTCCAGGCAGGGAAAAAATATCATCGTCATATACCATTTATCATACACCGTGCAATATAGAGACAGTGACGCTTCCTCACTTGCTTCAAAGAAAGGAAAATACTTGAATACATGCAAGCACGATAAAGTGTTTTCATTAAAGCGATAAAGTTGAACCCATGCTTGAGCCAAATGGTTACTTTCCGATTCTGAACGTATTTTCTAATTATGAGCAGCGAGTTGAGTTTGAGGCCACAGCTGTAATCTGAAGTGACATAATTATTGCAAACACCCCACGGTGCAGCGAAAGGTCCGTGGATGTCAGAGGAGAAAATTGAAGTCGACTTCCTCAGAGAATAGAACAACGCAGTCAGCAAAAGCAATAATTATAGTGGCCTCAAAAGTATTGATCGCTTTGACCATCAAACGCTGCCCTTCATTTTGTTTTTACCCACAGTCAATACAAGTGTTAATTACTGGGATTATCATATGCCTGTCAAAAAATACACTCATTGAAAAGCCATGGGGTCTTTGTGATGTGTACTGCAAAGTTAGCAGACAGCGTTGAGCGTTTAGCTTTCATCTGGATCTCACAATGAGAAAGTGCGCAGGGTGGAAGGAGAGAGGAAGCCTGGAGGGATTTGCCTAAAACCTTAAAGCCGCGCTACCTGCTGCAGGGGAGCTGCGCACTGTCACGGTGTGTCTGTATTGTAATAATATGCAGTCGTCTCGTGGCACTGAGCCAGAGTGAGCACAGCAAGGCCACTCAGCCGCAGGGATCCAGGTAAAGCACACGCTCACAGCTCGGATGTAAGGTCTCACAACAGTCATATTAGAAAAACAAAAGGCCAAAATAGTTCAATGTTACTTAAAAGCACGTCTTGGAATTCATTAATGATCAATGACACACTTCTCACACATTTGGTCCCGTCTCAAGTAAAGCCTCAAGTGTAGAAATATCTTGCACATGCATCAAGAAAGAGGGAAACTGGTGTACTACGTTATCTCACGTCGGTTACACTTTCAAAATGTGCAAAATACAAACCCGGGTAGAAGTAGTGAAGTGTGAAGTTTTCGGTGTGTGTTTATTGTGTTATTTCTGTTTTTGGCCTCTGATTACTACTGTGTTTCGTTTTATTACAGTTTATACAGTATTCTAAAATAGTGGTAAAAAGTATAGTCATCTGGACTTTCAGCTAAAAAGGATTTTCCTCTCTTTCAACTCTGAAGTTCCACTACTATAGAGACGAGATAAATTCTCCTAGCTACTCCATAATTTAACTAGCTTGTTGTTTTCAGTATCTTAAAGGGACTATACGGAGTTTAAAAATGTTAAAATTATGTATTTTCCTGCCCCTACATGTTCCAGACATGTCCTAAGGTGTAGAATGAGCTCAGACCTGTTCACCACAACTGCCTCCAAAATCCTGCACTGTCACTCAGAAAGGTGTTAATTCAGTCCGAAGCGCCGTCATGCACGAGCTTAATATAGAAGCTGCAGTTACACGTATGACCTGAGGTGGCAGTAGTGAGTATAAAATGGTCAACATGCATCTAGTCTCTTTAAGTTAGTTTTAAGTTATCTTCCATCCATCCATCCATTTTCTTCCACTTGCACCAGCCCCTATGGCTCCTCCTGCTGGTGGTGGGTCCACGGGAGGACGGCCTCATGGTTCTAACCGGGCCGGTTGGTCTCTCATAAGGGGCTTCTGAACCGCTCTTTGTCTGACCCGTCACCTAGGACCTGTTTGCCATGGGAGACCCTTCCACCAGGGGCACGAAGCCCCCGACAACAGAGCTCCCAGGATCATTCGGGCAATCAAACCTTCTACCACGTTAAGGTGGCGGTTCCAAGAGAGAAGTAAGTTATTATAAGTTATTCTGTCACATGCAAAGCACTTACAGAGAATCAAAAGAGAGATAAAAAGTAATCAAGCAAGGTTGTTTACATTAGGCACTAGGCTATGCAGTTTCCACCCCACAGTGTGTTCACAGCGGACATAAGGATTCCTTTACACATGGTTAGACTGGGGATCAGGTGAGGTCAGTTTAAGACAATTATGTGACACCTGCAGCACGGACATAACATCTGTCTGTGCCTGGTAGCCGCTCATGTGTAAAGCCGGTTAGACAGCGGTGAAGAGCAGTGATTGCTAACGCTACATACTTCACCACGCACTGGGTGAAATCATGAAAAGTGCCCACATGAATGAATAGAAAAGAGTATTTGAATGGTCTAGAATTAGCAGTTGTCGTCCAGCAGAGTGAGGTTTAAAGAGCGTCTTTGTGAGTGGAGTCTGTAATAAAAATGAATAGGACCAGTCTGACCGGCCACTGTGGCGAGTTAAGAGAGATGACATCACCCTCATTTGGCGGGTTGGCGAGTGTTAATGTCCATCCATGCCTTTAAACCTTCAGTTATTTTTCAAAACTTTCAGGAAAATAACGGTTCCGTTCATATTGGGTTTATAGTTTTTTTCTGAGACTAAAGCTGGCACAGCCTATGCTATTTTGAATACAGCTATGCAACTTTCGAATCAGTAAAGTGTGTTTATAATAAGGCCATTAACATAAGACACACTACTATTATTAAGACCCAAACTATGGCTCTATATTGCACCGCATCACCTCACCTGCCCCATGCTGCGTAGATCATTAAACAGCAAATTCTCTGTATCCTCCTCTGTCACCCCTGTCCGCAGCCACCCACACTGCTCACAACAAGCCTTTTGGTTGACAGAAGCACCTGTCAGCATATAGCCTGACACAACCCAAGCAGCTCTGGCTCCAGATCTCACCCATCCCTGTTGTAAACACTACTAAAATTTAGAGCACAGTTAAAAAGGGAAGTGCCAGATTTTAAATTAAACACATTACAAATCTCCCAGCCTGCACCAGAGCCACCCTCACTCATATAGTTTTTATTGGACCCACAACAGATTAGGTTTACAACTTCTGCTGCACGTTTTAATTGCTGGTAGTAGTCTGCTTATCAAATCTCGTAAATCCTCCGCTGGCTGCTGTTTGATTACACGCTCATATTAGTTTGAATAATAATGCCTGTGATGATCTATAAAAGTAGAGCTAATAGTGGTAATAGTGTCAAGTTCAAGAAAAGCTTGAAAAGGCAAAACAAAACAAACAAAAAGACATTATAAGATGTCTTATGCCAGTCAGTGCTGGGTGCCGCCGTGAATGGATTCTGGAAGATTTTGTGTCAATTTAGCGCATGCTTCGCTTCGTACAACAGTATAAGTTTAAGTGGTGACAAAATAAACGGCATGTAACTACGGGCGGATCATACTCCAGCCTCCAATTAGCGTTGCACAGCAGCATCAGGGATGACAGAGCGCGGGAAAAACATCTCTCTCACATTTAAGCTGTAAGGTAGATGTTGCCACAATGTACAAATTTACGAGGAGCGTAATGTTTATGCACGCAGCATAGAGTGTGTGGTATAGGAGAACACCCTGTGTTAGGCACAAACACCACACAGCACCACTTTTAAGGTTCAGCCACAGCAAGTCAGGACAATGCACAACATCAGCCCTAACAAATATGAACCTGTTCTGCGGAGTCTAAAGTGCAGTACACAGGACGGGCCATGCACAAAAGTAACAACGTCGCCAGGGCGCACGAAGCTCCATCATGTGCTTTTGGAGTTTATTTTGTAGCCAAGAGAGCACTAACGTTTTAATGAATTTAATTTGAGCTATTTTCCTAAACGAGCCAGTGTCACTTCCGGATAATAAAGTTGACAAAGAATATGATTCAACATAATCATTAAAGGTGAATAATTAGGCCTACTGTATTTTCTTTTTTGGCAGAGCAGATGATCAAATATGTCTGATACAACAATACATACAACAAATAAAAAAATAAAATAGTGATTGTTTTATATAGCAACAAGTACAAGAGAATACAATGAAACACATTTCTTGATTAATAAAATCATGTACACAAAAGTACATGCACCGAATGCATACATTTTTGTCGTGGTCCAAACTAAGTCCTAATTATCATATAGAGGTGGGCCATATCGTATCGCATATATCGTTATCACGATATATTTTTTTTTATATCATTGTGGACACGATAAAATTGATTGCATAAACACTGACTGTAAAACACGGGGACAGGTGCTTAAAAAGTGAAATTAAATAAAGGATGTAAATTGCTTGAGTAGATCATATTTCCTGTTTATTAAAATATATATGTATATATATAACTGAATTAATCTTCCCAATAGGGGTAAGGCTGGGATTGTCAATTATATCGTCAAATATATCGTCATCCTGATATTTGTTTAATATATCGTGATAGATTTCAGGCCATATCACTCTGCCTATTATCCAAACACATTTTTTGCATCCCGATTATTCACAGGAATTATATTATAAGCATTGAACCAGTGGTTCTCAACTGGTGGGTCGGGACCCAAAAGTGGGTCATGGAACCAATATCAGTGGGTCACGAGGCAGGGAAAATTATCGAAACACTACCTGTAAATGTTATCAGGTTGTTTTGATCATTTCCATCTTTAAAAGCTTTTCTAATGCTTATTCAATTAGAATATGGGTTATTTGGATCACGGCTTGTACTCAGGTGATGGTCCCGAAGCCATACCACAACGTCTGCTTCATTTTAGTCCACTACTATAAACCAGAGATCACCTGTTACCTACTAATAAAAGTAGTAAAAACGCTATCAAAGTACTCCAGCTCCAGAACTGTACTTTTACAGACACATACATGCTTTTTCCACAGAAATGGTTGGCTTAGCGACCTAAGCCGAGAGGCAGCAGTGACAGCACACAGACAGAGGAGGGAGGAGGAGAGAGGTGGAGAGAGTCAAGAGGAAAGATGAAAATCTGGAAAGAATTAAGCGCTGAGCTATAGTTGCTGCATATTTGCGGGAGTGAGTCAGTGAAGGCAGCAGGAGTGGGGACCAGGGTGTGAGCGCCTCTCCATTAGTGGCTACGTTTTACAGAACACAAGCGCACAAATCCAGCTTACGTCTCGTTGCTTAGTTTACATGCTTTGTCAATAGGCTGTTTACTGCTGTTAACTTTTAAACAGTTTAGCGGAGAGGAGTCAAGTGGCAGCTCCACCTCTCAAAGTCAAAGTTCAGCGTGGGGGATAAGTGAGGATGGCTGCCAGTGACCCGAGCCATGTCAACACACCAGACTCCGCTTGAAGCATTGAGGACTGGAGCTGCAGGCCTGTTTTCAAGCCCTGGCACTGACGCCTGGGGGAGTTGAAAAACACTATAACTCATGATTTTGTGATTTCACATTTAAATGCTAATTTGTAATTGTTATACAGCTTTAAAATACTGAAAAAACATTATGATTTTAGCCTTATTACCTCTTCTTTAAAACCAGCTGATTACCAGAGATTGAACAGACGATCGTGCAAAAGTTCGAACAAACCCAAACAACCCAGTCCAGTTGACAACTATGAAGGAAATCTCCTGAACGACGGAGAGATACACAGACATTCATTGTAAAAACTACACCTGTGCTTCAGGTACCAGCTTATTCAGGTGATACTTGTCTTTGTACAATTTGGAGACCAAATGTATTGTTTTTGTCCTCTTTTAGGCTATCCCTTGTTCAAAACCCCTTCGATCAAGGCTTAGTGCTGTTTTAGACCCAGGTTTAGGCCTAGACAGTCCTGAACAGGTTTAGATCTGATGCTTCTCAGTGAGCTCCATATTTTCTTTGGTGGTCCTTGATGTGAAACGTTTTGAGAACCACTGCACTGTGTCATTTACATCATGATTTATTGGTGACAGGAAGTGCACAAGGACCTCATGCTGCCTAAAGAAGGACTTTTACACTCCTGCTGTGCTGCTCCTCTCTGGCTAAAAACCTTTTTGCTGTGTCCGCTCCTTTGTTGCGCTTGAGTCGAGGTCGTGATTGTAAACTAATCAGGACTATTTGAACATTATATTTTCCATACACAGGCTCAACAAACATCTATGTATGCGACTGATATTTCTGCAACCCACAGAAATGTCCTCCCTTATGCTTTATGGATGTGTTCTTGCACCTGACAGTAGAGGACACAGAGGAGAACCCTGTGAAAGCACCAGTCCTCTGAACACAAACACTCTTATGCTAAAGCAGCAGATTAACCACACACAGGCCACTTAACAAAGACTCTGGCAGTGAGAGGTGCAAAGTAGAGCCATTCTCTAAAAAAAGACAAGGAAGTAAAATAGGGGCATATTTTCATTATTGTTTACAACAACACAATAAGGTATGGATTAAGCTGATATTCAGTGGATTGCTCGTCCACTGACCATTATAGTCGCACACACTGTAGAATGAAGACTTAAACATGACTTAATAACGTTCAAGTATAATACATATAACCATAAACCAGTGAACTTGAACTATTGGTCCCTAGTCTATTTGAAGTAGTCCTAAAACATTTCAGTGTTAGTTCAAAATAAACCATTCATGTGACATTGTCAGATTGAACAATAATAACTTTATATTATTGTTATTTCATCTTATTTATTTTCTAAGCGATTATTCTTATGTGTTTATGGATATTTTAGATAAAGTGTTGAAGGGGAATGGATATAGGTGTGTATATGCAACTAAAGGTAAACTCATATGAATGTAAGGGAATCACAAAAATATCCAACAATAAATGAATAAATCCATGCTGTTCACAAGCAACTGATATAACAATGAATAGAGTTGGGGATCAAAAAATGTATTACTTCAGGGGTGCTCAAAGTGCGGCCCGCGGGCCAAATGCGGCCCTCAGACTACTTGTTGGGGGACCTCTGGCTTCTTGTTGAATTGGCACACATTTCCAGAGGTGATACGTCTTACTGCAACACACTTTTAAAGGAGTACTAAGTAACCCATGCCCCTAGAGGTCATAAGTGCCACTGCAGGTGTAGTAGCATGTTGCGTATTATTCCTTGCTAATTGTCCGTGAGAGTAAACATTACGCTGACAGAAAAGACAAAGGGAGAGGGGATATTGTACATCCAATAACACAATGGAGATAAAAAAAAATTCACTCAAATCTGGCTGTTTAAGTGGTGCTATCCCGCAGTTAGCTTTGCCCGTTTGCCTGTTAGCTTCTTCTTCATAATTCCATTAGTGGGTATTGGTGCCCCCCTCCTGGAACCGCCACCTTAACGTGGTGGAGGGGTTTGAGCACCCGAATGATCCTGGGGGCTCTGTTGTCGGGGGCTTCGTGCCCCTGGTCGGGTCTCCCATGGCAAACAGGTCCTAGGTGACGGGTGAGACAAAGAGCGGTTCAGAAGCCCCTTATGAGAGACCAACAGGCCCTGTTTGAATCGTGAGGCCGTCCTTCTGTGGACCCACCACCTGCAAGAGGAGCCATAGGGGCTGGTGCAATGTGATTCACGACCCGGAAACGGAAAAGTGGAAGAAGATGGATGGATGGATGGTATTGGTGCTCCGAGGGACGGTTTTAAACCTCTCTTAAATGCACTCAGTCAAATATTTGGCTGCATTGAGCACCAATTTGTAGCCCTCTATACTGTATACACTTCAATCCATGGCCCACGATGAAAAATGTCACAGTTTTGGGGGAATTTCAACAGTGTGATCTGAAACAAGTAGACAGGCTTGCACTGCATTTAATTATGGTGTTAATTCTTGAGAACAGCAAACTCATGCATTTTTTATTAATTAGACTTTAATAATTCTAATTTTTGCATAACAGAAAATGATGCTGAAACTTGTTTATTTATTAAGGCTCTCACCAGTCGGTCCAGCAGTGATTTAGACTGATGCTGCGGCTTGTCATTACTGAAACAGCATGTTGACAGTGTCGTTTATAATTTATTATGGAGTATTTACTGAACTCAGTTGCAGGCAGCGGTCCAATTAGAGCTGTCATAGACTATCTAGGAAGGTCTGTAAAGTACACAGCTGTTTAAGAAGAGTCTATAATGCATGCACCAGTGGACATGAATGAAAGGTAAAGGAAAAGTGAAAAGAATTGATTATTTTTAAGGGGGTTTATTGTGTGTGTTACATTTTTCTAAAGGCAACAGTTAGCGTGTGGAGCTTGCCTGGAGCCACTGGAGCCAGAACTCCCCTGAAAATGAGATTCTGAAATCGCTGAGGGGATTTTCTGGGTTTAAGGTTAAACATTAATTAATATTTTACAGAGAATTATTGGTGTTTATTCAGTATCTTCAAGGATTAAAAAAGACAATAAACGGTTCTCTAGTAAAACATCAGATTCTGGGGTGAAGGAGATTACATTGATATTGATCGAGGCGGAGATATCTATTATTTCCTTTTATCCTGCTGCTGTCTCCGCATGTGACTAATTCAACCGTTTCTGATTGGTTCAAATCATCTGTGTTTAATATACCTGTGCACAACAGACATTTACGACTGCAAGCCTGAACATTGATCCAATAATCGTTTTACTGTGCTGTCAGAAAATGTTTTTTATTACGACACAGAACAGATGTTATCGCTTTTATAAACAAAGATAATTATAAAGTCTTCCATGACATCCTCTCTGTGTTCACTCATGTAGGTGTTTCCTAACTTTGCATAACCAAATGTGGTGAGAAGGTAGATATTACACTTTCAAGGACTTCTAGTAAATCTTTGTTGCTGTGTGACATTTACTGAATACGTCCAGCTTCACTACAACTGCAGTTTGATTCTGTTACAATCGACATAATATATCAAATCAGAGTGAGAGCAGGGACGTGCACAGGTAGAGCCCAGGTGGTGCTCAAGTCCCCGTGTTTCCTCCTTTTGAGAAGATGGTACAGCCCATCTCTGTGAGACGCGGGAGTAAAGTAGACTGTAAATTCGCTAACTTTATGAGCGAGCCAGGGCGACATGACTGGATTATTAAGGGGAAAGGAAACGAAAGGGCCGTCAGGGCGAGGACATCAGCACCGCTGCGCATGTCGAGACCGTCCGGACAAAGTCAGCGGTAACAAGTCACTCACTTTAGCGGTTCTGTTTGTCGCGCCATAAAATGTTCTGAAAATGAGCTGTAGGGCCTGGGCTGAGCATAGACCAGGGCCAGAGCAGAGTGAGCTGAGCTAAGGAGACAGAAGGGAGAGGAGGAGAGAGAAGGGTGAGGAGGTGCCTGGGTTCTGGACACTGTGCATCTGTGTGAGGAGGACAGGAACAGGATTATAGTTATTTAACATATTTTTCACATGGACAAAAATATCCATGTCATGATGTTGACAAACCAGATTTAGGCTATAGTACATTTGCATCATTTATTTGTATTTGTGCTAAACTTAAGTGCAGTGCAGAGCCTTGTGATTGTCCTCTACATCGTCCTTTAAAGTCTATGTAGTTTACTATTAGGTTCACATAATTGGACATTTTATGTTGCTGTGTTAATCAATCTGTTAGTGTCACTAATTACAGAAAAATCACTTTTTTTGTCTTTTTTTGGGGGGCGGGGGGTGGGGGTGTTGTGCCCTTTTGTCTTGGTTGAGCACCTGCCCCTCAAAATGTTTGTGCACACCACTGAGTGAGAGTATATTGTTTCTTTCAGTATATGAGTAGATTACGTCCAAATCCAGGAACACCAAAAAAAGTATTTTACTTTGAAGAAGAGCTTTTAGAGAAGTCCATTACTTGTTAAAAACAAACCAAAACATAATTACATCATTTAGACCCTGGATTGGTAGAAAGGGAAGTCTCTATGGAGCAGTATTGCCTTTCTTTGTATAGAAGAGTCAGGCGTCTCACCAGGCTAAAACCTAAAATTAAGATTTTAACACTCCACAATTATAAGTTGTGATAACCTTAAGTGACAAAATAAATCTGACAATTATTCTGTAAAACATGCGACTCAGGTCAGCTAAGAAACATAGTTTGAAACTGAAATGTTACAACACATTGAAAAGATCTTTTACTGTTTTAGGCTTTTCAAATCACAAGGTTTTTTTTTAGGGATTTGTCCTGGTGACAAAAGAAGTGATCTTCCATTTGCTGGCCAGAATGAAGTTGGCAAAGCTAAGTGAGCTAAGAGCTAAAAGCTAAGAGCTTCAAGTAGAGAGTCTAAGAGTTGAAATTATTTTTAAAATATATTGACAAAGATAAAACTGATCATTAATCCCACATGGTTAGATGCTCTATTGGTATGGTATATGATCTTTGTCATTTTGTCATTTAGCTATAGTATAATAGAATCACTACTTCTACTCTTTAAAGCAGTACTAAGTAACTTGTTTACCTTATTTAATCTTTTCTGTAGTCCCTCTGGGGGTAATACAAGTGTTAATGGGATGTTTGGGGGGTCGTTCATCTCCCCCTGGTGTCTCTGGCCAGAAAACCACAATTGCAACTTCACTGCCTCCGGGTCTGAGTCACCAATGCAAGGAATCACAAAGAAGAAGCTCGCAGGCTAATGGGCAAAGCTAACTGTGGGCTAGCGCCACTTAAACAGCATTAACAGCCATGTGTGAGTGAAAAAAAAAGTATCCATTGTGTAATTGGATGTACAATATCCCTTCCTCCCTTTGTCTTTTCTGTCAGCATAGTATTTACTGACGAACAATTAATGAGTAAAAAAACGCAACATGCTACGACACCTTAGCACTGCTTTAAGGTGCACACCAAAACTCCATGTTTTATTGATCTGATGATCCTAAAACTGTTGCTCACTACTTATACAATTACATCCCCTAAAGAATAACTGTGAAAGGTTCAGACAGCAGGCAAGATGTGACCCCTGTGTATAGCACCGTGCCCACTTGAGCAGCTCATTAGGTGTAAATGAGTGCAGAGGAGGGGGCAAGTCAGCCATTGAGGGGCTCTACGGGGCGTTCCTACAGCCACAGGGCCAGAGGCTGAGAGGGTGGGACAGACAGACAGACAGACAGACAGTCACTGCACATCTCCTACTGTGTGTCTGCGGAGGAGACACTGGACTCCAGTGTTCATTCATGATTCTACACAGGAGACCCAGAGAAGTGCATGGAGCTCTTATCTGGATGTTTACAGAGGCTTGTGCAGCAACAATTTGTACCTAAGTTTTGTTTTTCCTCTCATTGATTGATCTTTGTTGTAATACGTTTTTTGTTCTGTTCAGTATGTGAGGATATTTATCTAGAATTTAACTTCGTCATTTTTGTTTAACTCTCACACAGGCTTATTTCAGCTGAGCAAAAACTGACACATTCATTAATAATGCTTTTCCATACACTCAAAGTCGCTGCACAACCTCGTTTATTGTTCATAGACACACTCCGCACAGACAGGCCCGGGGATCAAACTCGGGACCCTCCAGCTGTGCAGCACGAGCGCTGTCCATTGCGCCACTGAGCCGCCCTGCATAACTTTGGAAACTGTGGCTACATGAACCAGTGTGCTGGGAGAAGATTAGGGCTAAAAGGATTCTTCACATAAAAGAGCAGCTTATAATAAAAGGAGTGTGGGAATTTCCTGGCGTAGCATCGCAGAGTAGAGATGTATATCTGCAACAGCGGGAGCAGCAGGCTGACAGAACCATGGAAACATTACACTTAATCAGGTACACTGTAGAGAGGTATTTCCAGCTAGCACAGCATATTACTGCCTCCACGCACTCAGTAATGACTAAAATGTCCAAAAGTTAAATTTTGATAATTGCTTGCTGAACTAACATCTGTATTTCCCATCAGAACAAATGTTACGCCGGTTGCATTGATTGTGTAGTTATAGCAACAAAATCAGCATTTCTATGGCAGTGATAAAAACGCCAGGGGAAAAATCAATTTGGCTGTTGCAGTCACTTGGTGCAGGCTAAGAGGCCTCACAAAGTGCACATATCAAAGGCAGCTGGCGCGCCTTCAAACGCCCGGATGGAAGGAGACAAATAGTGCTCATCCCATCTAATCCTGTTTTAAAGGTGCAGCGGCTCAGCGTATTCATAGCTGCTCATGTTATACATGGATAAACACATTAAGATTTGTCTCAAAAAAAGATGTCTGCCACATCCGCAACATCTCTCAATGATCACGCCGGGACGTTTTCACAGCGTTTAACCTCTTAACCTTTTACCACCCGCCTAAACCGAATGCTCTCTCTCTTCTTTGCCTAAAGGCCTGAGCAAAGCGTCATTTGAAAGCTAAGACCCACAAAACTGATCTTTATCCTCACGTTGTTGCCGATATTTTCATGTTTCTATTACTTTCATTTTTGCCACTTTTTTTCTCACTTTTTTGTTGCTCTTTTGTCACATTTTTGTCTCTTGTTTGCTGCTCTTTGGTTGCTTTTTTGTCATTTTTTTTTGTCACTTTTTAAAAAAAATGTGTTGCATTTACATCCTCATTTTCTTCACATTTTTCGTCTCCATTTGGACAAAGAAGAAGCTGTTAGATTTGGGTAAAGCCAAACTGGAGTAAATGTGATTGGTTCAGGTGGGAGTTAAGAGGTAAACCCCCACTTTAACTGAGCGCATTTTCTCCAGTTCAGCTTTACCCAAGACCTTCAAAAGTGACATTTGTGTCACGTTGTCGCTGCGTTTTTGTCACATTTTTTTCAGTATTTCTGTTGTGTTTTCATCTCTTTTTGGTCGCTTATTTCTATGGCTTTTTTATTGTGTTTTTGTGACGTTTTTTTTCCGTTTTCAACCTCGTTTTCATCTCTATTTTGACGCTTTTTTCAAAAAGCTTTTAGATTTGGGTAAAGCCAAACCGGAGAAAATGTGCTTATGGATGGATGGATGGATGGATGGATGTGGATGGATGGATGGATGGAAGGATGGATATGATGATGATGATGATGATTATTATTTTGATTATTACTATTATTATTATTATTATTATTATTATTATTATTATTATTATTATTATTATTATTATTATTATTATTATTATTATTGTTGTTATTATTATTTATACAGGTAGCCTCTCTTGAGACTCATTGTCACATTTGCGAGACAGATCTGTTTAAACAGTTTTACAATTTCATAGACAAGATAAATATTCATTCAATTAAAACAATTACAACAGCATTAACAACTTAAAAACAAGAGCATTCACAAGGTGGACACTCCTTCACAAGGGATTTAAACGGGTCATAAGACTATCCACACACAAAGCCTTCTGTGCCTCATTCCAAACATATGGTGCAAAGCAGCAAAAAGCCTTCTTACCCCATTCTGTCTGAACACGGCGCGATGAATGATGATAAAAACACACAGGACATTACAAGAACAAATATATTTCGCTTTGATTGATTTCCAAATTTGTAAAACGATGCCCATTTCAGGCTTTAAAATACAAATGACCAGCGTTTCCCATATCAGAGCGTCACAACATGAATATCTAAGTTGATCATGCCCCACCTTTCCACACTGAACCTGTTCTCTTTCCTTAACAGCGCAGAATGCCTTTGAACGCAACTTCTCTTCCAACTGTTTCTTGTCACACACAGCTCTCATTATGTTTGCGTGTGCTTTAGCTTTCAAAAATCCAGATCCTGCTTTGGAAAAATCTACATCCCCCTCACCCCGCTCCCTTTTCGCTGTGCAGCTGGGAAACTTCACCCCCTTTTACCATTTCGCCAAGCACACACACAAACTCACGCAGGTCAGAGGGTCAGCGGACACGCCCTGACAACCCGCAAGGGGAGGGAGAGAAGTCCCAAAAAAAGAAGCCAGCAATGCTCCATTCTTCCGAGCCAGTTTAGAAGACACAACCGTTTCTCTGCCTCGAGGAAAAGTTGTTAGGAAGACACTGAGCCCATGCTGTCGCCGCTCAAGAACAGACTGATCGCTCTTTGCTCGGCTGTAGATGTGAAGGCAGAGTGTGAAGTGTGCATTTATTAAAACACCCTTCTTAACGCGTCTTGTTGTTGTTGTTGCAAGTTCTGAGAAACAAAGAGAGAAAGTGCAGATGTCCAATATCTCGCTCAAGAACAATCCAATTCTTCTCTTTTTGAAGCTACAATCTAGACATGCCCCCACACACTAATGGAATCACGAAGAAGAAGCTAACAGGCTAGCGGGCAAAGCTAACTGCGGGATAGCGCCACTTAAACAGTATTTACAGCCAAGTTTGAGTGAAAAAAAATATCTCCATTGTGTAATTGGATGTACAATATCCCTCTGTCCCTTTGTCTTTTCTGTCAGCGTAGTATTTACTCTCAATGACAATTAATGAGTAAATATTACGTATATGGGTGATTGTGAATAAATATCCATATGGATCCAATTTACACTTGACTTTATTTGTATGTGATAAATAAGTTCATATTCCACCAAAAAATGGCTAAAAAGAGTGGAAAATTGTGTTTCCCAAAAGACTCTACTTTCCCCCTTGTCGAGGCCACGCCCCCTTCTATGGCGAGATACCGTCTGTATCTATGCTACGACACCTGCAGTGGCACTTATGGCCTCTAGGGGCATGAGTTACTTAGTACTGACAACAGGGTCAACTGGATCTGCAAAGGAGGAGCAGTTCGCCTGAGGTGTTAAAGGCAATTTTTGAGTAGGAATTTACAGTTACAGCTCAACAATACCATATGTAAGCAACTCAACTGTACATTATACGAATACAGTACAAATGAAATATACTATTATGACATTTTACACTTTTGTTCTTCATTTGGTCAGGGCTAGCAGAGAAAACCCTGCTGGTCCTGACGTCCCACGACTGACGTAACGTAAGTGATAATAAATAACACAAACATTTCTAAAGTCCTTCCCTTTGCTGACTCAGGAACCAATGAGAATCCCCGATGCCAGAGCACAGGGAACAAGGTGGGGCTTTCAGGTCAGTTCAGGTGGGGACTGGGGAGAGGGATTGTTGACTTGAAACTTTCAGGAACTTTTGTCGCCTCAGTAACATACTTTTATTATCATACTCTTGCCATCTTCCACATTTGTCTCACGTTTTCTCCATTCCAGGCAGGCAGGGGTGAAAAAGTCATGCTTATGTGCATGCAGTGTCCCTCCGTAGGTGAAAGCAGCATTCCTCCACTGTGGTTGTTCCCTTTAGAGGCGCCTGTGTTTGTGTGTTTGTGTGTTTGTGTGTTTGTGTGTTTGTGTGTGTGTGTGTGTGTGTGTGTGTGTGTGTGTGTGTGTGTGTGTGTGTGTGTGTGTGTGTGTGCGTGCGTGTGTCAGCCAGCGACCTACTTCTCAATTGAAGCCAAATTCAGGGAGGCTAATTATTCATTCCCCGTATTTGAACTGGATCTTCTAAGAGAGAGAGGCTCCTATAAGACAGGCCCTTAAGGAATAAAGGAAACGGAGTAGGCCATGATTGGCACGCACACACCCCCACCTTTTATTTGCCAAGAAAGTGAGCGTGCTTGCCGAATTCACTACCTTCAAAAATCAGAATTACAACAAGACAGCACCACACAGTGTAAGAGAGAGGAGAAAGAGGAGGAGGGGAGAGAGTGAGGGCTGAGAGAGGCAAGCGTCACAGGAAACAACCAGTGCCAAGCAAAACTTGTTGACACAGAACAGTCTGTATGGGAGTCATTTGAGTGGGAGAAGTTCGTTTTTTCCTCAAATCAGATCGGAGGCACAAGCTTAATTGTTACACCCAATTATTACGGCTACATTCATCTGGCCTTACTTAAATAACATAATATATTAATAGCTTACACCAGTAAACTAAAAGCATTATATTCAAGTTTATTTCTTACAATGTACAGTATTATTCTTTAAAAGGAAGAAAAGCCAGATGAGGCAAAATACTGCAGTACAATGGATGCTTGATTGTGTTCATTACAGTCTTTTTGCAATTTTATTTTTCATTCATTCATTTACATTCATTACACATGTGTCTTTAGGAGAACTATTTTTTTCCCCTCTTCACAAAGGTGTCGCACTCTCTCATTCACTCTTCTGTGTTCACTCTCTGCTTTATTTTACCCTAATTGAGTCGGGTGGCACTTGTCTTGTAAATGTTTAATGCCTTTCATCCGCTTCCTATTCACCGATTTATAAGTACGAGCCATAACCTTAAAAGGGTTACTGGATAGGCCCGATGTGGGGAGAATGACCAATTTCACCCACATTATCCGGTCAGACACCTGTCCTCCAATGCATTGACATGTATCTCGTCCACCTTGCTCACAGCTTGAGACAAAGGACAACTTCTCCTCTTGGTGAATGTATCAAACCAACGGTGCCTCCATAGACATAATTATACAACATGACAGGCCCCATCTCTCATCGTGGAATCATCCAGGGTCCATTTAGCCACTCATCCTGCTCATCGGGAGATCAGGGGGAACACTATAGAGGCAGTTTGAAATTATCAAGCGGGTGACGGACTCAACTCACTGAACAACTGCAGAGGAGGGGTACTCAGCCAAAACACTTCAGCTTGACCGCGCTTCAATGAGGGGTATCAGAATCACAATGGATAATGAGAGAGTCAACCGTTGCAATCCCCTCTGTGCAAACAATAAAAATACATTCATTTCTTTATCTATACAGCCACAAGCGACTGGATAGATGCTAACGAAGAATTGAAGGTTGAAGGAATAGGCCACCGTTTTTACATGCTGAGATATGTTCTTAACTGAGCTTAGACGAGTTGATGTGTACATGTCATGCAAAAAGACCAAAGAAGCTGTTAGCGTTTAGCCTCTCCTCCCCTACTCTATGGGACCGAACGGGGGTGAAATTAGAAGCGACCAAGCTCTTCCGCACAGTAATATCTTCACTCTACTGCGCTGACGTTAAAAGTGTTCCTAAGGTGTTATTTATGCCTTACAATTAGACCCTTTCGCTGCTGACATTATCAGTGACATCAGCTGGAGGCAGGAAGTGATCAAGAGAAATAAGATGAAACTAAAACTAGCGATCAAAAGTGTAAAACTTCAATTAAAAAATGTGGTCCTGTTGTGGCTTAATTAAGGTGCAAGAACAAGAGGAATAGATACAGATCTCTGGAATCGCCCATATAAGGGGGAAAACAATTTGGAGAAAAATGTCAACTTTCTCTAATTAATCAAAAACTACTTCAACAAATACTGAATTATGAACATAGTTTTCTACTAAATAAAGGTACAGAGACATGGAGAGGAGCAAAGTGGTTCAGCAGCCCATAAATACATAAATAACAAAGAAAGCTAACATGGAGCTTCATCTTAGCATCGAGCTAATGCTAACGTTAGCTAGCGCTAGCGACGACAGCCCTTATTTCACTTCTACTGAACAATCTGCTGTCAATAAATATCCATATGGGCCTGATTTAGACTTGATATTATTTGTATGTGATAGATACGTTTAACGCCAATTTCGCAAAATATTCTATTTTCGACCCTTCGGCGAGGCCACGCCCCCTTCTGTGACATTTGAGATGATAAAATAAGGTTTATCTGATATTTACAACAACAGTTACACATTTGTTTATCGTTATTCTGACAACAGCTACAATAGAAATACGTTTGTTAAGTGGTGACGTCACAGCTTTACTTCCGGGTCCACAGATGTGCGAGAAACTACAAAAAACCTCTTTAATACCACAATCAATATTTCGTAAACTCAACAGAGAGTTACTGAACATACTTATTAATCAGGCCCATTAGCCAAAAATGCTGAACCTACTGCTATAAAAGTATTATTTACCAAAATCGGTACATCCGGGTTAGCAGAGATAAATGCTAATGGCACAGCAGCTACGCTAACCCCGGAAGTGACTTTAGTAAATATTACTTTTTTAGCAGTAGGTGCAGCATTTTTGGCTAATGAGTCTGAGAAAAAAGTAGGTTCAGTGACTCTCCGTTGAGTTTCAGAAATATTTATGTTTTTTATGTTTTTTTCTTGCATGTTTGCCGGTCTGCTAGCGGGTGGAAGCGGAAGTGGTGACGTCACACTCAACAAACGCACAGATAAGAATCTAGCTTCCCGCCTCCAGCTAAGCCCGGAATGTTTACAGACAATTAAAGGGTCTATATAGGCCCAGTACCCCTTTTTATCAGCTTAGAAAATTGACATGTTTAATTTTGTGTACTTGGATCGTGTAACTACTCACGTAACCGTATTTAAATTGGGAAAACGTGGAAGAGCTTGATCGCTTCGAACTTCACCCCCGTTTGGCCCGTTTGGCCCCAGAGGAGAGGAGGAGAGGCTAAATGCTAACATCATCTTTGGTCTTTTTGCGTGACTGAGCGCACACGTAAAGACCAGACAGGTACGCATCAACTAAGCTCAGGTAAGAACATATATCACTATGGAAAAACAATGGCCTGTTCCTTTAAATCAAATGGAGGGGACATATTTCTACTTCCCTATAAGAAAAGCAATAAAGTATAACTTCATTCTAACTGCAGAAACAAATCATTTGCTGCTTCTGCTGATAGAAGGATCAAGTCACCCAAACCCGCAATTTCTCTACTCCTCTACTCTCAGTGTAAGCACTTCGGTATTCTGCAGACATATTGGGTAACCGAATGTATTATGGCAATGGCAATGGCAATGGCAATGGCAATGGCAATGGCAACTTTATTTATAATGCACTTTAAAACAACTGAGTTGACCAAAGTGCTACAAAGGTCAAACATAACATAAAATACAATACAAAAGGTGCATCGAATACAAATAAATAAAATCTGGTAAAATGTCAAAAACTCAAGCTGTGTTAAAAGCCAAAGTGAACAAGTGCGTTTTAAGAACAGCTTTAAAAACAGGCACAGAAGAAGCCCGTCTTATGTGCAATACTGTATTACTCAATCATCTTACAAAAGCTGAATCCCCAATTGATTAGTGGAATAGAGTACAGTGTGAATGCAGTCTTCTGAAACAAGGTGCTACAATATCCATGAAAACATGCAGGCACGCTGTCCATTTTAAAATGACAGGGATCAAACTAATCTAGGAGTGTATTGTAAAGTTCCTTCGAGGGAGTGTAAACATGAATATTTGTGTGGCAAACCTTTGAGTGTCCGCTGCCCAGAAAGCAAACCAGAGTGAGAATATTAAAACATCAGCAAGTTGCCTTAAGTGTCAAAACAAGCCTTTATTCAATTTTTAATAGTAAACTAGAAGCCACAGCGGCCCCCTAAAATAGACACTGAATTATCCATGGAGCATGAATAAATGAGAGCACATGGCTGCAAATCCGTGGCAGTAATAACCTGGAGCTAACCTGTATCCTGGAGCAGGTGGTGGCGGGCGCGTGCAGGAGAGGCTTTGTCTCCGCAGGCCTGATTATGAGTTCACAGCCAGACGTGGACAGATGGAGCCAGAGGTGAGCCCTCCCGCCCGCACTCTCACAAGCACGTTTGGCAAACATTTTTCCACTGGACAATTACCTCCTGACCTCTGCCAGCCCACACACACACACACACACACACACACACACACACACACACACACACACACACACACACACACACACATACACTGACACGTTGGTCAATTATGGACGCACAAAAGAGACACTAAAAGCCACAAGTTTCCTGTCGCCATCTGAATATGCTCATATCACCACATTATCCTCCAGCGTTCTGCAAGTAAAATGACAAGTTTGGCAGCAAATTGTTTCGGTTTGAGTAGGTTTTCTTTCACAACAGCCGCAAGTTTGATGTTTTAATGCCAGATGGAATGGAAATGCGTTGGGCTGCAAGATTTGGGAAAATTATGTAGTTAAAATTTTTCTGACCTGTACTGTAATAGTGGTGCATTTTATGTTTTAACATTGTTAATCAGTTCAGAATTTTACAGACACAGACCTAGGGCTGTGCAATTAATCGAAATTCGATTACAATTTCGATTATTACACTAAACGATTACAAAATTAGCATAATCGGGGGGGAAAAACCTGTGTTTCAAAAAAAAAAATTATGTAATTATTTGTATTTATTTTTTTTGCAAAGTAGACTTGCATTATTTCATGGCGCTGGGATTATTTTCCCTTCGCATGTCATGCTTTTGCCTGACATAAAAACAAACAGTGCTGTGTGATGATGTCATCAGGCCGCGCTGCTCAGTTTACTTGTGCAGGTGTGAGAGCTGGCCAGCAGGGGGCAGGTGTGAAGCAGAGACCTCTCCTTAACTGAGGCAAGCTTGAAATCATTTGTACTTTTATGACTGTTCAGAAACCGAGAGGATCTTTTTCCTCATGTTATCAGATTTTTTTTTCCAGCATTTTTTTGTTGGGTATTCAACTCATTTTTGTAACTTTTTTGTCATTTTTTCCTCACATTTTTTTTATTTTTTATTTTTTTGTCAAACTTTCATCACATTTTTGTATTTTTTTTTTGTCAAATTTGAATCACACTTTTTCATCAATTTTTGTCATTTTTGGTCACATTTTTGTCATTTTTTTTGTCACATTTTGTCACATTTTTGTCATTTTTTTGTCACATTTTTGTCATTTTTTCGACCATTTTTTGTCAATTTCTTGTGACATTTTTGTAACATTTTTGTGACATTTTTGCCACTTTTTCATCCATTTTTCATCTTTTTTGTCAATGTTATCTCACTTTTTTGTCACATTTCCATCATTGTTTTCGTCTCAGTTGTGTTGCTTTTTCACAGCTTTTTTCCAGAAGCTTTTGGACTGGGGTAAAGCCAAACTGGAGAAAATGTGCTCGGTCCAGGTGGGAGTTAAAGGCAACAAATAATCGCTTGAATAATCGTGATTTCAATATGACTAAAATAATCGTGATTATTGCTTTTTCAATAATCGAGCAGCCCTTGTCACCCAAAGTGCTTCACACGGGACAATTAGTCATTCACTTCATTCTTGAAACCACTCACTCCCGCAGCACTCACACGGGCACTTGGTATTCCCTCACGATCTCCTATCCAGGTACTGACCGCATTAAACTACAGGCTCGTTAAAATGGTGTGATGTGACATGAACACAGCCTATTATGAATCCACAAAGAGACACCGACTGCTGCGTCTCCTGTCACAGTCTGAATAAGCTTAAACGTCCACATTAGCCTCCAGCGCGAACACATTTGGCAGCAATTTGTTTATTGTTGTTCATTCCCCTTGTTTTAAACTCAATGCCTCCAGTCATGTCCAATTCACTCGCTTTCCGTTCAGCTAATTGCATTATCTTTGATTATTTTCTCATAAGCATAGCCGCTGTAATCCACTTGTTGGTGGCATATCTCCACTGCAGCAGCCACCCAGCCGTCGAGCTGATAATGCACACTCACTTTTGATTCAATTCATATCTTATCCCGCTTCTTTTTTTTCCAGGGTAAATTTCATGAAAGCCAAAAGCCATTGTGAGAATGAGATCATTTTAGGCACTTAACAGGTGAGTGATAAGTTGGTTTCTCTAACGCCAAGTGATATACAGAGTTATTTGCATATTTCTACTCCCAGATGCAATTTAGTTTTGTATTTTGCACAGCCGATCTCAAAGTTAAATATGCACATAAATGTATCGTAGACAGTGTGTGTTAAGACGCGCAGGAACAACATTAACCCCGAGCTAGGATTGATTCCACTGAATGTCTTTCTGCTGGGTTTCCCCTTATTTGTATTCCTCTCAGTTCTACAGCAGTTTCAAGAAAAGAAGAAAAAAAAATCATGCTGCAGTTGAAGACATGTCCCAGAATGCCCTGTAGAAACAAAAATTAATTACACTTTGTTAATTTCTATCCACAGCTTGAAAGATGCGTGACAACAACCAACACCTCGACAAGGATTTGCATCGGTTTGCTTCAGTGTTTTCAGTGCTGACTTAAAGCAGAACTAAGTAACTCATGCCCCTGCAGGTGTCGTAGCATGTTGCATTTTTTTTACTCTTTAACTGTCCGTGAGGGTAAATACTACGCTGACAGAAAAGACAATGGGAGAGAGGGATATTGTTCCTTGTGCCACAACCCAATTACACAAAGGAGATCATTTAACTTGGCTGTAAATACTGCTAAAGTTAGCCCACAGCTAGCTTTGTCCGTTAGCCTGTTAGCTTCTTCTTCGTGATTCATGATTAGTTTGTATAGGGTCTTCGGGTCGGAGCAGGGAAAGTTGCAAGGGTGATTTTCTGGCCAGAGACACCAGGGCGAGATGAAAAATAAAAACATCATGAAACAACACTTGAATCACCCCCAGAGCGACTACGAAAACAATTTATAAGGTAAACGAATGACTTTGTTCTGCTTTAAATGAGCATTAATAGGGCCACAGGATTAATCGCAATCAAATCAAGATAACCAGCTAAACTGATCATAAAACACACAATTTCACAAACTTTATCTGAAACTTTGAGTTACACTGTGTAACATTTCACCCAATGAATAGAATAAAACTCAAGCATCTATTTTCTTCTTTAAATACCGACAAAATGATCGAACAAATCTGTGTGTCTTCTCAGACCTGGCTTTAACTTTACATGGAGCGGGTACGTCCCCAGCTCGTCTCCATGGAGATGTTGACTAAAAGCAGCCAAATGTGTGTCAAATAGGTTGTGTCGTCATCCAAATCCAGTCTTTTTAATACCCACTGCAAAACAATAGACTTTTCTGTGTCGAGCTGCTTATTAAGGGCATGTTTTGTATTGGCAACAGGATAATCCAAAATGTTACACATCTAACACATTTAAAGGGGCTAGATGCAAGTTAGCCATTTTATACTCACTACTGCCACCTCAGGTCATACGTCTAACTGCACCTTCTATAGTAAGCTCGTGCATGACGGCACTTCGGACCTGAATTAACATCTTTTTGAGTTACAGTGCAGGATTTTAGAGGCAGTTGTGGTGAACAGGTCTGGGCTCATTCTACACATTAGGACATTGTTGGAACATGTAGGGGGAGGAAAATGCATAAATTAGACATTTTTAAAGTCTGTATAGTCCCTTTAACACATCAAAAGTTATAACACAAAAACAGAGATATTTTTCCAACATCATTCAGGTCGAACTAAAACAATGCCAGGAAATACCTCCAGAGTCTAAAAGTCTAAACGAGGTCTAAGCCAAGATACGAGGACTAAAGTCACCAAGACAAAATAGAGCATAAATTGGGTATAACACTAAGCCAATCCACGCAGTGCCTAAACCTGATCATTTAATGTCATTCAGAAACTCCCAACAAGGGCTTTAACAACAAGTATTAAAACTATAACTATAGCTAAATTTGAAAAACACGCAAAAGAAAACAGACTTATTCATTAAAGTAGTTTAGTTTAGTTGCAACCTTAAATATTGCTTGAGAACATCCGCTGTGCTGAAAGATCACTCCGCTCTGATTTGTTGCAGATAAAAAGCTACATTTCACCAGCAGACACACAGAGCAACAGCCAGCGCTTCTGCTCACATTCACCTTGACCACATGCTGTTTTGATGCCACCCCAGCGCACTGCCTTATCAAAGTCATCACACACGCCTTTTTCCCTCTATAGAGGAACTCCTAACCAGTGCTGCGCCCACACGCTATTTCAAAATCCGACCTGCAATTGTGTCTCCTGCCTCTTTGTGGGTTGATAAAATAAACTGCCATTTCATTTCCAGCTGCGCCACACTTTTACGCGTCCTAATTGGCAGAGAATAGCTTTGAATTGGAGTTTTTGTGCCGCTCACTGCCTGCAAGAGAATATGTAAGACCTATAGTTAAGGTAAAAGCGCTGTTTGTGCTCTTAACACAGTTATAAAATCCCAATTGTTCACAGAGAAGACTTAACTTTGTGGAAGCAACACTATCATGGTAATGTAAGCGAAAACAAGCCTACCAGTTGATGATCGACAAAAAGACTTTAAAATTAGATGTACTGCATTCACAAATGACTGTTTTTATTCCACAAGTAGCATCAAATAAGGTATAGGGCTTTTTTTCTCATTGATATTATACAGAATACAGAAGACTTACATTTTACTCTTACATTATCTCTACAGTGTGTTCCGTCTATACATATACTTTCACCCACTACCTGACCTGTAACTACATAAGCAGCAGTTAAAGGTTCTCAATATTCAGAGGTAATAAATGAGATTTAATAACCAAGAAAGCTTTTAAGATGAGCAAATAGATCTGCTTCATAAAATACTTGAAAATGGAGATAATGACCCTACAGCCTAACGCCAGACGATGGGTACAAATACAAAGGCTGAAGAGGAGAAAGACATAAATAACTGGACAATGGCGTCGGAGAACAGAGGGTAGGTAGGAGTTCAGGTCATGACCGTGAGTCCTCGTATCCTGTGCTGTGCATACAAATTCAGCCACAGACTCAACGCTTGTCATTGGGCTGTACATTACACCACTACAGCGCAAAAAGGAAGAGAAAAAAGGTCAAGTGCAGGCACCAATCGTCATAGTGGGAGGTAGGGCTTCAAAGTATGTGAAAAATATGCAACACTCGATATGTAACATTTCTATGGAATTGAAAGCACTTCAACTTTACTGTACTATTATTACGCCTTATATCAATATTTCAGTATGGAAAAACAGTGGCCTATTTATTTAAGCAATAATCAACCATGTTCTTGGCTGTGTGAGCAAAACAATGTGTAAGTCTCAGTCAGATGTTCGACCCCTTTGATTTTGTGATACATTGGTTTCTTGCAATATTGATGTCTTGCGCCACCCTCTTGGAAGCTGTGGCAAAATCAAGTCAACTTTGCAGTACAAGTGTGTTCAACTCACAAAGACACTGATCATATTTGATAGAGGCACTGAGCAGGAGTCTTGTGAAGGTTGAGTTAAAGGTGTTGGACAAGCATTGGACTGGTATACCGAGCAAACAGATGAGGAGCTGCAGCCAGACATGAAAACCCTGTCAGATTCTGTGTGTTATCTTTGCAGTCTTTGGAGACTCAAAAGCAAAGCCCTACAGAAACCTCCAGGAGGAAAGAAGGATCCCATAGAAGCTGGGAAACTGGTGGAAGATATTCTAATAGAAAATATATGATCAGTGAAGTCAAGTTTGAAATGTCTTAATGCAAACAAAAACTAGGTAAGAATGAAATAATGCATCCACAGTCAAACTTTAAAGGAGTTTCGAATTAAATTTGCGTTTAACCATTTCCTTATAAAAAACAACCCCAGAGTGTTGTTTGGCTTCATTCATGCATGTCTGAGTAATCCTGCTCCACCGTCTCCCGGTAAACGACTGGCTCTGACCATCTACGTAAGATTGTCGAACCACCTCCATCCAGGAAGCACCTGGTTGGAATTTCTCTCCGGGATTCAACGATTAACCAGCCAGAATATGTTTGCTGCTTCACCGATGGCTGCTTGGCGACCCTTGGCCAAAGTAGATTGTCTGAGAAATTAACTTTAATAACCGGCGCAATTCCCACAATAAAAACACCTGACGGAGAGGCCAGAGCTGTCTTGGATTTCATATTGACAGTTAATTTTGAAAAACAGATCAACACAGTAGTAAAAGCTATTTTTTTCCAACTTAGGCTTCTAAGTAAGGTAAAGCGCTACTTGCCTTTAAGCCAGTTTGAAAAGGTTGTCCATGCATTGATCACGACGCGGTTGGATTATTGTATTCTTTGTGTTTTGGTCTAAAGCAGCCATCGATTCACAGACTCCAAACGGTCCAAAACGCGGCTGCACGCCTTCTCTCAGGAGCCATAACATGAACATATCACTCCTGTTCTGTCTTCTCTTCACTGGGTTCCTGCAGCTTTTAGAATCGACTTCCAAATTCTATTCCTTGTTTTTAAATCCATCCATGGACTGGCACCGCCTTATTTATCTGAATTGTTGTCTTTGCACGCCCCGTCAGTGCTCTGCGATCCTCGGGCCAATGTTTGCCGGATCGTTCAAGATCTCATCTAAAAAGTAAAGGAGATAAAGCTTTTGCAGTAGCAGGCCCTAAACTGTGGAACTCCCTCCTTCTGAACATTAGGCAGGCTACTTCAGTCGAGAGCCTCAAAACTTTGTTAAAGACTCATCTTTTTGCACTGGCTTTTAACACAAGATGAGCTGAGCATTTTTCATCTTTTTTACTGTTTAATTTTTTACTTTTCTTATCGTGTCATATTGTTGTTGTAGTATTTTTTTATAGTTTTGCATTATTGCACTGTGTACCTGTACAGCATTTTGGGGCAGTGATGACCGTTTTTGTTTGTACTTTATAAATAAACTTGACCTTGACCTTGTAGGTAAAACGAAACGCTCGCATTAGGAAGTAACTTCACTTATTGCTGCGATTTTTATATTTCGACTACTGCTAATGTTACATGGGCGGCATCAACTCGGAGAGAGGCGGAGTCTTGTCTTCTGGGTTGGAAAAATCCCTCCAGAAAATAGTTATAGTTCGTACAAAAATGAGTACTCCATAGTGGTAGAGGTACAATATATCAAATAAATGCCTATAGTTTACTTTGGAAAGGCTAACATAGCATGATAGAGGCCCTTTAATGTTATCGTTAAGATATAATGACAAAATAAAACAGCAATAATTCAAATAAACCTTAAGGCGGAGGATTTGTACTCTCTGAACAAGTGAGATAAGGTCCTGAGTTCAAATCCCAGACTGGGCACGGCCTTTCTGTGTAGAGTTTTATGTTTTCCCTGTGTCTGCGTAGGTGTCCTCCGGCTTCCCCTATCTCCAAGTTCAGGACTGACCCTGCGTCTGATCAACACTATTGTGTTGTACAATTCAACCTGGGTAGACTCAAACAGACCAAAGCAGCGATTAGAAAGGGTTATTGACGTTTAAGTTAGTATGTACGGGTAGGTTAGAGTTAGAGATGTGTTCCCTGGAGTCTGGACACTGGTGGTGGAATGGGAGACCCGTGAAGGATGCAGCAGGGAGAGCTATAGACGGGAGAGGCGGAGACGGGGTGGGGGTGGGTCGCAGCACAGCTAGGAAGAGAACGAGCCATGAATGCTGGAGGCTTAAAAGCAGAGCCGAGGGCGATGATTGGCTGCTGTGACGGCGTGTCTCTGCGCTGATAGGCTGATTTGGATGTGTGACCCTCACAGACGCGATCATTGGCTGGAGGTAGGTGATGCTGAAATGAGTCCCTGGTTGAATTCACGCCTAGTGCTTTACCTTTACCTTATGAAAGACAGACAGTATAAGGACACTGCGGGGGGTCATTGCACTCAAGATAAGTGCTAAATAGCTGGAAAATAGCGTAGAGAGAAAGCTGTGTGAGGAAAAAAGGCATAATTCAGTTTTGCATGTGCTGCCCATTTTGCACATGAGCACACGCTTAGTAAACGGTCCCCTGTGAGTGTAAAAAGGACAGCCAAGCCTCAGATCACTGTGCACATTTTAAACATGCCCTTGAGAGCATTGACAAATGATAAAAGACTGACATATGGGCTGCTAAACCAATGCAATAATCATCATAACCATGTTTGTGAAGGTGTAAACAAGGATTTGCAACTTTTATACATACAAGACAGTGTATCTTGTGATTTGCAAAGGATGCTGTACTGACTAAGCAATTGCAGCTTTTTTTTATTTGTTTATTGATTATTGATGCATTTGCAAGATAACCATGCCATTCCACTGAACTGAGATGCAAAACTGTGGTATTTAACATTGAACATAAAAGTTCTGCAGTCAGTGAGCACATCAATCCCTGTATCAGTTTCGCACTTCTTTTGTAAGCCAAGAAGCCCATTACTTTCACTTACCCCTAAGGTGTAATGATTTGGTGCTCTCAAATGTGATGGCGATAACCTCATTTAGTGCCGACACTGCTCCCTGGCCCCTTGCTTGATTTATGATTAAAAAAAATTAGATGCACAAATAGACACTAAACACGACAACGTCAGCTCTTGCAGTCAGCTTCAAGCGGCTCTCAACAGTTCCACACCAAGCACCACCTCATCAAACTTTCCGAGTCCCAACAGTGATGCACAGAGAACCACTGCTTAAAGGCACACAGCGTAAGATTTTAGATTATTCTGTTGCCATCGGTACAAGACATGCTCCTAATGACCAGCTCGACACGGAATCTGCTATTTCTGCAGTGGGTAGTCAAAGAAGTCACAAATGTAATCTAATAGCATTAATGATGGCCTCAATTCGTTCAGTGTGTCATTATCATTCTCTGCAATCCAACACTGAGCTTCACGACTTACAGATTTAATTCACAGCTTATGGTCTCAGCTCATTAATGTAACACTTGTCTTTCATTGCTCAGGCATGTCCAAATATCTGGCTTATTGAAATATCTTATTTTTTATTTCTAGCACCACCACTTTTATTGCCTTATGCATAATTTCAATTTCAATTTCATTGAACATAGAATTCAGAATTTATGGATGGGCCCCATTATATTTCAATGGTCAAAAAGCAAAAATCCCTGTCATGTATTTGGCGGCACTGAAGATGGCCCGATCCTGCTCCTCACACCCTGTACCTGTACCATACTATACGACAGAATGTTCTTCCTTGAACATGGCAGAAAAGAGCAGAAGAGGGTGGAGCAAATTTTCAGAGCTGGGAATCAAACTATGATGCTGAGGGCGACACATGTGCTGCCGTCCCCCCTGATCAGGGGGTTAAGGGTTGTGGTGAGGGTTCTGGTTAGGAACAACAAGTGTGATGTAGTTGTGTTTCAATAGAATAGAAGGTCTTGGCTTTCAAATGAGGTATCACGCTAGTATATCGGCTGCAAGCTCTCATGTAAATGCGCTTTGAGATTTGGGTATGCTTAACTGGAGATGATTAATTCATTAAAATTAATCTGTTGGTAATTTGACAGTGCACTTTCATTATTTTCATCATTAAACATTGCAGTAGCTTTATAATTTATAAAACATTATGCAATATTATATGCAACTCAGTCATGTATTATCTCATTGCTAGAGTTCATATTTTCTTAGATGAATGTCAAAGGATGACGAGACAGACTTCTGGAGATGATTCACAGCAGGCCGTGCAGTAAAAGGGTGACGTTGTGTGACCCTCTGTAAAAACAACGACAAAGTCCACTTGTCTGTTTGAGCGTGTGGAAAGTGTTTGAATAACAGAATGTGCATATTTGTGTGTCGTGGCCAAAATATGTCACTTTGAGTGTGGCTCTGCTGCCAACACACTGATGACTCAGCCCATTCAGAGCATTAATCCTGTTTCTTCTCAAATTGTGCTCCCCACGCTTCTCCCCAATGCTGTGTACATCACAGGCCACTGCTATTGCACATTTAAGAAGGTGGTGTTACACTGAATATTTTGTCCTGAAAGATGTGGTGCCAACATGAAGGGGCCGCATGAGGACAAAGACCACTGTTTAAAGGTTCAATATGATGCTTTTTTAAACACTTTGGCAGCTGGGTAATCGGAAGACTTCGACACATTTGGGCTGTGAGAAAAAATATCAAAAATTAACTGGCTCTTGGGCACCATAGGCCTATGGGCTTTAACTGGGCTTTTCTATCAAAAATAGCAACCGGCAAACATGCTAATCTGTGCAGAGAGTTTGACCACAGACGGGATCAAAACACAACTCTAAAGAACAGAGGAACTTCATCAGGGTGTGGGCTGGTGCTGCTGGAGAGGGAGACGGACTGATACTGCAGGTTTACTGAAACATTCATGAACGAAACAAAGCATAGCTCAAAATATGTTTTTGATGAGAATATATGATATGGACCTTTTCAAGTTTTGTTTTACCATTTCATAATAGCTTATTGTATTATTATTTATTATTTATATCTAAATACTATACACATGGTCACATCCCATTAACATGGATCCGTCTGACTGCAGCACCGAGAGCCTTGGCCCTTTTCTTTGTGCAAATACTGTGTGTGTGAATAGCCATAATTAAACACCAGGTTATTGCCACTGAGCAGCATTTGGCTTTGTGCCATTCTGACCTTCGCAGGTGAGTAGTGGCTGCTTTAATTCAACATCTGAAAGGCATTGCATCAGTGAATATCTTTGAAACAAGACTTTATTGAGAAATTACCCATCTCTTAATAACAATAACCACTGACTCGGTGTTCTTGCTTCGATGACACAGATTTGAGTAAAGTAGAGCTTGGCAATTAATCAAAATGTTAACCAAGGAAACATTTTTCTTTTGGAGGAAACTCAGGTTCGTTTCAACATACAATTATAAGGCACCCAAACTCTATTGGGAAATGCAGAGGAGAGCTGTCGTATTGTAATTATTGTAACATCACTTGTTTGTGATACTCTAAATTTCAATACAAAAGAAGTGACAAAAACAAGACAGTGTAAATCAGAATTTCATGTTAGAATGCAAAGACCAAATGAGACGTCACTTCAATGGAACAAGCTATAAAGACTAATTTCCTTTTATGATAATATTTGTGAGACTGCAGCCAGACAAGGTGTGATTTGTGAAATGTAATAAAAGATTAGATTGTGCCTCCTCTGGTATAGAGAGTCTAGCACAGGCTCAGACTGAGAAAGTGAGAAAATGACAGCAGTCCAGTACGTGTGATCAGGTGCAATGAGGCTTTATGCCATTTATTGTTCTGTGAAGTAAAAAAGAAACATCCTAAAAGTTAAGTGCTATACTTGATATTAAATCTTTGATAAAACGTTGTTGATGTTTTTTTTTTGCTGTAAGAAATCTGCAGAACATATAGGGTTAACCACAATAACCTCTTAAATAAGAATCAACATGGAGAGAGTATTTTAAACAGCACAAATATGGGAAAGTAAAACCAGTATAGAGTATGCTGAACACAAGCACTACTCTACTCTAAAGAATTTGCCTAATGCTACATAGGAAGAGCAGATCTATAGCAGGCAGAAATATTGCTGCAGGAGTGCACTGTGAGCATTTCTGGGAAATGGTTTCAGAAGCTCACATGTAATGTGGCAATGTATCTTCTATGTAACAAACTGAATGTAAGCAGGAAACTGACACAGCACTGTCAGGGGACATTTAACAAATGATCAAAAACACTCTTTGTTCTCTTTGATTTAAGCTCACCTTTCTTGTTTTTGCCTCTAAACCTCATCTGAACGCTCCAGTCGATATCTTCTACACACGTGCACAGCCACATAATGCAAATGTTTCTATAAATAGGGACAATAGTGCTGACAGCAGCACTCTTTCAACAGAGACATCGTGAGATATCTGAGTGTAATTTTCCTCCCCACTCCACACCACAAAGACACGCACATAAACACTGCAGGCAGTAAATAGTGCCAGCACTCCAGTGCTGTTTGCCTCATCACAGCTGTGTACAAACACTTAAACACAAAGCAAATACCATTCAGATAGATTCTATATGAAGTGCAAACAACAACAAAAAGATCAATGCAGCGAACACGTCTTAAACAAACAGCCGCAGAATAAACAGTGCGGCTCAACATGCCACAAAGCAGCTCTGCTGTGTTTGAGCAGCTCATTCTCCACAATACAGATCTGCCACTTACAAGCCCAGGGCGATGTACTACATCGAGCTGTAATACGTAACATAAATTTCACTACGTCCTTTAGCCTTCTTTTAAAGCTATGATTTCACACGTAATTACACTCCACTCAATATATTCCTGCACAAGTTTAGTAAAATATACAAAGTGCACCAAGCCTAGACTGTGCATAACAGATAGCTGCTTGTTCAGTACGACTAATGGGATGGAACACAATGGAGGACAGGCTCAGGTTTACTCACCTTCCAGCTCGTGATGGATGACCTGGGAGAGGTTGGGTTCCTCTCCCCACCAGAAGATCCACAGTTCTTTGGCGTCAGGCTTGATCTTGCGCCTCCACACACACAGCAGGTTGTTCTGGACGCAGTGCATGAAGCTGCGCAGAACTGGGTCGTCCTGGGCCGGAGCTGAGATCACTGGCCCGTACTCGCCCCCGCTGCGGAAACTGTAGCAGCGCCATTTAATCCCAGTTAACTCCGCCTGCAAGAGGAGAATTGCCATCAGTGTTTTTCTCTCGTGGGGTATACAGTATTCATTGTTGTTCCCTATTGTAATGTATTGGTATTTACATTTATATGCTCTATCATTGTTCAACATCAACGTTTTAGACCGTAAGTATTTGTAAATGATTGAAACACTTAAAAGAAAAGTTGAGACTCTGGACTCAAAAGTGTTTCGCTGGATAACCTTGAGTGCCAAAGAAAGCTTTTGCCAAAAATCTCCATCCATAGTTGACTTGAAAGTCAGTCTCATGACCAATGCCTAAATCAAAAGTGTAAGAAAATATAAGATTTTTTTAATATGCTATCAGGGATTCAGGCTTCAAAATCATTTTATTTCTAGCTGAAATATATTTGTGTCAGCTCACAGTTGCGCACGAGTTTTCTATCATAGAATAGTTGAACTGATGAATCCCTTTTTTTTAATGGGGGACAAAACGACATAGTACAGATGACTACTTTGAAACCTTCTTGTTTCAATGCAGTTATTGGACTACAACAACCATGGTAGATCAAAGTGCAATGCAATGATAAAGAGAACTGATGAGACAAGAGCGTGGTGTCCTGCACTGGTCAGCTCCACCTCCTCCTTCCTCGAACATTATCCAGAACAATAGAAGGGACAGAAGGCATGTGTGGCTTAGCTGTGAGTCTTGCCCGTCTACCTCCTCGTTTGTCCCGTCCTTGTTTCCTGCCTCTTGTGACGCCTCCACTGTGCTGCAGGTATGGGGGCTCTTGGTGCCTCTTCAATGTTTCAGAAGAAGAAATGTGTTGGTCTCAAATGTCTTTAGCTCATAAGCTAGCTGTTTGTTTACTTTTAAAAAGCTGCTTTCTTTAGGACCATTATGGACTCTACGCAGTAAAAAAAAAAATCAGCTGAACCCCACAAAACACGGCAAAGACGTACACAAGTATCCAGTGAAACAAAGTGGAACACAGAAAACATAAATGCAGCTCGCAGAAAACGGCAAAAAAACGCAGCTGTACCAAGAGAGAGGGAGGGTGCTATTGAAAGTTGGCGTGTTTGTGTTGCTGTGTTTGCGTTCGCGCCTGGGTGAGTTGGGTGCACAGAGGGGATTGTTACTGAGCGGGACAGAGATTTGGCTGCTCTCCTCTCACATCACGCTGGCCTTCTCTCCTGTGTTCACCCAGCTATGAGCCGCCTGCGTTTGGCAACAACAAACGCAGGTACAAGTTCACGCAGAACCATCCGCTGACCCATTTTATCAAGAAGGATGCGCAATGCAGCCAGAAATTACGCTTTTGTACGAGACTGAAGAAAACAATCTCTATTTATCAATCTAGTAATGAAACTTTAAGCTACAATGTGAAGGGTGTTCTACTTCCTCACACACAAGGAAAAAGATGGGGCTGCACCTGTATGTTCGAAGTGATACCACGATGCTCCGGACTTTGGGAATGGCTGACTTACAACACAGGTAAAATTAAGTCCAAACTACAGTCCAGACAGTCCCTGATACATGCAGCGATTATAACTTTTTTCATTTAGTGTCACTTGAAAGTCTAAAGGTCATGAAAATCATTACATTCACAAAAGAAAAATCATACAGATTATATTATTATTATTAAAAGCCCATTTGTCTGCACCGGCTTTAAATACAAACTGAGCTGGTATTGATTTCCTGACCAAGTTGCTTTTTGAGTTTCTATTTGACCTGTTTGATCTTTATATATTAACCTGTTTGTTGGTCAGCTATAGTTGTTTAATTTGTGCTCTATAAATAAAAAGGGACATTGACTTTGACATTGACAGTCATCATACTGAAATGTTGAAAATGATTAACTAGTAGCATCCAGACATCCAACCCAACTAAAACAGGCCATAACTGCTGTAATATGACATTATTTAAAGGTTGATAATACATTGCATTCTGCTTGTACAGATGTTTACAGTTGTTCAGAAATGTTGAATAACTGTATAAAAAATAAAAAAAAGGCACGACCCAGGAACTTCTAGAAAGTACAATGTTCTCATAATTACAAGCATGTCCCTCCTGTAATGACAGTGTGTGTAATGGGAGATATAAACGTTGGCAATGTGATAAACCCAACCCTAAAATTAGCCACGACAAGGTCAAGAATGCTATTTTTCCCAAAGCAAAGAGGAAGACATCTGCTTGCACAGCCTCGTCACTCCCAGTCAGTGTCAAAAGTTGTTCTGCTTTTTGACACAGCTGTCGACGACTACTGAATTGAAATGACGTGAGGGGAAACAAATCCACAGTGAGGGCACCGCAGACAGGGCAGATAAGCTTCTGTAGCTTACTCTTTATCGTCTCTCCTTTGCAAAAAGTGAATGCAGGCAGAGGGCAAAGGAATAAATAAAACATGACAATTTATTGATTTGAATGAAAGAGTCGACACTTTAATCTGAAATATCATGGAATGCTGGTAATGCTTGAACATGTTAAATGATAAATGTTTGCACAGTGATCAGGCTTAGCTTCAACTTCAGCACTTCCTCACTTTTGAGTCTACATCCATTTACACAGTGCTTTATAAGCTATCTTTGTAGGATCTTTGTCATGATTCCATGTTGGACAAAATTATGCTCTGAAATGATCACTACTGAACGAAACAGAGCGGCATGATTCACACTAAACAATATTCTGATTTAACTATCTAAAAACCTAAGATACTGCTTAGTTAGATCTTAAAGCAGTACTAAGTAATTCATGCCCCTAGAGGCCATAAGCGCCACTGCAGGTGTCATAGCATGTTACAGTTTTTTACTCATTAATTGTCCGTGAGAGTAAATACTACACTGACAAAAAAGACAGAGTGAGAGAGGGATATTGTACATCCAATTACACAATGGAGATCATTTTTTTCACTCAAACTTGTCTGTAAATGCTAAGTGGTGCTAGCCCGCAGTTAACTTGGCCCCTGATAGCTTCTTCTTCGTGCTTCCATTGGTGTATATTGCACCTCCGACCCGGTGCAGGGGAAGTTGTAAGGGTGGTTTTCTGACCAAAGACACCAGGGGGAGATGAAAGACCCCCCAATCATCCCATTAACACTTGTATTACCACCAGAGGGACTACGGAAAGTATTTATTAAGGTAAACAAGCTACTTAGTACTGCTTTAAGTTAACTTGTCATGTCCTAATATATGTATTTAGTCTTATAAACTATACACCACTTCCTCATGCACTACAAGAAAACACTAAAAAGATCTATATCACTGACACACGTCGCCATATATAATGTAAAAGTAAAAAAGTATGACACAGATGTGATCAATATTTCGATGCCTATGAACTACTGATGTATCGTTAAACACCTATTGTTTGTATTTGCAGTAACGACTCTCTCAGGATCTGCGGTTTGATTCAAAAATATCTCAATATGCAAATGGCTCGCTCAGACGACTACAACTGGATCAACAGGCCTCTTTATCTGGTTTGTATTGTATTATTTCTTACTTTGTAACCCAGATGATTTAAAAATAAATAAATAAAAACAATCACAGGCATGTTCTCTTAGCTGCACCAGCCTTTGTTAACGCAAGTATAATCCAAGAGATAGTTTCCCTTATCCACCTGTGTTGTCTTTTACAACATTCTGGGGAAATCTGTTGAAATATTGATTGCGTAATTTGCTTCATCCTGATATGCCCAAATGTGAAGTATGTCTTTCAAACCTCACATTTTCATGGCACAATGCAGCCAGATCCTCACACTCACTCCCTCTCCACCCGCACATGTTCACTGCAGCCGCTGACAGAGTGCAGACGACAGAGCTCCAGTGCTCTGACAAACACACAGAGGGAGACAGATCTTCTGGCTGGTGTCCAGTTATTATTTCAGTGATGACAGCAAAGATCTGCCCGTCATGTCTGCTTTTGAGGGTGTTTCATGTTTCACGCTGCATATGTATCCACATCTGACAGCTATGCAGGTCAAATCCTACAGAACGCACAGTGCCAGATGGTTTCACTTTTCTACACACTTAAACACTCACAGGAAGCATGCACCAAGTGGTAATTGTTATATTTTGTATGAATCCATTAGCACTTGCAACGTTTAATAGTGTGTGAAATCAACTGAGACAACAACTGTGTTATCAACAGAAGTACACGCAGAGCTATTATGACTGCAGCTACTACAGTACGACAAAGCAGAGAGGCTCAATGTCCTAATAAGATCAAGCAAACAAATTCTTCAATATATGTCAACATTACTGTATTGTTGAGCCTATGTCATATTTGCAACAGAAAAGCATAAATGGCATGGAATTGTGACAAGCTATTCCTAAACAAGGCCTAAAAAAAACACAAAGCAACATGTTTTCTCACAATGTCAATAAAGCCCCTTGGTCTTTGACTGGTTCAATTTCAGATCGAGTGCTGAGCAAAACAATAGCTATCCCTTCCCACAGCCGAGTCGGACCAGAGCTCTGACCTGATCGTCACCTCTATTATCTCCACCATCAGCGTGCTCCTCTCATCTCTCGGTGCTTCCTCAATGAATACAGCCTGCGTCACATTCGCGCCTGCATTTTGGTTCCACTTTACGTGTTTGTGAGCGCACAAGGAAAGAGGGCGGCAGAGTTTCGTATTCACACACTCCTTATCAAAGTAACATGCACTTCCCAATGTCTTTTTTCTTTTTTCTTTTTTTTTTTTAAATAGGAAACTTTTAGACCGCATGTTTCAGATGATTTCCTAACTAAGAGGCGAGTCAAAGCCATGAGAGGAAGTGATTAGTGCTCAAAGAGGAGGTCAGCAGGTGTTCGCAGACATGTATATGCAGGGAGGACTTTAGTCTGTGCCGTACAGTGCAGCCTAAAGCAGAAAGCGCAGGTTGAATTGAGCTGCACACAAACAAAAACTGGCCTCTTATTGCTTATTTCCACTCTCGAGGTCTCCTGTGGAGCAATGCATAGCTTGCTCTGTTGAGGATGCACTCGGAGTAAACTCAGGTGGGACTATGAAGGTCAGCCATAATAAACAACGGAGCATGCTCTAGTGCTGAGGACCGTCATTTCTCTGTCAGTACAAATGTGCTCTTCTGTGCATAGCCAGATTCAGTCCCCATGTAACAGGCATGCATCTCTTTAGAAGGTATTGAGCAAGACAGTAACGCATTATATGTCATAAGCTATAAACATTACAATACAAAACATAATTCATAATTCTTAGTACTGCATGACAGTGAAATACTGGGACAGAGAATGACAGATCCATGTCTTTTGTATTAATTGGGCAAATATCTGGGAGGTCTATTACAGTTGTGTCCAGTATTAGGTTATATTCGTGACCGGATGAGCGGGTGAAAAGCTGAGAATAAGCTGCGAGGGGTTCGGAGCTGCCAGTGAGCATATGGGAATACTGTGTAAATGAGATGCTACTTTGTGAGTCTCTGAACAGCGTAGAAGCCTGAGAGTTGACAAAGGAACCACTTTAGGCAATTGAGAGACAGCTTGTATCAGCAGATTTACCTTCTTTGGCACAAGTGAAACACTGTCAGAGAGATAGAGCTTTCTCATCAACGTCAAATCTCTTAAGACACTTGACACATCGCCAATATATGGGGAGTGTTGCCGATATGACACCTGCAAAAACTGACTTTATTACACACAATCAAAAGAAAAATTAGTGCAAGTTAATATTCAAATTCATTCTCATTATGAAAAATTCTAGATTTCATATTCACTGTGGAGGTTAGATCTGGTTAGCTCACGCGAAGAGTCACCAAACCCAAGCCAATCTGGGACCCCAGGGCTACTCCCATACATCAATTAACCCACTGAAATCAAACTATCCCTTAAGGAGTCACACTCTCCTCTCATATTTCACACTGCAAAACAAGAGCGATGCTTGTTGTTGCAGATTTGGGAGTAAGGACAAAACTAAGGCTGCAGTCTTTGAGCAGATGTGTTAGTCTACCATGTGGTGTCACCTTTACAGGGACATAAAACAAGGGACATCATCTGATCCGTGTTGTGCTAAAGCATGAGCCCTGCGAAGTGAGCAAGCCATGCGATCTAATTAAAGCATTGTGCATCCCTTGGGCTGAGTGACAGATAGACCTGCCAATCACATGACACAGCGCCTCCATCAAGACACAGACATGCACAGCACTAAGGAAAGGTACACACTGTTTACAAAGGCACACGAGCATTTAACAGATCCCAAGTCACTCAGTATTATAACACAACATGAAGCTGCAACCTTAATGTGAACTTTATGGTGTAAATGCACATGCCAAAGGTGGGCCTTTGCGCACCTTGAATTATTAACACGCAAATAAATAAACCATACACTGCTTTAGTAGTGTCTCTTGTGTTGATTAACCGTGACATCATGGGGCAGGAGAAATGAGCATGATAGATCGTAAAAACTGAAAGATAAAGTGACAATCATAAAGACAGTATCAGAGGATGAGGAGGTCGAAACAGTTGCTATGCAACATATAACTGTGTGAACTGTGGAACTTGAGCAGGAAGTCGTAAGTTAATAATAATACGTCTTATATAGCGCTTTTTAAGGGACCCAAAGATGCTTTACAAATGAGACAAACAAACAAAGATGAGAGTGCTATTGTAGGTTGTAGGCGAGCTGAAACAAGTGAGTTTCGAGCAGTTTTTTGTAGGTGGTCAGTGAGTCCGAGTTTCTAATGTGGATGGGGAGTAAGCTCCTGAGGGTGGGGGCAGTGATGGAGAAGGCTCGGTCCCCCAAGGTTTGGTGCCTTGATTTGGTGATGGGTTTGAGAAGGTTTAAGTCGGCAGAGCGGAGGCGACGGGAGGGGCGGTGGCGCTCTAGGAGGTCTGTGAGGTATGGAGGGGCCAGGTTGTTGAGGGCTTTGCAGAACTTTGTATTGGATGCACTGTTGTGCGGGGAGCCAGTGAAGCTGTTGGAGGACGGGGGTGATGTGGTCTCTGGAGCAGGTGTGGGTGAGGAGGTGAGGAAGCGGGCAGGGCAACATCAGATATAGGGGTTTTATTGTCCACAGCTTTAAAATCAGTAATATCCCACATCTGGAAACAATGGACACAAATGTTGGTCCAATATGATCAAATCATTGATCTAAATAATAGAGATCGACGGGTCCCATTCAGGCCCATTCATACAGTAGTAATGATCCCGAATGGTCTGTGAAATTAACATGGCTGCTTAATCTCCTCCTACGAAGCCTGTCCCTTAAAAGGGCAAAAAGGCGGGAAGCCTCGCCCTCGCAAGGTGGAGGGACCGGCTACGGACATTGCTTCATGCTGATGCATTATTTTCATCATGCGTGCGTGTCGCATATGTGCTCAGGCACGTGTCGCATTTGTAGCGGCGATCACAGTCATACAGAAGCAATAGGCCAGGTGACATCTAAACAAAACCTGCTAATGACGTTTACCCAATAAAACTAAACAGTCAACTGAAAAAACCGCCAACTTTGTGTGGCATTTATGGATAAGAATGCACTGCATGTTGCAAGCCAACAGTGTAAGAAAAAAAAAATGAATGTGCGCTTGGTAACCCGACCCACCCGCACCCAAAGTTTGCTGTCAAGATGACCGCGGGTTTCGGGTCGAACAGCGCATCACTAGCGCTCATGCTTCATAGCTAGAAGGTCCCGAGTTGGATTCCCACCTGGACGGGATCTTGTGTACGAAATGCGGGGTGTAAATAAAGTTGCCTTGCCTGTGTGGAGTTTGCATGTTCTCCCCGTGTCTGCGTAGGTTTCGGGTACTCTGGTTTCCGCTGCCACTAAAAACATGTCCAATAGGCCAGGATGAATGAGAGTGTTTTGCGCAAATGGGACGATGGATGGAAATTAGCCCAAGGCTACAACCCGGTGTGGCGTGTTTACATGTATGAGACCCATGTATGTTCATTAACATGCAAATAAACCAATAAATAAACATTAGAACACTGTTTACCAAGTGTCTTTTCGAGATGCCCCTGGCCACCAGGGGGCAGGGGCGTGGGAACTATATTATGAGAGGGGGGTTGGGATTCTTGAGAGGGGGCTGGGCTCTTTACTTTATTATTTTGTCCCCACATAGTCCTTGATTGTCACTATATATAAGATACCACTATTTACTATTTAATTGTTGATGAATGTAACAAGTAAATTTCTCCATTGTGAGATCAATAAAGGCTTATCTTATCTCACCTTTCACAGTCGTGGAATTTTTTAGTGCAGGCCTATAGTAGGCTACTGCATGTGTAGTTTCTAATCTTATTGCACTGAGTGCACAGGGAGGACACACAGTGGACTGTAAAAGTGTTTGTATGGTGCACATGTGAGACAGTAACAGGCCTGGACCTGATGCTCACCTGACACTGTCTGCTTCATGCTTACTGAAGGGAGTGGCAGCCAAAGTTACAAGCCTGGAGACACACAGTCTTCACACAGCACCATGCCTCATATCTCTGCTGGTTGCAACCTATTGTCACTTGTTGTCTTTTGTGTCTCAGTGTTCCAGCACTGAGTCCATTTTGCTCAATGACGGCAAACCCGGCTTGAAATTGAGCTGTACAAATGTTCATTAGCATCTGAAAAATCACAAGCATCTCTTAATTCCAGATGAAAGAGTGTAGGATTTGGCAGCACAGGGAGAATCAGTGCATCACAACCGCTGGTAACTCAACAATCCACACTTTCTCTGTTTGCTCTCATCAAGTATCAACTGGAGATGATCTCAGTGGAACAAGATTAGACACTAGCGTATCGCAGCAGACAACGATAATGCATCCACTCTCCCGCGCTCTGAAAAAACACCCTTTTAACCTGAGTGTGCCTTAACCTGAGCAATTGAATCCCATACAAGCGTGATATTGGCAGCAGTCTGGCCTACAGAAGATATTTACTGTTATAAGCAGCAGATATGTGCCCTAAAAAATTCTCTTTGTGGAGGTGTCGGCATTCGGGTGAAAAGACAGTGAGCAGATCTTGCAGAGACAAAGCCCAGCGCTCCCCCGGGACATCACTGATACCTGCAGCGTTACAGTTTAACCTGCCCGAGGAATTTACAAAGAACTCAGGAAGGGAAACATAATGTGGATCGACAAACAAATCACTGAAACATCAGACCACACTGATTATATCAACAATCTGCAAAACTGCCAATTGTCATTTTTTTCAGTCAAAAGTTTGAATTTGAAAGTGCACACAGGTACTGGGCAGGTATCCATCTGATTAATATAAACAAATACATTGAGCGGTTTGCTGTGTGAAGTGGTGTGAAGTGGACAATAAAAGCACAAAGAAACACAGCATTTGCTTCATAAAGATTTGCTCAAATATGTATAACTGCACTAAAGTAATTGCTAAATGTTTATGTCATGAATTTAGCAATACTTCCAATAATTGTAAATAGAAATCCACGATCAGTTAAATTGTTTTATTGAAATCTTAATACAACAGAATTGAGCCCATTTGTGCACAATCCTGTGTTTCTGAGGTTTGTGGTGTTAAAACTAATCCAAACAGATTGCCTAACAGAAAGTAATATCTCAAGATGCTGCCAAACAAAGATGACTAATTTCATTAGAGGCTGAAAATAATACCTCATTCTCAGTTATTCCAGTTCACTCACTGATTTTCCATCCAGAAACACTTGGTGCCAGTCTTTTTCCCCTCTTAGCCCGATGTAGTACACATCTATGTAGAGTAGCAGCCTGTAAGTCTAAGAATAGCACACAGCTGGTACTGTGGAGCTTACATATTTCACAGTCAAGCCACCGTGCTCCCAAATACTGCACCGGGCCATCCCAACCAACTCCAAGCCCCGGGACAATCCCTTCTGTCCTCGCCTTTCAACCGTTCTTCACCTTAGTGGCACAGACGCACAGGACAACTGTCCCGCACACATCTGCGGCTCCACAGAGGTGTGTGGTAGTAAAAGCAGAGGCCGCCCAGAGAGACCCTTCGTTCTCTTTATGTACTTTGGCCCATTTAATGAGAGAAGAGTTGACACTTTTGGGCAACAGTGTATTAAATTATTTATATATTTTAGAACGGAACTATTTCAGTTAAATTGTGTTTTTGGCGACTACAAATATTACTCTACAACTTGTTCAACATGACATAAAGCGCATGTTAGTACAGTAGTAATGAGACAGTAGTAGCAATGTTCAAGATTATGCAATGTACCAAAGTTAGGTTTAGATATTACTAAACCGCAAAAGGGTTCATTTGTTAGTGAGAAACCACAGCCTGTTCCCTGTGTCTACACTGAGCTGAACCAGGTGATGATGTGACGACAAGGGATTCCCCCACAGAGGCAGGGGTAGATTACAGAGCTAAGGGGCTGTTCACGCTCTCAAGGTGAAGGCAGTGCGAGCTGTCAAAACCGGCACACGAGCTGTTGCCAAAAGCACTGGTTTGGGCACAAGAGGCGGTCGGAAGTGGGAAGTCGGCAGATGGAAGACCTCCATAGGGCACACCACACAGGACAAAGGGCACACTGGAAATCTGGACACATCGTCTGACTGAGTAAACCCTTTTGAATTAGTGTTTGTGCTTACTTTGTCTTCATATATGTTGGTACCTAAAAGATGCAGTTCGATTATGATAAATTGCACAGATCTAGTGCCTTAGATCACTTAAACATATATGTATTTGTTTCTTTGTTTTTTGCTTTTTAGTTAAAGGGATATTTCAGGATTTTTGACATATGGCCTCATTTCCTCATTATCCAGAGTGTTGTTGATTTCTGGAGATGTATTTATTTTTTTATTCATGCAGTCCTTATATTTGAAGGTTTAGTGGTGCTAGGCTAGTGCTAGGCTAGCGCATATCTATGGTAACTAGCAGCCTGCATTAAAAACCTCTTCAAAATCATGGGGTAGTCCTCATATATCCCCCATATCTGATTTGTAGAAAGCTCTTTTGTGAATTCCACGTGTAGTAATTCGGCCGCAGTTAAACAAACTACTGTAGATCCGGTAAACGAGCAGATCACTCCGCCACTGCGTAGCTTACAACCAGGAAGCTGATGAATATAAGTTCTTTTAAATGCATGTTATATTAAAAAAAAAATCAGTCAACACAGACATTTATATGGGTAGTCTGGTGTTATAAGTGATTTGCCTCAGGTGCACTGTGCTCAGGTCAGTTAATGCAGGCTACTAGTTACCATAGATGTGCGCTAGCCTGGCACTAGCCTAGCATCACTAAACTCTTCGAATACAAGGACTGCATTAATTTTAAAAAAAATACATATATCTCCAGAAATCAACAACACTCTGGATAACTAGGAAATGAGGCCCTATGACAAAAAACCTGAAATGCCCCTTTAAGTACAGTATCCACAACTGTTAGTGTGTCTCACTCTCACCAGACCATGTCACTGTTTGCATCCAGACCTTAATGTCTCAGCCCGCCGTGCCGTATCCAGCAAGATAACACAGCAAAATGCAAATAATGTCTATACCAAAAAGCCCGTGCTCATCTACCATAAATCCGGCCCTCTCCTCTCCCCACTGCCTCGTCCTGTGGCTCTTTATTTCTCCACCAGACACGGACGCCGCTATAATAACCCCAAAGATCTCCGTTGGAATAGAGATGGGCCTAATGAGCACCTCTTAGCTGATCACATTAGACCTGCACTTGAGGACACTTAATTACCAGTGATACACTCCATGTGCTTCTGTCAAGGGGACACAGCCAAGTCCTGCCATCCTATGTGTGTGCAATGTGCATAGAGACGTCCTTGGCACGGTGAGAGCAGGAGAGGCGCACAGGGCAGGGCGCACGCCATAAAATATGAGATATGAGTTTGTGAGGGCGGCACATGTATTTATTTGTGACTGAGGCTTATGTTTGCATTGGGATGTGGGTGTCTATTTATCTCCCTGTGTCTGCACTTGTCTAATTGTGCACATATACATAGAGATGTTATTGAAATAGAATGAAGATTGTTTGATACAACAGTGAGGTTAAAGTGGCCACGTAAAATGATTGATTGTACAGTGCTCTCAAAGGTTAAATGTGGCAGGGGTGTCTTTTGTCAGTGCCATAATTATTGTGAGATGTTAATGATAATATTATAAACACAAATCCGGATCCTGTCATCATTTAAAAGTTTTACATTCTTGTTTAAGCATATGTTTTAGGGGCAACAACTGCATTTTTTTTAACTAGATAAAAAAAAAAAAAGGCATGTTACTAGTGTTGCACGATATGAGAAATAAAAATTATTTGGTTTGATTTTAATTGTTTACTTGGTCGCATGAAAATATAAAAGTGATGTTTTACAAAGCCAGTTCGCCTTAACCAAGCGCATTGTCCCCATTTCGGCTTCACCCAAATCTAAAAGCTTCTTGACTGGAGAGAGCAACAGTGTAATGCGTCATTTGAAAGAAAACCGATGGTAACTTTTTTGTTGTGTTTTGTAGTTTTTTGGTCACTTTTTTGTCGCTCTTTTGTGACTTTTTTTTCATCCTCGATTTCAGTGCTATTTTGACGCTTTTTTCAGGAAGCTTAAAGATTTGGGTAAAGCCAAACTGGAGAAAATGTGCAAGGTTCAGGTGTGGGTGAAGAGGGTAAATACAGTATGTTAAATTAGATTCTAGCAAAAATTGGAAGCATTTGGTCAAAACAAGACTTAAAAAAAACATTAAAATTAGAAAATAATGCCTAAAACTGAACTTTGGGACATTTTACAATGTGCTTTTGTTGTTGTTGTTGTTGTTGTTGTTTTTGACTGTGCTTTCAAAAAACAGTGCAAATCTCAGTCAGGTGGAAGACCTCAGTGCTTTTATGCTATTTGTGACTTCTTACAATAATAATCAATCTGGCGAAAATATTGCACAACCCACACTCTATGTCAAGGTTCTTATGAATAAGATAGATGGTGCCATTGAGATATTTAGCTCTTATTTCCCTAGCCAAGATCTAACGTATGTTGTTTACAAGATAGGGAAAACCAATCACTTCTATGAGAGGTTTGGTGCATTTGTTCCGTGGCAGATATCTGTATTTTCTTCTTTCACTTGTAGGATACAGGCCTGGTCTTAAAAGTTTTTCATCTTGGCTCGCTCTCACTGTCAGTTTCTCGAATGGGCTGAGGGCAGCAGTCAGGAAATGCACATCAGTCATAATACTTTCCTAAAATGAAAACAGATTCTGCTGCAGACCTTCAGCTGCACACACAGACTCTCTCTCCCTCTCTCTCTCTCACACACACTTCTTCTCAAAACATTCCTGTGTTCCTCCTCACGTCCTCCGCCCTTCACTCCACCCCCTTCTCCTGCACTCACCACTCCAGCCTCGGCACACCACGCAGCACGGATCTTTTTCTCTACACTAACACGGGTCTCGTTCGCTCGCTGCCACCGACGGAAGCGTGGCGGCACGCGAGACAGTTGTTTTGTGGGTTGTGTCGATTGCAGCGATCTCAAGTATCTGACATGGGCTTCGCACAGCAGTAATCCACGCCCCCATTAAGTCCCACAGTATGGGCACTTAGGCTTTTTAAGGCCCATTTTATTGATGCAGATTGCTATAACAGCTAGTAAATCAAAGCAAGGGGAAAGGGGTTAGTGAAAGCCGATATGCTGTTTAACAGGCCATAGTACCTGCCTGCTGGTCACAAGAAACTGAAACCTACTACAGATGAACCTCTGGTTAAAGCTTTGCTACTGCTGAAAGTCAAATGGTAACCATTAAACTACATGGTTACGCTATTTTTGTCTATATTTCCTTCACTACACAGCTCTAAGTGTAATGATACGTGTTTTTTCAGAAGTTTATTCACACTTTACATTTTCACAAGCGTTGACGCAAATGCTTATTATTAGCAGTACCCTACAGCTCTTATAATTCTGAATAATCTAACAGTGATGTAAATGCGAAACTGTCTCTCCTCTTTTCTTTATCTTGTAACAAGCCACTCCAAGAAACATCACTGCTTACAGCTCTTGGGGTTAGCCAGGAGCCCCGCCAGTGACTAACCTCTGTGGCACTACTCGGCAGTCATAAATATTCTCAACAAGCCGGCTGATGGATGGTCTTGTTCTGCCTGGCTTTGAAAGGGATGTTCACGGGGCCAGCAGCACACACACACACACACACACACACACACACACACACACGCACACACACACATCGGCCAATACTGCCAAGTGACTGAATGAAATAAGCTCCTCCACCAGGGAATGCCCCCAAACTGAAAACTGACAACAGCATAATCACTGTTTTCAGATGTAATGTGTCAGGCTGAGATAATTTAAGGCGTCAACAGTGGAGCGCCCCCGTTTATTTACTCCCTGTGCACACAAGCGTTTTCTAGACAGTTGTGAAAGGTGTTTGAAATCAAGAGGCACATTTCTCTCGCTTTTCCGACTCCCTTTACGCTTTTGACAATGTTTTATTTAGCTACAGTGTGACATGTAGTGCCACAGCTGCCGAAGGGTCAACAACCTGCAGGCTCACCTGAAAAGCCCCCAGAAGCCCCCAAACATTCATGCCCTTCTCGGCTTATGCCCTAGATGCAGCATGCCTTTCCACATGGATGCCCACTCAATAGAGGGTCAGTAAACTATGATTGCAGCATGGAAACTGTGAACACACACCCTCCGCTACAGATCATAACATAAATCGCAGACGCAGCCCTGCTATTAAATCAAACAACAAACAACTGAAAGTAGTTACAGGGAAAAGTGCTGCCCACTGTGTGCACCTACTACACATACATCAAAAATGCATGAGGCTTCTTTTCTCAGGGAAACATTATAATTTCATCAGTTTTCATGTGAGCCGTGAGAACTGTGCCACTCTGACTAAGTGTGCCACTTATGATGCAGCAAAGCACTAAAGCCCTAAGATCAAGAAATCCTTTGTGTGGGAATACTGTATTTATTTCTGAGAAGCAACTTCTTCTTTCCAAGTCAGTAGTAAGTGCAACAAAGTCCGGCTAGAGTTCCAAAGAAATGGTTTTATAAAGAGGAAGTGGTTTAGGGTCATGAGATAATAAGGGGAAAATAGGGCGAGAGAAACATATTAATGTCCTAATTTGGATATGTTATAGCAGCTTTCTAAGTTTTAAAGCCTGTGTGCTGTGGTGCACAGCTTTCCCCAAGACCACTAAACCGTGTTAATGATTGCCAAATAACAATCGCCGATTGGTTCACCTTTGTACAGTGGACACATGTAGTGTCTTGACTCGGTCGATCGCACAGCGTCACTAGTGATGTGCGCAAGTGTGTAGTAACATACCAGAGAGAAGATGTTGGAGTGGCAGTCCTCAAGGCTTGCCCCGTTCGCCACCCAGTTCGCCGTCATAGTCATAATGCCCCAACGTTGGTGTCGTCGGCGCTGGGCATGTCGAGATCCTACATCGGTGTTGACCAGAGACCCGGGTTGACAAATAGGTCCCACTCGGAAGGCACCTCACGCTGGAGCTGCGCGATAATACACAGGAATGGGCGTATTCAATAAGTAATCAATCATCCAATAGAGAAGATATTTTTCATAAACGAATCCAGGTCAGGCGATTCCAAATGTGAGCACTGTCAAACGGGAAAAGTAAGGTGTATCCATTTCAGTCCATGCACACGGGAGCAAACCAGCCCAGCACGCGTCCCTCCGGTGATAGTTTCATCATGTAATAATCCATAAGGAAAGCGACTCCTATAACATGTCTAACGAAGCCTTTAACTTTAGCCTTAAATACAACGCGTCCACGTTATGCATCACAATCCCTCCGCGCCACGAGCTGATGCACCACTTGTGATAGTTTTCGAGATGTGCACGAGCTATTTATAGCTTTTCTTTCTTACCACAGCCTCCTGCTCTGTATGACAATGTCTGGCTGAAAACAGGCGCTGTGTGAGCAACGAGGAATGTATAATCCCTCTGTTGCTCTTGAATTAAACGGACCGCAGAGCCAAAAAGAGACGCAGAAGGGGGCTCCTTCAGTGAAGTACTGGACGAGACTCTCGTCCCGTATTAGTCCGATAGACTGGTGGCCAGGACTCACGAGTCAAGCCACACAAGACAAAACTCTTCTGACTCGTTCAGCAGCTGCAGGAAAACGAGGCAGCAGCTTGTTCTGTGACACGGAGGATAGAAAAAAAATGTTTCCGTTCAGTTTTAAATCATCACGAAACGTCTTCTTGCCGCGGTGCGTCCACCAAAAACCATCAGACGTGTTTGCTTCAAAAATCCAAAGTGACAGTCCTCTCCCGGCGCGTGATCACTGACATAAAGAACACGCTGTTGGTTAAAGCGCAGTCAATGCCTTCATAAAGTGTCTCGGAAGCGCATTGACATTCTTCCAGCATGACTTGTTCCTTATTGTTGTCGTCAGTCGCTGTTATATTGTCAGTAAATGGGCAGAGAGGCTGAGTGTGGCATATTCACCCTCTTGTGTCTGTAGGTTTCTCTCCTCCTCCTCCTCCTCCTCTTCCCTCCTCCTCCTCCGCGCACACACGCTCGTCCAACCCACCGCGCATTGTTAATGTAATGGCGGTCGGAAGCGTATCGTTGAGACTCGTCTTCCCATTTGACCAAGTTTGAGTTCACGTGATCAAAGTGTGTGGCATTACTGTTTTAGTGGTTTTGATAACAGCCATGATGCGACGCCTCTCCTTCTTTACGCGCGCAGCATTTAGGGAGCTATTAACACACGGATCCATCTAGCCATGCGTAATTGCGCAAAGATGAAAGTGAAATTGATAACGTCTGTGAAAGCGGGCCCGTGTCACACTGTTATGCGCGGTTGCATAATGTAGGCTACCGTTCCACTCAGAGAGGATGTGGCAGAGCTCCAAATGACTGTTTCGTAAGACAAACACTAGTTGAGATTAACTGATTTGTTGATTGTTGATTACCTTTTTTTTTTATTACTGATCATTATTGTTTTTCTGTCTAATGCTTTAATCTCTTTAATTAAGGCCTATTTATTGATTTAGCATTTTTTTTGTTTTTGCAAGTAGCTTTGTGGATGAGGTGTGGACGACAGTGACTCAAATTGTAGCCGCAAGTGCAGACTGGCATTGTGTCCTTGAGCAAGACACTGAGTGAGTGTTAGATGTCGGTGGTAGGGGCCGATGGCGCAGATTGCTTCCATGAGTTTGCCCCAGGGCAGCTGCAGCTATTGTAGTTAGTAGTAGTAGTAGTAGTAGTAGTTTATTCGGTCTGTTCATTCCTTTAAACGTAAATACATTTCCAATTCTTTGTGGACAACACGACCGAAAGGGTTTAGGCTGAAGTGAAAACTTATAACGCCTAACCCAGTTTACAGACTTCCACGAGAGAAAACAAAAACAAAACACAGACATTAATAATGAACAATATCAAGTGTTAAACAGAAGAGAAAAAAGCATGTATCTGAAGTTAGTAACATAAATTTCAATATTCCAACAAATATGTTACATACATTTGTTTTAAGTTAATTTAGTTGAAACTAAATCATGTCATCATTATTATTTTTTATTTATTTTTCTTACTTTATTCCTCCTAAGCTTATATATTCTTGAATTTTAGAAGCTTTAAACAACTTTTTGAAAGCTTTGACTGTTTGGGACTGTTTCAACTGATCTTCCAGGTCGTTCCACAGATTAACACCTCTTACAGAAATACATCGACTCTTTTTATTCTTTTTAGCTTTTGCTTTTTTGAAAATAGCAGTTCCTCGGAGGTTATACTGACTTTTCCTGTGTTCAAAAAGCTCCTGGATGGGAGGAGGGAGAAGATTATGATATGCTTTGTACACTATTACTAATGTGTTTAGATCAACAAGATCATGGATTTTAGGCTCAGCTCTACAAAGATAGGGTTTGTCGGTGCATATTGGTGCAATCTGCTTTAGTGATAATTGTTATTGCCTTTTTTTGGAGTAGGAAAATAGGATGAGTATTGGATTGATAATTGTTTCCCCATATTTCCAGGCCATAATTTAGGTAAGGAAGTATGAGGGAGTTATACAGTAATGGAGGAGATTTTTTATCGAGTACAGTTTTCAATTTGCCAATTTAGCAATGGTTTTTGCTAATTTTGTTTTTAATATACTTATATGCGATTTCCATTCAAGTTTACCATCAATGGTCACTCCTAAAAATGTATTTGCATGAACTCGTTCAATTTCTGTATCATTTATTTTTAGAGTTGTATGATCACTAATTTTTCTACTTCCAAAGATAATATATTTTGTTTTACTTAGATTCATTGAGAGTTTGTTTAGATCAAACCATTGTTTTAGGACTGTGAGCTCGTCTTCTACTGTAGAAAGGAGCTGTTTCAGGTCCTTTCCAGAGCAGTACAGGCTGGTATCATCCGTATATAATACACATTTTACGTTTTCCAAAGCTTCACAAACATCATTGATATACATTAAAAACAATTTAGGACCCAAATATACCCAGTTATAAACAAAGTCTGAAGTGAAAGAACAACTGTATCAGAACAGACATGAATGAAAATACAATTTGAGATTTTATTACATCTACATAATTCTGAACTCAACACAGTGCCTTTGCTGAATACTTTTTGGAACCCCTTCGAGCTGGGCTTGAACATAAAACGACTCATGCATACACAAGACAAATAGACGGCAATAGAACACTTACATTTCTCTTTAAAGTTTCTACGTTTATTAGTTTCTACGTGAAATTATTCTCCCACACACAAGGGCAACAGTTTCTTGAGCACGATGTAGAGTCAAGCGGCACAAACAAATGATAGTGCACAGAATTTCATTAGTTTATTATGCGAATGCGTCCCAGAAATGTCCTGATGACACAATATAAAGATCGACTGTATGTGCATGTCTGGATCTGGAGGTTTAATGCTTTGAATGCTTAATTGAAAGAAGCTTGTCATTTCTCTAACATGTAAAGACTTATGTAAACTCTTGTGGAGCTTCTTAGCAAATAATCCAGACTTTCCATTGTCAATTATACAGTTGTTGTTTGTTTTTCTACCAACATAAATCCCTGGAAAATACAAGCATACACTGACACATACAATCCACTCTGACATGGGCTGCCCAACAGTTTTTCTATCAATCACATGGAGATTTCACAGCAGTCGGTGTGGTTACATAGGCCTATTGCCACAGAGAGCCAGCCTTTAGTCCAATGATTGTCAATACTTTGAGTGTAACTAGCAGAGAGGGCTGGGAGATATATGAATCAGACGGTCGTGCTGGGGCTTAGCCTGCTGCCTCTTGATCCCCCCGCTCTTGGAAGGATTCTCTACTCATTTGGAGACTTTTTGTTCGATACATCCTTTAAAGGCTTTCAAAAGACTCGCACATTGCAGTTTGGCACAGTTGGATCGAGAACGGAGGAACGAGATACTGTCTGCTGGAATATATCTGTTTCAGTATGCCACGCATTTCCCTTCATCAAGCCCCCACTGACTTGATCCATGTGCGAAGTACGTGTGGAGAAAAGATGCATTACTTCACTGATTAGAGATAATGTGTTTGTCTATACGATGTGAGCAGACTTGCTTTAGAGGGAGAGGATATACGTCAATGTGCCACTGAGCTCTGAAAAGGCTTTACTTCTAACGGACATGGACTTAGTTGATTGTGTGCAATAAATGTACAGTTGGAACATTTAAAAAATAACATTAAGTCACAAAATAAAAAAGACATTTGGAAAAAAAGGGATAAAGTACATTATCTTAAGCAATTTCACAAGGATGATGATAGAGCGGGATGTCTTTTAATCGTAAGGTCGGTAGCTTGAATCCCGGCTCCTGCAGTTGCAGATTGTCATTGTGTCCTTGGGCAAGGCACCATGCCTATGTGAATGATTGAAATGGTTCACACATAAATGACATTATTATCGGGGGGGGGGGGAAACACACACAATGTTTTAGTTTATCACCACTATAGGTTTACAGATCCAACAGATCCACTCCTGCTGCCCTTATTCATTTTACTGACAAAATGTTTGCTGCTATTTACAACAAGCATTTCATGGCGAGCATTTTTCTTAAGAAAGAAAGCGTTCAATACCGTGAACCATGAACTTCTTCTGTCAATGTGACAGGACTATGGAATAAGTGGGCATGCATTTGCAGCTTTAAGAAGGTTTTTTTTTTACTAAAACAATTTTGGCTCAAAGAAATATAAGGAAAATGTATATATGATTGAAAATGTAAGCATTGAGCTACAATTGAAAGAGTTTAAAAAGGGAGTTACTTCAGAGATCCAACACAGACGTGAAAAACTAAACTACCAACAAGTGAGTAAATTGGTGTTCTTCATAGTCAAACATATTATTATTTTTATGTTCTATACTTCATTTAATCAGGAAAGTCCCACTGAGATTAGGACTCTCTCCCGGCCCCATGAGGGTATCCTGCAAACCCACCCGGCCCGGGGGATTGAACTCAGGACCTTCTTGCTGTGAGGCACGAGCACTAACTGCTCTTCCATGAGTCAGACATTATCTCTCCAACACCAGGAGTGTGGAGTGAATGAATAATGCAATGTGTGAATGTCCTCAAAAAGCACTGTTTAAAACTCATGCATCATTATTCATATTACTAATATTATGATTTGCCAGCACTCACTATGATTATAACTCTCGTCTCACACCAAGATGGTCTCGAGTTCAATTCCCAGAAATTAGCAAGGGAATCACAGAATCTAATGTTCTTACCAGATCAGTGAAGCGACATTACTTTTACACACATCAGGCATGTGCGCGGAACAGGGAGATCATGGTATCTCAAAGGAACATCAAGCCCAGTTATTTCAGCTTAAGATAAATATGATTAAAGTGATTTTATTCAGTACATTTACCTTCTGCAGCAAATGCATAGCGTATATCATTTAGTGTGGGCGAAACACTGCTTAAAAAGAGACACAAAATAACAGTAGTGTCTTCATTAGTGATTGATGGATCACCTGGTGCTAACCTAATGCACACCAGCAAAAGCCCTCGTATAAAAATCAGGGGAGAGTTGCTCTCTTCCGTAGCTCCAATGGCTGCATGGTATTTCCTGGAGCGCACAGAGTCTGAGAAGAAAAGATGGTGTGCATTATAATGAACATGGGCTGACACTACATCATCCATCATTCCACCAGGAAAATTATAGCAGCTCCAGAAAGAGAGGTATAGAGGAAAAGAAAGTGTGTGTGTGCGTGCGTGAGAGAGAGAGAGAGAGAGAGAGAGAGAGAAAGAAAGAAAGAAAGAAAGAAAGAAAGAAAGAAAGAAAGAAAGAAAGAAAGAAAGAAAGAAAGAAAGAAAGAAAGAAAGAAAGAAAGAAAGAAGGAAAGAAGGCAGGAAGGAAGGAAGGAAGGAAGGAAGGAAGGAAAGAAGGAAGGAAGGAAGGAAGGAAGGAAGGAAGGAAGGAAGGAAGGAAGGAAGGAAAGAAGGAAGGAAGGAAGGAAGGAAGGAAAGAAGGAAGGAAGGAAGGAAGGAAGGAAGGAAAGAAGGAAGGAATGAAGGAAGGAAGGAAGGAAGGAAGGAAGGAAGGAAAGAAGGAAGGAAGGAAGGAAGGAAGGAAGGAAGGAAAGAAGGAAGGAAGGAAGGAAGGAAGGAAGGAAGGAAGGAAGGAAGGAAGGAAAGAAGGAAGGAAGGAAGGAAGGAAGGAAGGAAGGAAGGAAGGAAGGAAGGAAGGAAGGAAGGAAGGAAGGAAGGAAGGAAGGAAGGAAGGAAGGAAGGAAGGAAGGAAGGAAGGGGTAAAGGAGGACTTTAATCACCTGTGTTTTTGTCTGGTAGTTGAGTTCATAATAGGCTGAATTAAGTATTTAGAATACAGTACTCTGACTGGACAAAGTCATACTGTGTGCTCACTGTAACTCACTAAAGATATTTCATATGGCTCTGCAGACATTGGGTTGTTCTGAGTCTTATCTTCCATATTCATGGAATGGGAATGGACCCACATATTCACAGAAAATGTTTTGTGTCAGCAGAGGGCGCAAGGAAAAGAGCATGGTTTTCAAAGAGAACCCAACCATTTGACTTTAATTTCACCAGAAAAGTCCCACTGAGATTAAAAGACCGTTCAGTGCTTAATGTATAGGTGCAAAAGCAGTTTTCAGGAAGTCCTTTTCCCAGAGGAGATCCAGTTGTACACATTTTTAGTGGTAGGGGAAACCGGAACACCCAGAGGAAACAAGTGCTGATCGCTACATTATAAAAGAAACAAGATATATTAATACATATACACATGCATCACATATTTGTGATAAGGGAATAACATTCTAACATTGTCAATAACAGTGATTTAGCACAAAAAGCATTTTATTTGCCATCAGCACATTTTTGCAGTGTGCCAGAAATGCTGTTCAACTACATACAGCCCTCTGGTTTATCAGTATATCTCTCTGTGCATCGGCCCTCATATCAAGATTAAAGTTAAGTAAAGCATGTTCTCTCTTTGTGTGAGTGCGTGTTGTGCCTCGAGAAGCTGAGCTGTGAAGACTGTTTTAATAGTGTTTCCGCGCTGTATTGATTTCACGATGAGCAGCCGATGTCTTTATAAGAGGACTCAAGAGATGAGGAAATTAGCTGTTATCTCATAACAACAGAAGATGGAAAATCATACAGTGCTTTATCTGATCCTGAAAGGAAACCGAGCTGTCAGACTCACGGAGCCAATCCTGGCATCAGACCCAGTAAAAATCTTGTAAATGTGGCAGCATTTGGTCATAATTAACATGACCATTTGATACAATAAGGACCCACTCTGTCATGTGAGCCGCTGTCACTCACTGCCTATTATTACTGGTCATGTCTTGTTGTCTTCATGGTGGCATAACATGCAATCATATGGGCCTAAGGCTGAGCACAGTTGACTTGAGGTCAGTGTGTTTTATAATCATTAGACCAATATTGAACCCCATATGCAAACTTCTTTGTATTACCATACTTTCAATGAGAGAAATCAACCTCTTCCCCAATTGAACTGAACAGACTCCAAACCAGCGGTCTCCAACCTTCTTTTACCCGGCAAGCTACTTTTACACAACAAGAACATCACAGAGCTACTTATGCTTCAAAGACACTTGTGTAAAATGTGACTTACAGTAGGTGGAGTTCACCCAGGGGGAGATGGTATTTCAAAGAGAATCTATGAATGTGGTCCTTACACGTTACAATATTGAGCCAACTGTTCAGATTGTGTTCAGCATGTTCAGAACAAACAGAAAATGCATTTAAAATATGAGTCATCATCAGTATATGTCGAGATGTAGAAAGTGCTTGGCCATCTACGGCTTGCAAACTACTGGTAGCTCCCGAGCTACTGGTTGGAGATCCTTGCTCTTCACAGTTACCCGCCTGGGGGCCAAACATTTCAGGGGCCAGCAGTTTTCTTAAATGAAATTGAAACTTAAATGAAGCTTAATTTTGATTAATATAATAAATTGGCCTATACTATAGTTTATCATTTGCGTCGCTGAGCATGTAACTGAGCATGTTAATCATCCTTTCTGACCAAATTAAGGCAGGGCTCAAGCTATTTTACATACGTGTACTTGTACTTTAAAGTAGACAGATAGGCTTTAATTATACTCTTACTGCTTTGTTCACCACTGTTTCTCCAATAGAGCACTGGGGCTACCTGATATGAAGGACATTGTAGAAAGATCCTCTCGCCACCATTACTTTCCTTTCACTTGTCAATTTTGATGATATGAAAAAGTTGATGAAACCCATGATGAAGAAAATGTGGATGGTGATGGTGATTTGGGGAAAAATAGCTTTGACTGACAGCTCTTCCTGCTCCTCCTCCTGACTGCTCCGTCCTGCTCTGTGTATCTGTATTAGCTGCTGTCGCTGTGAAGCTTCAAGAGGAAAACTGAAGCTGTTGAGCCGTTCTGTCCCTCTTTTGTGCTGTTATTTGCAACATACAGCTCATCATGGCATAAGCACAACAGCTCAGAGTTAACCCAAATGTGGACCTGGTTTCTAAGATTAGTCCTAGTTTGGACCTGGATTCGCTCTGGTTTAGTCCAAGTTTTGTATTGTTCCAGTTCAGCTACTGTTTTGACATGAATTACTAGTTGTTGGGCTAGCAATACTAAATTTTCCTAATTCAATTGAATATATGCGGAAATGATGTTTGCACAAAAAGCTGTGTGTAAACTGCAGGGAGCAGTATTTGTACAGGAATCTGCAGAATCATGATAATTAATAGAAAATATGATGAGCTTCCCATGTTTGAAAGATCACCAGCCGCCAATGAAGAAGATATAGATTTGTTTTACATTGCATGTACTCGCGGGGATGTAAACACCCTGAGGAAGGCGATTTAATCCCCCCTTCCCTTGTCAAACTGAATTTCATATTTCACCCTGTAAATATTCGAATTTAGCGAGAGCGTGCGCAGTGCTCTCATGTAGAAAGATTACTACAGATAGTGTGCTTTAAGTGACCGGGCTGCTGTTCCACTTGGCTGCACTCCCTGATGCCACCTGCACAGAATTCACTGGGAGCCTCATAAATAATGTATTGGTGAAGGTGTGCTCAGTTTTCATGTTCTCCTAATTCATTTCACAAAGAGGGACAGAGAGCAAGAAGTATATGGAGCACATTCACACAGTCACATCAGGAATCACAGCTTCTCCCAAAACATGCTCAGACCGGACACGGACGGCCAGCAAGGGTCATTTCTCGCTATTTTAACAGCAAATATTGACATGTGCCAATCATTAAGAGCCATGGAGAGACACTGCAAGCAAAACTCATTTTATAATTTTCAGGGGTTGGGCCAGATTGTTCTATAAACACCTATATTTTTAAAACGTTATTGAATAAACCTTCCTCCATATATAGCGCATCCGGAAATTATTCCACCCCCCTTTTTCTCATTTTGTTATCAGCCTTATTACAATATGGATTAAAAAATAAAAGAGAAATGACTTGAATTGAATTGAGGAAATGTGTCTTGTTTTGAGCGGTTTTCACTCATTTAGACTTTTTTCCAGATCGGTCCAAGTTTATTTTGGTTATTTGATGACATTTCAGACTGGTTCTGAGATATGTCTCGCTTGAAATAAGAAAGAAAAACTGCCAATGGGATGAGACCAATTTAGATAAGAAAATCACTTGAAATAAAGTATTGTCACTTGAATAATGTATTGAAACGAGTCAGAAACATCTCAGTGAAATAATCTAGGTCAAAAGTCCAATTACATTTTAACTATTCAATGACACTGAAATTTGATTATTAAGCTCAAATTGAGACATTTAAACTAATCTACTCTTTGCAGTGTATGATGCTCAGATGCATCCTTTTCCCCCCGATCATGGTTTAAATGTTTCTACAACTTGACTGGAGTTTACCTGTGCTACATTAAATGAAATCAAATTGATTTGACTTGATTTGGAAAGGCACAAACCTTTATATAAAGAATTGTCAAAGGACTTGTTCATATGCATCGAGGCACAGGTCTGGGGAAGGAAAACGTGTAGAGCACAGTGGCCTCCATCATTTGTAAATGGTAGAAGTTCAAAACCACCAGGACTCTTCCTTCGCTGGCCACCTGTCCAACCCACTGGTCACTCTGACAGAGCTCCAGCAATACTCTGAGGAAATGGGAGAACCTTCCAGAAGGAAAACCATCTCTGCAGCACCACCAATCAGGCCTTTATGGTATGGCCAGACGGAAGCCTCTCCTCAGTAAAAGGCCCATGACAGCCCGATTAAGTTTGCCAGAAGGCACCAAAACAATTCTTAGGCCATGAGGAACAAGAGTCTTTGGTCTGATGAAACCAGGAAATAACTATTTGGCCTGAATGGCAAGTGTCACATCTGGAGGAAACCAGGCACCGCCTACAGTGAAGCATGAGGGTGGCAGCACGATGCTGTGGGGCTGTTTCAGTGGCAGGAACTGGGAGACTAGTCAGGATAGAAGGAAAGATAAATGCAATGTACAGACACATCCTTGATGAAAACCTGGGCGACGGTTCACCTTCCAAAGCACAAGATAATGAAGGAGGGGCTTCAGGGCAAGTCGGTGAATGTCCTTGAGTGCCAGACAGAGCCCAGAACTATTTGGCCTGAAAATAGATGTGCCGCGATGCTCCCCAGAGATTGAGAGGATCTGCAGAGAGGAATGGGGAAATTGTAATCTAATAACTAAAAAGTAAAACAATATAGCGTTTATTAACAGCAATCACATTCATATCAACATAATGACAGTAATAACTCTGTCTTCACATTTCCGGAGCAGGTATTGATTTTCATTCATTCACAACCTTGCCCTCCTCCCTTCGTTTTCACGTTGCTATTTCCTGTGTCCTTTCTGTGCAAAATTGATGTTCCGTGGTCGTCTTTTGTTTCTCTTGTGTTCAAAGCATAAAATCATTCATAAAAATCAATCCAAACTTTGTTCTATCCTCTTTTGCAATTTGTAGCCTTGTGCTGATGTCAATAGATCGACCACTGAGCTTAAACATTTTAGTTAGTCCCCTCAAACAGGCTTTTGTCTGCCCTCAGCATCATCGATCATACCATGTACCATCACACAGTCTCTTCACTTGTGCTGCCGAGTGCCCAAGCAGGATCCAGCTAAAGGAGGATAACTTAACCACCAGGCTCCCTCCCTTTTCTTCCACCTATATTATTATGGCGCATTAGCTTATGACAGTAGTATGTTTGATTTTTGTCTCTTTTGTTAACTTGTTAAGTTAATATGAAAGATATGGTAACACTTCAATATCAGTATCATCACCATCAATATCATTATCGTTAGTGACAATGCCAAAGAGGTCCAGAAGATGAGAACCGCCCACATGCAGTGAAAAGTATTGAAACCAAAGAAGCCTGTACACAATAAAATAGAGTGTTTGTATAAAGCTTTTCAAGATACCCAAAGACACTTAAAGGTGCATTATACAACTTTTTATGTGTGGAAAAAGTTTATATTTGCGTGTATTTGAACTTGTAGAGTGGCTGTATGGTCAGCTTGGGTCCAGGATCCTGGTTGGCAGATTTTCACTGCTGACGGACCCTCTCACCAGAAAACTCACAAATCAATTGATCCTGGAGCTTTTTGGAGACCACCGTGCAGGGGCTGATCTAGAAAAAAAATCACCGGGCGGAAAGCAGGGTCAGGGATCATTTCTGTGGTGGCATTTGCAGGGCATTTTGTCCGTTTAGATGCAGCTGAGCCTCCCAAAACTGTACAGAAATAGTAGCAATGTCTATAATGTAAGTAGGGGGTTTTGACCACAGCTCAAATTAAAAAATAAATCATCTTCTTGAGAGCCACGGGGTTGGCACCTGGCTCCTTATTTAGCTCTAAAGTTGTTATAATTCTTTGTCCCGTCAAAGTACTAACGGAGAGAGAGCCTCTGTGAGCACAAAGTAGCTTCGAGAGCATCACATTGGTTATACAGACCAACAAAACTATTTGCCAAAATGAATCAGGCTCTGAAGATCTGGATTGCAACTAGTTCTTGAAACAATGCATTTATACAGAGCCAGGTTGATGACTTTACTAAAATTTAGGCAGTTCCAGAAAAGGACCAAACCTGGCAAGACTTTTTCTAGGGGTGACAGCTGCCACATCGTGCCACCCCTGTAGATCCGCCCCTGTCACCGTGATCAAAAGTAAAGGCACCATGTTGACCACTGGGTCACTGCAAGGTCAGATACACACAAATGTTAACTTTTTTTTCCCACGTAAAAGTTTGCAATCAGAAAGCAGTTACTTAAATCCTTTTTTGAAGAGGTGGTGCTTTGAGGGATGTTTTGAAGGAAGTGCGTGAGGATGAGTCTCTGATTTTGGGCAAGGAGGGAGTTCCAGAGTAACAGAGCAGGTCCTAATGCATGGGCTGATTATAGAGCACAGATGGGTGTGTGGTAGTGCAGGAGCTCGGAGAGGTAAGTGCGGGTTTTGAAGAAACACTGACCTTTGCCCCATCCCCACCACACCCATTGTGTATATATATTTAGATGTTGCTTTTTTTATGATAAACTGTACAAATGAGTGTCCAATAGTGTCTACAAATCCTAACTTTGCTACCAAGAAAACAGATTGAATACAAATTTAAAAATAAATAAATAATCTGAAACATGCACTTTAAATTCCTCTGAATGTTTGATTGTAATACCCAACGATGGCCCAAATCTTTTCAAAGTATGAATATGAATGTTGTGGGGGTGGAGGTGAGTGCACGCTGGGAAAACAGGCGAGTGCGAGGAGGAAGGGGGGGGGAGTCTCTCTTAGCCACTTGTGGCCTTCACAGTCCAGGCACAAATCATAGAGGGACATGGCAATCGCAGTGACAGATGAACAATGCTCCTATTTTCCAACCCCCTGCGAACAGCTCCATCCATCATGGACGAAGAGATTAATTCAATTCATCAGCTTTTTGTCTCCTTGGGCCCCCTAATGCCACCTCATATTGCTCAAGGGGGACTTATAAATGTTTGTGGATTTGATCTGAGCTCGCTTGCTTGACATTGAATTAAAACATTACTCTCGCCGTGGACTGCTTCTCTGCCAGTTCTGCCATAATTCTGGTCAAGATGAAGCTTTATGGGAGGAATTGTGATTGCCGAAGGCCGGGAACCAGAACATAAAGCCCGTCGTATATAAGTGAAAGGAGCAGCAATTGAAAATGTATGAAATCAAGTCATACATGTACTTCAGCTATAACCCACAAGCCAGAGGGAGCTTAAACATGGTCCAAGGCTCAGAGGTTAAGCACAACTGCAACTGCATTTTCCAAGTTCTTTGGACAGAGTGGTGGATTGAGTAAAAAGTATTTGTGAACGACAATCTGACATAAATCATAGCCTTCGCTAAAAAATAGTGAAGGCTGTCATTTGTACTGCAAGTAAAGTCTGTAGCTGGTCTGGGCAGAGGCACAATAATGTAGATTAATACTTGTTATCAGAGTATTTGAGCAACTTTTTGAAGAAACTGTATTTATTAGAGTAGTTATTTTAAGCAGTACTTTTTACTTCTACTTAAGTAATATTGTAACAAAGTGTCTTTACTTACTTACTCTGTTTTATGGCATTTCCTTTGGAAATATTAGGATATTTTCACATATTTCAAGTTTTCTCAAAATTTATGTCACAACTGAAAACAAAATCAGACTTTTACACGAAAACAGTTACTCAATACTCACAGTACTCAGTTAACTTAGTTTTTACTTGAGTAAAATGATTTCAAAGTAATCTTACTCTTGAGTCATTATTTTGGCTACTCTACCCACCTCTGCTTGTTTTACGTTCTAACATGACCAGTGAGAGCCTTGTGCGAAGCCCAAATTATGTTATATGTGTCAGTGTGCAGCACACCTAATAATACAGCCTATTATTTATAATAAGTGACCAGATGAAATGCATCGAACAGACGAGACAGAAGTTCGTGGCGTCTTCATCAGTTGATTGTTGCAACCATAGGTCATATTTTGGCCTTGGGGTTTGGGGTGGGGTTAGTCTGCCCTCATGGGTGCTCCTCCCTCTCCTCTGCACAGGTGAGACATGTGAAACACAGTCAGCCTCTGTAAACGCCTTCTGTAAATTAATCTCTTGTGATTACCTGGTGTCAGTCTACACCGTTTTGTTGCAATTAAACCAACTAGCATTTGATCTTTTTTGTTTACAATTACATGCACTTAATTTTATTATTTCGTTAACTACAGCATTAATAAGTGGCAGTTTAACTTGCTAAAATTACCAAATATATTTTAAATTGTGGGGCAGATGACTAATTCACCTCAGTCTGCCACAGTGATCATTTTAGTGAAAGATCTTTGTCGACCAAAATTGGACTAAAACTAAATGAAACGTTTGAGACTAAAACATCAAGAGATTAAAACAAGACCAAAAAAAAAAAAAAAAAGGACTAAAGCCTCATTTCAATTCACTGCCAAAGGAACAGCTGAGCTTTGTTCACGTGGGGAGAATCGCCAAAGAGAAGGACCAGGAGTTAAGAGAACAGAAGTATGTGAAGTTGAATTGGGCTTAAATTTCGACTAAAACTAAATACAAAAAATTGGAGAGACTAAATCTCAAACATTATATTCCATTTAAGTCAAAAGACTGAAACTAAAAAAAGTTGTCAAAATTAACCCTGGTGGTAAAGACCCCCAAATCTGTTGGTCTTGTCGTTTAAGAACCCCTGCCCAAGGCTGCACGTTTTGACCTGGTACAGTCCGGTTTTAGACCAGGTCTAGATCTGGGGCAAACAGTGTTCTTTGGCCAACTTAGGTGTGAAAAGCTTCAGAACCAATAATGTAGGAAATGATAAGATTCAATTCTCCAAACTTTAATACACTTCATAGGTAGGCATAGCAACGTGAACTGCATTACTCAGACCAAACACATAGTTCAAGTGGAGATGTCCTTCTGAGGCTCGTAGTGCATCCTGCCTCCTCTCCAAACACACAGGTAGTAGACCGTGCTCAAAACTCCCACCAGCGCAAGCAGCAAGACGGCGACAAAAAGCAGCACCTTCCACACAGCAGAGTTGCCTGCTGAAAACAAGAAACAAGTCAGGAGAAAGTAAAATATGACACAACATTTTCCACAATCAAACCTTGTTCTTTTGTAATCTGTGGCTCAGGGGAAGTGGTTTCATCAGGGAGCCCAAACATTTCTTCATAGGTTTCCGGCCATGAAGGAGCTTCCTCTGCAGCCAGCTTTTTCATTTTATTTAATGACTCATCAATTAGCTGGTCGAGATCATTGACAGACTTGCCTAAAGCAAAGAGTTTGCTGAAAGTTTACTCAAGTTACTTTTGAAAATAGAGATCAAGTTTTCTCTATCAATTTGCAGACTAGACCAACACAACACATTCTCACAGGGAAAAAAACAAGAATTGGTTTGCAAATGTAATACTTTGCCGTTACATTTAATTCCAGTAGCCAAGTCTGGATTAACACCATTTACTAAAACTATTATATTTTTCTTGGGTAAAATGTGAGATAATCCTATTTGGTCCCTTACCTGATTCACCACATGATGAGGCCAGAAGAGCCAACAACACAAGCCCTGTGGTGAACATGGTCGCACTTGTCCATGTCTGCTCTCTGAGCTTTATGAAGCCTCTTCATTAGCGAACTGGCATCAGCTGTGCCCCCTTCTCTCAAACAAGACAAACCATCAGCTTCAGAGTCTTTCACAAGCCAAGTCTGAGGAAATGTGGTGAGAGATGAGCGGAGATGGACCGTAAGGCAGACGCCCAAGTCAGAGATTACTGAACTGTCGGTTTATTAGTAAAAGCAAAACTCAGCAGCCAATATTCTTTCAAAATATTTATTTGGAAATAAACTATGTTTTCAATATGACCTAACTGCTACAAAGGCTGAATTTCACTATTTTCCCAGAAAGTAACCCTTATTTATATGCAGCACAAACGTAATACAAATGTAGTTCACCAAAACGTTTGTTATGGCTCCGAGTCGTCTCTATTTTCACAAGATTTTCAACGACTTTGAAAAATTGTTGGCTCTTTGTAATAAAAACAATGACAACTGTCACAGTTGTAAGTTTAACATGCATAAGGTTTCATTTCACTTAAAAACATCTGTCAATGGTAATCAATGGTAGATTAACAGACACAGAGAGAGAGAGAGAGCAAGAGAGAGAGTGAAAGAGAGGGGGAGGGAGAGAGGGAGATACACTTTCCAAAACTGATCATATTGTGAATGCCAAAAGAAAAAACTGTTAAATAGATACAGTGCCCTTTTAATTGTACAGTATAATTCCAAAGATGTCTTACATTTGTTTAACTGACATCCTGATCTGACACAAATAGTCTATGCTGGCAGACAGTGACACAAATTCTTCCCATTCATTTCACAGTGCCATTCTTTGCAGACGTTACTTATTTTTCACAATAAACTATTTTGCATGATTCCCAAAAAGATTAAGCATCCATTCATCTAACTAAACCCAACACACGTAGAAAAAGTAAAGGCCGCTTTATAAAGAAACTGTAACAGAAGAAAATAGACAAAATGGACAAAAAGAGGTAAGTGTTGTCATATCTGAAGGCTGACGGCTAAACTACGGAGAGAATAAAGGGTCTTTACAGTGTAAACTCAAGAGGCGGTTCAGTCTGTAAATTGTGCATTTGCAGAACCAAGTGACAGCAATTTCCCTTTGAAGGAGAAGCTTGAAGCTTTTCCAAGTAACACCAAATAAGATAAGCATAAACAAAAACTACACTATTCTGAAAGTTAAATGCATATCTTCTTTGTCAAAGAAAAACAAACCTAAAAAGACAATATTACTCCTACATTTGCAATCGGTGACATTCTTGTTCACCAACTTGTGCAATTGCAAGGACAACCCCAAAAACCCTGAGAGCTGAAACATTTTGCACAGTGGGCCATTAATCTCACTCATGCTTTTCTCCTTCACCGTAGACTTTTCTTAGGCTTGAATCCAGCAGGTAATCCACTGATCTGAAGGCAATGGCATGTTACAGGTGTTAAGATGCTGTTAAAACACTGCTGAATTCAACTGTTGGTGAAAGACTACTCACCTGTCTATAGGGGTAATAATGAAGGGGATGGTGGACAGCCCAATAGCTGTAGTGGTCCATTTGCGGACTGACAGGGGCCATCTGGTGGTCTTACCAAGTAAATGCAACGACGCTGCACATACACGATTTATGGTAAAACCAGGAATAATGACAGATGCCAAAGCCTGCCACACAAATGTGTCAACCACAGCAACTGCAACACGGGTGGCCTTCCCTGGTTTATCCCCGTGACTCTGGAAAGGACACAAAAAACAGTCGTTGCTGATTAAGAATTTCTTTTGATGTATCTTTTGCATTCAAAAATATCTTGCCTTGGCTGCTTTCTTCCCTTTGTCCACAGCATCAGCAGTGACATAAGTAGTGGCAACAACGTAACTGCCCCATACGAAGCTCACAGGGACCAGGGCACGAAATGCCTCCCCAACCTCATTGGCATAGCCTATAAAAAAACGTGCAAGCGTTACATAAACATATACTTTACATGTAACAGTAAGTAACATTATTGTAATTCACGTAATGTTTTGCACTCTATGGAAGGCCATGCTGGGCCTAAAGGTGTTGGTGCATAAATGTCTGAGAGACAAAAAGGCTTTGACTTTTTTCTATAAACCAGAGTGCCCTGGATTTTGTGTTTGGAAATATTCATAAAGAAGTCTTTATCAGCCCCATCAACCCCAAAAGAAAGAGCTCTCCTGTTTGTTTGTTTATTAATTAATTAATTACTTACTGTTAATTTATCACTGCTTCAATGTTAACAACAACAAACATAATAATAATAATAATAATAATAATAATAATAATAATAATAATAATAATAAAAAATATTATTATTATTATTATTATTATTATTATTATTATTATTATTATTATTATTATTATTATTATTATTATTATTGGAAATGTTGGTTCACGCGCGTAATGTGCATTGTGTTAGGATTGGGAACACTGCCTCAACTTGTTCATAAACTGTATCTTCCTCACTATTGGCAAAGCTCTGACACTCTGACATTCAAAGGAGAATAATGTACATTTGCGCAAATAAAGGTTTTAGCGTCGTGAATCTGTCATTGAATTCTTTCTGGTTACGCGAAATAGTCAATCCCATCCATGTTTTCATCCATGTTTTCATTGCAATGAAAGAAAAGAAAGTTATGTTGTCCTAGCTTAGCTAGCACAGCTGAGCTGCGAGGTCAGGACTGTTCATGGGCGAAGGGTAAAAGGACCCCCTAAAATAGCACGCTTGCCTATTTGTACGATATAAAATATCATTAAGATATGCACTTACCAAGAAAGCGAACCCAAGTGTCACGGTAGATATCGACCTGTTTAGCGGGGTTTTCTTCAGTGGAATCCATGTCTTTCTTTACTCCATCCCCCGATGCTATTTTTACATTACGTGTATGTAGTGCTGAAAAAGTCTACAGTAAGAGGTGACCGTGAAGGGGGCGTCCGCTGGATCCCTTCCTGGTTTCAGACGTGCCCCAGTGGCGCACTCCAGTGGCAGATTTGGATTATTGCAAGAGGAAAATATGAATCTCATTCTTGCCTGCCTAAAATGTAATAAAAAACAGTTGTGTGACATGTGCATCGATCTGTGCTGTGGAAAACAGACTCTAACGTTTAAGATCAGAGACCAGCCAACAATCAACAGAGACATGTGACCACTTGGCTTTTTACTAAACTGCAACCATAGATTTAACACAATATTACTCGGAGAAAGTACTAGGCTAGGGTTGGACCGACCGTCCAAAATATACCAATGGGAATCGGCCATGCAATACGATGAACCAATAGGAGCACCGCATGAGAAGCATGTGTTTTGACCGCAATGGCTGCTGACAGTGGCACGAACGAGCATCTGAGCGTTTCCAAAATGTTTAGCAGCTTATTTAGATGCGCCAGAATGTATTTTATATTGTACTGCACTGTAACTTTTGCGTTTTTACACATCGGTTGCAGTTTCTCTGACGATGACCACGAGATGGAGGAATTCTTAAAGCGAGAGTTCTCTCTCTCCAAGCCTTACCAAGGTAGCCTGTCCGCCTCTGTAAGCTATTCAGAAATGTATAGATATGTGACTGTGGTGCGTAAAAGTGGACTTTCTTGTTTTGTTGTCAGTTTGCCTTTGTCTGTTTGTGTAAAGGGACAAATGGAACCCCTGTTGTGTAGTTGGTTAAAAGTTTAATGTTACAAGTCCTGTATTCTTGTTTGTTGGCTGCATTAGATCGCTTTCATGCGTGTGTGGTCAGTGGTGATGATAATGATGGTGGGTCTTGTTACAGCTGTGGGATCCTTTGGCTCCTCCCACTGGGAGCTGATGGGGGACGCCATGGTAACCACTGAGCAGGTGCGGCTCACACCTGACATGCAAAGTAGGCAGGGGGCGGTGTGGAGCCGCATGGTGAGTGGCTCATTTAGTTCTTCTCTGTAAAGTTTTACCTGATTTCGGTACGTTTACAAAGTATATCTATATGTGTCTGAATGTGTGTAGATAACATGTATTATGTATGTATAGGAAAAATGAGTTGTCAATTTACTTAAAGTGCAACTCAACGGGCGTGGCAGAGCCTTTCCCCACCCACAAACTAAAGTCAAAAAGTGCTGAGAAAGGGGTGGTCTCGGAGGCTTTGGGGGAGACGAGGTGGGTGAGTGTGTAGGCGGGGTCTGCTCTGTTGACAGTCTCAGACCAAGCCCCTAGATCTGACAGGACTGACAGACTGCTGTTACCGCTGTCACGACTGTGCGCAAGGTTTATTTTTTCGTAGGAGAGTTGGTGCACTCTCATGACTTGTGATTGCTTGATGTAGCAACTAGTGATGCGGGTCAGGGTTTTTTTCAACCCGCGGGTCCGCATTTGGAGCAGGTTCTAACCCGACCCAGCCCGCCCCGCAACGTTGTTCTATTTTTACAACCCGCCCCGCCCCGCACCCGCAACCATTAAATATTACGCGTTACAAATATGATCCGTATGAACAGCACCGGCGTGTCATCGCGCGCGCTCTCTCTCCCTCCGAAGAGCGCTGGGCAAGAGGGAGAGAGCCGAGGTCAGCCTAACGCGAAGTCACACACAGCCGCACATACGGTGGAAAACAGGAGACATAAGCTCCACAAAAGCGTTCTCTGGATCACAAGCTGCAAAACGCTGCTTGTTTTATGAAAATCCGACGTATATTTACGCCAAAAACCTGCTGTAAAGACGACGGTGGAACCCGCAACCCGCGCATCACTAGTAGCAACTATCCTACGAAAAAAAAAAAAAAGATGGCCTCTGGTAGACGACTCGCTCGCTGTCAGTGACTGCGAACAGAGAGAGAGCATCGCACAGTAGCTTTTCTAAGGGATTTATTCCTCTACACCACCTCAGCCGAAGTGTGAGCATCGCAGGGGCGCCATCTACTGGTTTGACTCATGAGCTCAGGCGGTGTGTGCGCGACGCGTGTCCTGGTTGCTACGTGACGGAGGCGGAGGCGTGTGTGGGCGGGGCCACAGAGGCACAGAGGCAGAACTGATGACGTTTTGTGGACGCCGTGGACACACTCTCCTCCAACCGCAAAATATCAAATGTAGTTGCTGCGTGAAACCAGTAGAGGCGCTAACCCTGCGGTTTTAGACACAAAAGTGAGATTTTGAACAAGTTTGCCCCAAATGTCAACATATTGACTGGGACATGTAGCTAACTCTATTCAACAACCATTTAGACCGTTTATCAGCAAAAAAAAGTGGATTTGGTGTTTAGTTACTCTTTAAAACAACAATAAACAGATATGGGCTGATCACAGGTATAAAGCTACAGTCAGATCAAAAGTGTCTGTGTATTCTATGTGAAGGCGCACACATGCGAATAAGGGCTATATACTTGAGCGTCCAATCCCCGCTGAAGCACCTGGCCGTTCTAGAGTAGCCCTGATTTTGCCAATGTTAGAAATAGTGAAAATAGTTTATACTTGTTTTAGCCTGGCTCACTAACATCTTCTTTTGTAATAGATTTGCGTATAATGTCTGACTTATGTTTCTAGCCTTGTCATCTTAAAGACTGGGAGATGCAGGTGCACTTTAAAATTCATGGTCAGGGAAAGAAGAACCTGAATGGTGACGGTCTGGCAATTTGGTACACCAAAGAAAGAATGCAGAAAGGTCTGATCACTATGGTAACTCGCAGGATATTCAGTGTCTGTACTGTGCTCTTAAATGTCTTTATTTTGTGGTTGGCAGGTCCTGTATTTGGAAACAAGGACAACTTCACTGGTCTTGGTGTGTTTGTTGATACATATCCAAATGAGGAAAAACAACTGGAGGCATGTGTGAATAATGATAATAAAAAATGCTAGGATTACATTAAAACATTGACAAATTGCTTATTATTGTTAACAGGCTCAGAAGAAAAGATATACTCCTCGCACCGAGGTGATTATTACGTAAATATCTTTTATTTTACAAATTCACTGAATAATAAAAAGACGATGTAATGTTTTGTTGCGGCATCAAGAGGATTTTTCCATTTGTTTTGGCCATGGTTGGTAATGGCACCGTCAGCTACGACCATGAAAGAGACGGTCGGCCCAGTGAGCTGGGGGGCTGCAACGCCATGGTCCGCAACCTCAAACACGATACTTTTCTTTTCATTCGATACGTCAGCCGCAGGCTAACGGTAAGAAACACACACAGTTGTGTTAAAAACGTCTAAACATGATTTAATCCTATTAGGTAATGATAGACATAGACGGACAGCATGAGTGGAGGGACTGCTTGGACATACCAGGGGTGCGCCTGCCTCATGGTTACTACTTTGGAGCTTCAGCATTGACGGGAGACCTTTCAGGTTAACACAGAACCACAAACAAATACCAAACCAATGACGACCCATAATGAACTTTTTACTTTGTAGATCATCATGACATCATTTCCATGAAGCTGTATCAAATCACAGTGCTAAGTAAAACATATGTGGATGATGAAGAGGAAGTGAAAATACCAAGTGTTGATAATCTAGAACTACTACGATGTAAGCAGTGTTTCAGTCTTCATTCGAGTCGCTGTGTGTGAATGGTTTGTTCATAAAATGTCTGTGTTACAGTGACTGATTATGAAGAGGGGATGAGCAGCGTAGCCATTTTTTTCACCGTGCTTTTTTCTATGCTGGGTTCTATTTTTCTAATCGTTATTGGAGTAGTGTTTTATAGCCACTGGAGCGAGACGAGACGCAAGCGCTTCTATTGACCCCACAGACACACATCTGCGCTCTACTAGAACTCCCCGTGAGAATAATGTTGGCTCTGGAGATGACTAGACACGGCGCGACCAAAAGCCATTCTCCAGGTGTGCTAATAATCTACAGAAAGTGTGACTGGCGACTTCTACCTGAGCACGCCAGCTCAGCCTTACCGTTTACAACCTGCTGCTGCTGAAGAGTGAAGATTTCTAAAATGCAGGATGTTTCGTCTCTCATCCAAAGCAACACTGTCAGCGGATGGACGACTGAGAGCTGTTTTAGGAAAAAGACACACACGTCCACAGGTTTCGGCTGGATCGAAAAACGGTGAAGTGAAAAAACAAAGGACTAGATCTAGACTAGACAACTGTAATGCTCCACCAAACTTTTCATTGCTCTCGTTTCGGGTGTCATCCTTTCACCAGACTTGAGAAACAGCTCTGGCACACGATCTGACAGCGTTACAAAGTTTAAAGACAATAACAGGAAAGGAATATAGACTTGAGGTGTGAACTGGCACATCTGAAAGCAGTGGACCACAGCTACCACAACATAGTCAAAGAAAATACTGGATAATACCAACATTTCCTAATATTTACATGGAGGTACTAATATTTACAGAGGTAAGATGCCCCAGGATAGAACATTTACAAATATTGACAGCACTATTGCAGTGAAAGTATAATTAAACAATAAACAAACACTGGAGTATGGGTGTGAGCATAGCAGTACAAGTTATAAAGTTAAAAGGTGCTAGGATGAACTGCTCATTGTTGACCTTTAGGGCTCTGTATATCAAGAGTATATATCCAGAAGGCTTCTCTTTTCAATAGTGAGAAATCTATGTCCTCGCCTCTATTTGAGAGTTTTTTTTTGTGGGATTCCCTAAACTTATTGACAGCCATTTTCAAATCAGAGCGCTCTCCACTGCCAGAGGTTTTTCAGGATTTTGACTGTTTTTCAAGACCCACAGAAAATTTAGGTCTATGTCAACACAAAACCCATCAAAAGAAACATTAGACTCTTCTTTCATCTAAAATAAAAGTTTGTTTGTACATCTTTCCATTCTTTAGTAATCGTCATTGGCAGTCACTGAGTTAATGTGCTCTCATTATGAAGGGATAATGAGAAGCTGCTACTGGGCTTTTAGGATCTTGGTCACTTATGTTAGATCGATGTTCAGAAAGTCTATTTTTGAGATGTCCTTTTAAAGGATAGGATCTCCCAGTCCAAGAATGATAAAAGGGGTGTATGTTTTGTGTAAAGTGTTTTGATTTGCAATGTAAAATGTCTATTGATAATTGCTTTACTGCTATTGCTTGAATTCTTAAAAGTTTTCAACGCTGTCAGGTCATGTGACCCCATTAGATAACTTCCTCCTGTGTGTACAGGTGAGCCAGAGCTGTTTCTTAAGACTGAGAGCTTATGCAGACAAATCGAACAGATTCCTCCAGGAACCACACACAATATATAAAAGTAATGCTGAAATGCTAGTATTTGCATGCACTTGTGTATATAGTATATTTATTTATTTATTTTACAACTCTGCAGCGTTCTGTCTTGAAGCCACAATAAGCTATTGAGTTTGGTTTTATTTCAATAGGTGTCAGGAGTGACCCCTGCTTTGCACTCCTGCATGCCTCACTTGTTTTTTATAGGTGGGCCGCTTTCCTCCACATTATATAGACCGTGTTGTGAATATTTATTATGCAAATCACTTTCTTTTTTTATAGTAGTGTTTGCTGGTTGTACCTCAAAATTTAATAATAAATAAATATATGTAAAATTAAACAGAACAGTCAATATATGCCATACATCTATTTTATTTTAAGGTTGTAGGCTACAAGAATATCATGTACTCAAATAATTTTCTGTCATTACACCAAATGCGATTTACTACAGATTTATATGCAACTTATCAGAATGTATTTGAATGAATGGTTTATTTTTGGTTGATTGGTGCATTTTGATTTAACCAATGCAATTTTCAAGTAACAAAAAATATTTCAACCAAAAAAGGAATAGGCTATTTATGCCTAAACCATAGAGTGACTGATGCTGAATAACCTTACCACATGACTAATGTACGTCATCCAGTAAAAACATTTATTTGGTGCCTTACAGACAAAATATCTTTTATTTCATACATGCTTGAGGTAATCACTCATCCATCTGCTTAATCTTTTTTATTATTATCCCATACTTTAACATTTATTTTCTAATTTCTCACCAATCAACAAACACACTCTACAAAGCTGTCGCAACATGTTTCAATTTCCATCACTGCCAAGGATGTTAAACGACTGCTTCTAAAGCAGAGGTGGACAAACTAAAGCCTGGGGGCCAAATGCAGCTCACCTAGCCGGGCCCTTCCTTCAAATTGGCCAAACCTGAGAACAATATACTTTGACTGACTTGAACTGTTTTTGTTGCACTTTTGTATAAAGTGTTTGGGGCGATTTGTCAGAAATTCAGAATTGTACTTGCTTGAAATGCTTGGGGAGTTTGAAAACCTAATGTGGCCTTTGCATCACAAAGGTTTGCCCATAACGGTTCAATAAATCATTTGTTGATAAAAGAAAGTCTAACTGCAAACAGTTTCTCTAATATTTTTTTAAATCGTGGCGCAGTGAAATTTGTCGATAAAAGTTGTTTATTAACACTTTTGACAATTGTAATCACTTTGGCTATTTTCCTTTGATCGGGAACAAGCCACAATGGATGACTTCCTTAATGAGCCACATGTCAAACTTTTTTTTTTTACTAGAACTATTTCTAAAACATCACCTTGAGATAGTCCATTTAGAAATTGTGTTGATATTAGAAGAAGGAAACTTAATATTTTCAACATTGGGTAACTGGTTAGCTAATTTAGGACCAACACTAAAATTACATTTTTAATTCTTATGGGAGAAATCCTTTTTTTTCTATTACTTTATTTGTTGTCATCCAATATTTTTTTATATGTCTGCAATAAGTTACCATATACATACAGTTTCTCTTTTTCTATTGTGAGATTTTTTTATAAACTTCATGTATAATTTTAATGTTTTACAAATCTTCTCCAAACTTTTTGACATTCACTGCTTGGATTCTTTAAAAAAAAAAGTGTTACATTGATCAAATTCAATCAAAGCAATAAAAAGATCTTCATTGATCCGAAATTCATTGATCTGACAACAACAAAGCAGTACTGATACAGTCAATAGAGAGTCAATGTTTTTATTATAAAAATAAAATACAAATGATGACCTAAAGAGTACACAGTAGACTTTTTTTTTTAACTAAAACAAAGCTCGTCTTCAGTGCATTCATTATTAGATTTACACAACTTGAACAATTGGGTTCACCCACTACTAACCAGGGCATTTCATTTTGGCAAAAAAACAAACAAAACAAAATATAAACCATGGCACCTCCATGTATCATGTGAAAATGTGCAACCAACTTTTGGGGGATCTTTTGAGGTCAGGATTACGAATTGCTGACTGTGTTCCAGGTTGAGGTCGTTCATGAGTACACATTTAGAAAAGTAATAGCGATTGAATAACTGGATTAAAAGGCAATGTTAGACATTTAATCTGAAAATAATGGACAGAACAGAAAGAAAAAAACACTCAAAATGAATGAGTGCAACACATGTCTGCACACGGGACACCATGTAAGTCAACACACTCTTACAATCCTCACCCAGTAACATCTAAAGCAAATATCAACACAAGTCAGGAGTAGAATAATTGGGGAATAACAGAATTTCTCACAGTAGAAATACTGAAACCACTGCCACGTCGGATATAATACACACTACTTTTTTTTTTGTTTACACACAAATCCAGGATTATTACACTTCAGCGTAGAGCCACAAGTTAGAAAGTGAACATCTATATTGCTCATACTAGTACTCACAAAAGGGGGGGGAGAAGGGGAGCAGCATTCAACAGTCTTGTCAAGTTTTTGCATAGCCAAGAGTAACCAACTAATATGAAAGAAGCATTAAGAAGATTCAAACTAACAGATTTCCTTTGGCTTATCGAGATGTGTGATGTGTGGTTCAGCTGTGCCACATTTTTCATTAAGGTACCCTGAGCATGGGAAAACAATACATAAATATGAAAAGGACACACGGTGCTGAGACTTCTGGCTGCCGGTAAAAATTCAATTCGTTGTGCCCGTTGAGTAGAAACAATCTTATTTGTATATAGCGCTTTTCAGAAGACGAGTCACCCGAAGCGCTTCACACAAGAGGACGGGGGATTTTCCACAGTTTCCCCTGGGGTAGACTCATCTGCACCAACACACTCCTGACCTGGTGATCCCTGGTGCTCTCCGAGCCAGGTACTAACAAGGCCCTACCCTGCTTAGACTCTGAAATCTGAGGGGGCTGGACAGGGGAACAAATGGATGTCACATTAACAGTTATAGCCCTTTTTTGTGGGTAAACATGTACATATCTGGAAACAATGCACTTTGGGAAATAACAAATCTGTGTACGCCAAGCACACACGTCAAGATCACACCCAAAAACCTTTTGGGGAGGGAGGGGAAAGATAAATCAACAAATGCAAGAGAGTCTTTTTCCACATTTTACAGTGCTGATGTTAGAAAATGTCACAAGCAAATGTCTATAAAACTTTAAACCAAAGCAAACGCAAGAGCCTCACTCAACTCTGACCAAGAATGAACGCGATGACGAGCAAAGTGAAAAACAACTGTCGCCTGGAAATCATGTGGTGAGAAAATGTTAAAAGCCACATCCTTTTCCTCACAGCAAAGATTTTAAGTGAAATCAAAAGCACAAAACAGATCAGAACAATTACTGATTACTAACGGGGGTGGAAATCTACTTCAAAAGATGAGAACTATGCAATGTGCACTTTCCATCTAATCATTAATTATTGTATGTGGCAGTTGTGTGATGCAAATTTCCTTTGTGTCCATCTTTTACTGCTCAGTTCTGCAAATATACAAAGGTAAAACTTGACTAATGTCTAACATCAACTGGCTTGCTTAACTTGTATTCTTTAATTACTAATATCAAAGATTGGAATTTCGAAAAGTTAATTTCACACCATGTCAAAAGATATCAAGTTACAGTTGTATATAATTTCAAAAGGCATCTTATTCCATAACGTTTTCAGTAAATTAATTTGAACAAAAAATTGACACAAAAACTCCTCAAGTCTTACTGTAAAAGACTTTCAATCTTGTATGTAATCAAAAAATGTACACACTTTTTCTAACCCTACATTATGTAGCCTGCAAACAAAAAACAATAAATGATATAAAACTTTCAATACACAGTATTTAATGCTGGTTCCTCATTTTCCTGCATCGTCTTTCCTTAAATGTGTAATATACAAGGAAACTGACTTGGGGCAGGAGGGGTCCCCAACTAAATCTGCTCTAGGTCCAGAAACTTTAGAGTCTTCTCGATCTGAAGCCGGACATATGCAGGGATTGATCTTGGTCTAAATGTGAAAACATTAAACAGCCTGATTATTCAAAAAGCTCAGCTGATCAATGAATAAACATTAGCTTTGAGTTTGGCTTATATTGTTTATTTAATTGTTAAATCAGATATTCAACATTTTAAAGATGAAAATGCTCTGGTGATGCAGATCTGGACCCAGGTGAGTTGGGGACTCCTGCCTCATGGCAACACCAAAATAGAAAGCAAAGATTAGTGACCGGGGCATGTTTGAGTCAAAGTCTTGTCTTGATTCTTGTCAATAATATCAAAAACTAAATAGGTTAACAACCTCAGAGAATTGAGCGAAGAGGGAAAAGGCTCCCTAGTTTCTATTGCTTAAAATGCCTAATTTGTCACTGACATAAACAGGACGATTTATGTTGTATACCACTCTTGAATGCAAAGAAATGCTTCTATGGGGTTTCAGGTGCCCTTAGACGCACTACACAGTGACATTTGTATCCTATAGGAACTAACATTCAATCTGTGTTTTTATATGTGAATACAGAGGTCAGCAACAATAAACTAGTTAACAGCAAGCGTGCATTAAAAATACATTCTTTAACTGGACCAAAGCTGAACATACCTGTATGTTCCAGACACAACCAAAAGAAGAGACCTAAGAACGCACTCCACTAATAGTACCAGTACATTTGTTCATATATCAAGCTGGTTTCACCACTATCTGCTTTTGAACAAAATGAAATGTTTAAAAAGCAAAAAACTAATGCCAAAAGCAGTGCTTTTAGTGGAACCATTCTCAAATATTTAAACTACAGAAGGTCTTTAAATCTGAACAGAAAGAGAACCTTCAACATCGCAAATCGAGTGTAAAGTCAATGAAAAATGCTTTCCACCTGATGTGCTGCTGTTGCAGAGATGGAATGCTAACGGCCATGCTGTTGCTATGTTATGACATCACACACAACCTCTATACTTTACGTCACTGTCCTGCCCAATATGATATAATATGAAAAGACAATTTAAAAAAAAATGTACACCAGAAACTCAGGAGAAACACTAATGAAAGGGTGAGTGACGCCTGGACATTTACTAAAGCACAGTTGGTTATGTATAAAAACATGTTTTTCATAAACATTCGAGCAGTTGCTGCACAGAGGGCACAACTCAACAGAACTATCTACATAGCTTGAAGCCACCACAAGGCTTTTTTATTGATTACATTTTGGTGGCAGGCCACACCCTCTCAGTTGTTACTATTTTTATGACACACAGATGCACTGTGGGAAATCCCATGCATTCAGTCCATACTTGTGTAAGCAAACTACTCCAACACCCAAGCTCCTTTCTGATCACAAGCCATTGTATCAAAGTCTGATATAAAAACCGCAAAGTTAAAGATAATTATATATATATATATATTAAAAAAAACTGTAACTATCATGTTCCTGTACTATGGGGTTACTTTACTCGTTTGCCCTACTCTAGATGTCCCAGTGGGCTTCACACCAGATGCTGGTTACCATGACCTCAGAGTGAGATCACTGCAGCTGTGTCCCACATTTCACAGGCCACGCATAACCTCTCATGTACACACCACACAACAACAAGCGTCCTGTTGTATATTTATCCAGTGTCTTCAAAAGCCTTTACCCTTTGCCATGTTGTAAAAGAGAGGGAAATGCTGCCAACCAATTTAGCATGCTATATGAAGGAAACTAGTGGCAATAAAAATGAAATGTTTAGACCAGGAGAGGCCTGACAACAAATATAACATGGCAATCCTATTAAAGGTGGGGATTCAGAAGGGTCAGCTCCTGCAAGTGACAATAGTTCCCTTTTGTCTCTGGTTCTTAAAATTGGGATCAAACCAAGAAATTAGTAACAATATTTCTCATTAAAAAAAAAAGAAAGAAAAGAAAATACGACTTGGATATATTTAAATTCCCCGTTTTGTCTTCTATAAAGCTCAATTTTCATCATCAACACCCTCTTGTCCGTGTGTTAAAAGACAGCCGACATTCCCAGTGGTAATAATAATGGCTGCAGCTTTTATTGTCCTATGGTTAGTTGGTATAACCTCGGTTCACACCATGTGATCGTCTGAGCTGGTGTTTGCACTCTGGCCAGGCAACTCGGCAGTATGCTCTTTAGGTATGAAAGGCTGCTGCTGCTGTCGGGCTGAGCAGTAGCCCCCACCTGTGGCCTTACACATGCGGTGCTCTTCATCACTGTCCTCCTCAATCCCAGAGCTCTCATCCATGTCCACTTGGCACACGCACACCTCGATCCCCGAATCGCCTGTGACATGACGGCGACGAGTGCTGAGCTCCTCATCTTCCCCCCCGTCTCCACAGTCCGCAGAGAGACACTGTGCCTGGACCGGCATGGGTAAGGCTCCCTGTTGTGATGTGCTGGCTGAAGCGTCAGCGCCAACCGTGGCCTCGGCTTCAGAGGCGGCCTGCGGCTGGTTTACTGGTGGGGAATTTACCTGAGCAGCATCTGGAGGGTTTTCTGAATAAGGAGGTGGTGGTGTTGGGGGATGGCCCACCACTTCTTCATAGTCAGGAAGTTTGCAGTCATTCCAAAACCCTACAAAAGTGTAAACATACATGTATAGTGCATTTTTATAAAGCATGAACGGTGTTTAATTCAGTGTGCAACCTTATCAAGTAAATATAAAAATAAAAACGTGCTGAATCGTGCTGATCTTAATGTGGTCAGTTGCAAACACTTCAGGAAACTAGCAAATTTAAAAAGTAAAAAAAAAAAGTCTTAAAAGCACAGACACTTACTCAGATTAAGTGGTGGAGGAGAAATAAAGGAGCTGGACGCCCCCTGGTAGGCCATTAGGCTGATCTCACGCTGACGTTGCTCTTGCTGGAGACGCATCTTGACTCTTCTGTGACGATAGGCACAGCAGCAGCTGAGCATGATAATCAGGGTCCAAACAAGCCAGAACCCTGGAGGATGAGGAGACATGCTTCACACTTAAGCACCCTTTTATAGAATTTCAGAACATCTCCACCTCTGCACTATGTGAGAGATGGAGATGTTTGCTACATTGACTTTATGGGACAATACTCATACTCACACCAAAGCTCGTAGTAGTACGTGCAGCATTCTGTTTCTCCGCAGCAGTAACCCATCTCACATCGATACTGCTCATTATTTACCCCAAAACAGAACTCCTTTGCCTACAAGAAAAACATACGAGTATTGGAATATCAATTTAGATAATCAAGTGAAACTCTTACAAAGTTTAGAATATTATTTAAGCACATCCCCGCTACGTTTAAGGTGTTTGTTCTTAAAAGTCCGGGCAAAATACAGTCAACCAAGCTATTGTACAAGCTAGCTTTAAACCATAAATGAACATATGCCGGGTGTCTATTAGCAAAAGCTAACAGTTGTGTGTGATTTAAAACTAGGTTAGCCGGTTCACTCCGTGTCTACTTTGTTTTATTTTTCCCTTTAGGGTTAATAGTTAAACAATAAGCCTAATAGAGTGATGTCAGTCTGAGTGTTCGTAGCAAGCGGTTCCGTGTCCTTTGTGGAGGAGACAAAACCCGGCCTTCGCCCAGCCCACAGTCCGCGGCTTTGCCTGCAGATAACGCCGACCCGAAGAGCATCAAACGCGGCTTACCTGCACCAGACAGGTCCCAGCACAAAGCAGACCTACAAAGGATCCCAGTGTTTTCTGTGGCATCTCTCTGGGTTTACAGCCTCGACCACGACGGAAAACATATAGCTAGTGCTCGGTTAAATAAAAGACTTGTTGAGGTACCAGCAGAAATCCGAGTCTTTTTCAGCTTGTTTTGTTCATAGAGAGACGGCGGTGAAGGGGCGGTTGGGAAAGTCATAACGGGTTTAAACTGAAGGGGGCGCTGTTTACCAGGTATTGTCCAGCTTCTGGATCATTGTGTTGATCTATCTCAAGCAGGTGCGACTGCAACTATTCTGTTAATATTGGAGTAATAGCCTATTGTAAGTAAATATAGTGTTAAGTAAGCCTAAGTGGGAAATGGCACTACTTTCTGTACCTACATGTAGTTGAAGTAGTTTGAGTTAATCTTCAGCAGTTTATGAACTGACTGCAAACACTGAAGTTTGATGCAAACGGATGTGGGGGAAAAAAACGAAAAGAAAAAAAACATGGCCCAAAAAGAGATAATTGGTGTAGGCCTACGTCGCCTATGTTCATGTAATTTACTATGACGTCATTATCTCCATGGGAACAGAACTTGCAGCAGTTCCTAAAGTAGCCTACAGTAAATGCTGTAATCCAGTGAGGCACGCTCCGCCGCCACAACGGTATGGTGAGTTTCCTCTTGAAATGCATTGCAAGTATTCTATTATTTCACATTATCGCACAGAAATAGTACATTTTAGCATTGAAATGCCAGAATTGTATTTTGGACAAAATCGACAGGAACTGAGCCTCATCTTGACTTTGTTGAGAGGGGATTTTGTATAGGTAGCCTACCTTTTTGTATTATCTTAGTTGATTAAAGTGGACAAGGGCTGTGCGGGGGGAGAAACAACTTTGACGTTACAGGTTTCAATTGTAAATCCATCAAAGCTTACCGTGTAAACGTTAAATTATACTATGTTAAATTGTTGCATTTCCCCCCAGTTATTAAGCCACCAACTGATTGAAAAGTTCTAATAATAATAATAAAAAATAAATATTTCATTCTTTTCACACGATGCAAAAAGATTTAATGTTTTTGCCCTTTTTTATGTGTTCAAAATAAAATGGACATAATTAACAAATGTTTACATATTAAAATCAGGCATTAAGGCATTACGGTCAACATTATGTTTTAGTAGCAAAGGCATGAAAATTACTTGTGGTGATATTGGAAAGGCCTTTCTGCCATAAACATAAAAGTTTGTGAATGCAATCACTACCAAATACTGATGGGGTACAACATTTGTAAAAAACTGCCCACCATTATGACATCATCTTCACATTGTAAAACAGAACTTTCGAGAGTAATCAGTGTTTAGTGTTTTGTTGTTAATTGGAAATCTGAAAATTGAACAAAATTATAATTCTTACAACAAGTGTGTGAATTTGATCCTTACAAAGATAGTAAGAGCAAACTGACCCCAAATCTGAAACATTTGCTTCAGGTTTTGGCCCCCACCCCACCCCTATATGTTGCCTACATAGTTTTCTGTAAGTTCCCTCACTAGACATGCAGTTGCATATGTTCCTCTATTTGAACTTCTCCTTACATGACTTTCTGGCTCATCTGTGTGTCAAATTATTGGGTATTTGTTGAACATGCTGCACAAACATACACAGCCTGTAGCCAACACACTCTCATTCATACTTCTCGTTACATCCACATAGGTAGCAACAAGGATGGGTCATGCCCAGGAACACAACACAGTATGCCGTGGTTGGAGTAAGACGAATGCTCTTCTCTGAGCCACATTATTTTCAAACAGAATCCTTAGTATTCTAGACTGAGTGCCAAAACACATAACAAAGCAGAATGGACACTCATTTTGCTTCAGATGCCATACTGTTGCAATCCTGTGGTATCTTCAACACAACCTCCATAGATTATATTAGACATCCTGAGTGTTAAAATAAGTCCATGGCTTTTCTTAGCAATTGGCTTGAGCACTTCATGTAATCATGGCAGGAGCTTTGGGAGTCACTGCATGTTGTAAGTCATTGTATTAATACTGGCGACACCTGTAGCTAACAGCCGCCCCCACACACCTTACTTTTTAATTTCCTTTATTTCATCAGGGGAAAACATTACAAACACATTCTTATTTACAATGTTGGCCTGAAAGTGCTTTAGGTGCACTTAAAGGAACAGGGAATGGGATACAAGAATAAACAAATGCAGTCGATGGTTATATACAGGGGATTAAAATGATTTATTTCTAGTATAACATGAGGTGTTAAAATGTTCTTCAGTCTGTGTTTGTCTGAGAGAGTGACATCAGTGATTCTAACTTTAGTTTGTTTTGGGCGGAATCTTATTCTTTAGCAGCAGCAGCGGAGTGAAAGGGCATGAGGCGTAAGGAGGACTTGGTTTCGGGAACTCGTAGCTTTATGAGCTGTGACGATAGTGCTAATACCTGGAGGCGACTGTAACTGTAGCTGGTACAAATAGTGAGATAGTGAGTCCCTACATAGTTTAAAAGATGAACAGGACCCAGAGTGGATGTTGCGACGGGACCTCAGTGATTGCCAAATCACCTGAGAGTTTTTGAAGGTGAGTTTACAAGCATGCCGGGAAATTATTTCTCTATAGTTGAACAGAGGAAGGACGGACATTTCCACAATGACATGCTTAAGGATGTGAAGGGGGAACAGTTTCAGTACAAAAAGCCCAGTTTAGCTTTAATTTTTGCTTGTAACTTGGTGATTTGATGTTGGAACAATAAAGAGCTATCTAGCCAAAATCCATAAGTAACTTGCTCTATGGATCCATCTGAAGTGGCAACATTGAGTTTGGGAGAGTTAGCAGATCTATTAAGATTTAACCAAGTAATCTTCACATTGAGAGAGAGGACCAAATTAGAGCTGTTCCATTGCAATACAAAATGGTGTAATCTGCATACAGGTGTACAATTCCTTAGCTAGCAGGTTGGGATATATCATTTATGAATACAGTTGGACCTAGGATGGACCCCTGAGGAATCTCAGGTATCAATAAAAATAGCTGCACAATGTTGCTTAGAGTCTAGAGCTGGAGGACTTTCAAAACAGCTGGGACACAGCCATGACCTGAACAAAAACCAGACTGTGCTTAAGTCAGTGTGTGGTCCTCGAGGTAACAGTTGTTTATCACAATCAGAATCATTTATTAACGGCCACACGACCGAGTTTGCAGAATTTGTTTTCAGTACAGCACATCATGCTCACATGTCCTGTGTCAGTCACATACAGATGCAACATTGCAGACAACAGATTTAGATACAGTTACTATGCATTTGTTTAGTGTCCTATGGCACTTGGGAAAAAAACTGTTGTTAAATCTATCTGAGTTGGATTTCAAAGGCCTGTAGCGCCTTCCAGAGGGCATGAGTGTGAACCGGTGGTGAGCTGGGTGTGTGTGTGACGCGTCTTTGATACAAAGTCTCTAGGAATGTGAGTGTGTGGCCAGTGATTTTAGATGATTTGTTGATTATACTTTGGAGTTTTATGGGTGAATGACTGTCCAAGTTTCCATACCAGGCTATTATTGAGGATGTGAGGATACTCTCAATTATGGATGTGTAAAACTGAAGGAGGATGTTGTGTCTGACTGACATTTTTGAGCTGTCGCAAGAAAAACAGTCCTTTATTGGCTTTTTTGTAGGTTTCATCTGCATGCTGCTCCATTGGAACGTGTTACTGATGTGTGTACCGATGTGTGTTTATTGACACATTGGGTTGCATAAGTATCTTATGCAACCCAACTTTTCGACATTTTGCCAAACTATGGACCATAAACATAAATATATTTAATTTAAATTTTATGTGAAAGACACACACTAAGTGACACACAATCGTGAAGTGAAATGAATTTTATACATGATCTTCAAATGTTTTATAAATAAAAAACTGAAAAGTGGGATTTGCATAAGTACCGCCCCCTTTCCTTTTAGTGCAAACAATTGCCTTCAGAAGTTGCAAACAGCAAACAGGACTTCGTATGGTTTTCTTTCAAATTGGCTTTTTTTAGCCACTCTGCCATAAAGGCCAGATTTGTGCAGTGTACGACTAATAGTTATTCTGTGGACAGTTTCCCCCACCTGAGCTGTTGCTCTCTGCAGTTCATCCAGGGTCATCATAGGCAGCTTTATACTTCTCACTAACTTGATCCCGACCCGGACCTGTCTGGTGTGTTCTTGGACTTCATGATGCTTCTGCTCCACAATAGTCTCTTAACAGACCTCTGAGACCATCACAGAGCAGCTGTATTTGAAACGACATTAGATTGAACTAAGGTAGACTCTATTTAGTCATTGGGTCAATATGTGATCATTCAGAAATCATCATTCAACTTCTGAAGGCAAATGGTTGCACTAAAAGGAAATGGGGGCAGGTACTTATGCACATACCACCAGTTTTTCATTTATAAAAAAAAAAATCTATTTATAAAAAAGTATACATTTCCTATCACTTCACAATCATGTCACGTAAAATTTTAAATTAAATATATTTATGTTTGTGATCTATAGCGTGGCAAAATGTAAATAATGTAAATAATTATTGAATGCACAAGGTAATACAAAGATGTATCTAATTGTTCAGGTCAGAGTCAGTTTTGATAGATTAAAATAAACAATAGTGGTGTGGCAATAACAGGAGCTAGATATTTATTCACCACTTGCATCAGACTATTATCCAAAAAGATGAGAATTTGAGTTATTAGCCAATTTTCTCATATATCGCCAGGATACCAAAAGGCACTTCTCAGAGAGGACAAACAAAATGTGGAACAAATCAATGCCATGCATTGCATATTTTTTTATTATGAGTTTTTTGTGGGAGTTTAATCTGACTTGAAATCTTACACCCATAGGGCTTACTATCCATTCTTCGTAGACTGAAGCAGGCTCCAGAACAGGAAGTGCGCTTGCTGTTGCTGGGATTGGATAATGCTGGAAAGACAACTTTGCTCAAACAAATGGCAGCTGAAGATATCAGTCACATCACGCCCACACAAGTAAGATTATCATTATCATAATGTAAGTGTGTAGATAGATGTAATATAATCTCATCATTACTGGAAACAAAATGTGTGTTTTATTCATCAGGGTTTCAATCTACAATCTGTCCAGTCATCAGGATTTAAGCTGAATGTTTGGGACATTGGAGGTCAACGCAAAATTCGCCCCATTGGAGGAATTATTTTGAGAACACAGACGTGCTGGTACAACCTGTTTGTGTGCATACATTACTTTTTTTCATTGCTGAGTTAGTAGGAAGTTAGTCCTAAGAAATGTGTTGATGTATTTGTTTCCGTTATATATCCGCAGATATACGTCATCGACAGCTCTGACAAGAAACGTCTTGAGGAAACCAGTTTGGTGAGAATGGTCTCAATGCTCAATCCATCTCCCTATTAGCAGTGTTTTTACACCGAACCACTAACCCATTCACACTCTCAGTCATGCACCAGTACATACAAACACAAGAGGCAAGGTGGGTGAAGTGTCTTGCCCAAGGACACAATAACAGTGTGTATCTACGGGAGCCTAGATACAGACTGAAAGAGATTACAATTAATAAAAAGTTTTGGCTTCGCTATGAAATGAACAGCATTGAACCTGTTGGACTGTTTTCCCAGCAACTGTTTGAGTTACTGGATGAGGACATGCTCGCTGCAGTGCCACTGCTGATCTTCGCCAACAAACAGGACTTGATGACAGCCTTCTCAGCGTCAGATCTGGCGGAGTGTCTGCGTCTGCACACGATCCGTGATCGCATGTGGCAGGTCCAGGCCTGCTCAGCATTAACAGCTGAGGGACTGCAGGTAAGACCTATGTAATCATACATGTACAGGGAAACCTTATTATCTTAAATATGAGTTCAATAAAGATAACAATACACTAAACCTTTTTTTGTTAATGATTGGGCGAACAAGCCCTGCGGTTGCTTTAGTTTGTTTGATTTTTTTTTTTGTTCTTGCACTTTTCAGGATGGTATGACCTGGGTCTGTAAGAACATTACGACACATAAGAAATAAGCAGAAACCGAAAATCCGCAAACAAACACCAGGTAGCAATGTACTGATGGTCCGAGTCATCTGGCTGGAGGGTTTACCTATTGTGCATGTATTTGGTGCATACTGTGAAGAATTTGCTTTTACGCACATTTATAGATTAAATGATATGACCCTAACGTGCAATTTCTCACATAAAAGTTCCACCTAGTCACAGCTAGAGGTCTCCCTTGAGTCACTACCTTCTCCAAAAGCCTCTTTGCAGCACTTTAGCAGATTATACTGACAGGTTTGATTATTTGTTTTATTGTTGAATTACATGCTAATCTGGCACTGCACCTTTTAAAGTAATTAAGTGTATTACTATTCCTTTTGGTTAACTTTGGGAATGTCCAGCAACTCTTGTCTGATACAGTAGGAACATTGTGGGATGGTGAAAAGTTGTTGCACAAGCCAAATGTTCACCAAAGGCTCAGTGAAATCCTCCTGTGAGAAAAGAATTAGCTGAAATTCTATTCTTCTTCTTTCAAACATCTCCATATAGTTGCTACAGCAAATCAACCTCTCACCTTGTACACCAAATTTTTCTCAAAGCAATTGCATTTCTCTCTTTTTTTTTTCCCGGTTTATCTTCTTTGGTACAAAGTGCACTAATCTTAACTGGCCAACTGCTTCACTGTGATCCTTTGGGGCATTTACATACAAACCTTTTCCAGGCCTAATAGCTCTCCAATACAATTTGCATTTATATAGCCCACTTCATACCAACATGATTTGGCGCCTTTGCCCGTGATAAAAATAAACTACCTCTTTTGGCCTTGAGTTACGGCATGCTGATACTTCTGCTGTTTCGCGGGCGATGTAAGGTTGGCTGATTTTAATATGTCAGAGCTGCTTGACTTCACGATGCATGCAAGAAACAAGTGCAAAGAACCCCAAAATTGACTTTTTTTTAAATAATGGTCTTCAATGGTTTTTGCATATTGTTGATGTAGCATTTCTGTCCATGTTGACCTAAGGACGGAAAGTCACGAGGTTTATCCGCAGCAGATCTTTGAATATACACTGAGCGAAACAAGCGTCACTTAGAAATGCTCCCATTGTGTCCAGATACTCCACACTTTTACGAGGGTCTATGGAGCGTACATCAAAAGAGCAAACTAATGAAGAAGGAAATGAAAACTTACCAAGCGAGACAGACAATAAAATACCCCCTATTCCTTCACTTTGCGCGGCTTAATCATTAACGTCTAATTCATGGAGTAATCGCCGGGCCTGTTACAAGACAAATCCCACTTGTACAAATATCTTACAGCCGCTATTTACACTGGGAATTATTTTTTATTAAATGATTGCACGTGACCAGAGTTGATTGGAAGAGTATATGGAGCCAAGAATTACCTGTAGGAAAGATTTGGGCTCGTAAATCATGAGACTTTCTCAATGATTGAGGCCAAACGGCACAGTGGCCTCCCACACAGGCCACACGAAGGGCACAGACGGTCACTCATTACACTGTCAGAGAGGGAAAGGCATCATGTGACTCTATTAGACTCTTTGCACAAACACAAACATCGTAGCTTTAGTCCAGTTCTTTGCCTGAACAGTTGTGACGGGGCAGGGGACAGTGCCTTATTTTCCTGCTACAAAAGAAATGGGGTGTGACCTCCAAAAGTTTCCCATTCATGCATTTAAGATTTGTTGAAAAATTTGCACTAATATGTGATTCATTTTAATGCTTCCTATAAATCGAGTGTGAATAAACAAGTGCACAACTAAAGCATTATACCCCATGTAAAGTGCAGCAGATAAATACATTTGCCCCACTACAAGAATACTACTACTACTAATTTCACATAAGCCAATCTTTGAAAATGACTGGGTGTCCACTCAAATCTTTCCACTCAAATGTGTGTATGCATTTGCTTTGGTTTTACAGACTTAAAGTAGAGTCAAAACATTTGTGAAAGGATTTGTGTTTAATATTTCATAGAGCAGACTATAAACAAAGATGGAGCCCAATATGGCCGCCACAAAACCTTAAAGATGTGTTTCAGGATTCATTAGGCACAGACAAAATAAATGAATGTTTATTGAATGTAATAGTTTTTTCTTGGAATGACTGTCTGAAACTATCAGGCTACACATGTCTCATGTGGTGGTTTATTACATGTATAATGTATATATGTACATGTACTGTAAGAGTGAATACCATCCCTGCAGTGTAACTCAGCATGGGGTTCAGTGTCAGCTGATCTTGCTTTACTAATGCTGGACCGAGATTTCGTTTCTGTAGAATAGTACCAGTTTGGTTTAGTTTAGTGTCCCAAATGCTGTCTAATTGCCCCATATCAATTAGTTGGTAGAAAGTAGTTCTAGTTAGACGCCTGAGATGACCAGGTGTGTCAGCACAGGAAAGCCGAGCCAAGGGTAAGGGGCTCTACATGACTCGCTCATGTACTGACCCGGATGGTGCACACATCACACGGGACATAAATGACACTGGATGAATGATCGGGCGAGGTGGAGGATCACCAAACCTAGTTGTATCCCATACATCAATGTGCACATCAGACTATTTTGTGGACACCCAGATTTTGTGAATTTTTTTTGTTTTACCAAGTTTCACAATCTGAAGTATTTTTCTTCTCATCTGCTGCACTAGTAGCAACAGTTTATAAGAAACTATAGCCCCACTTCTTCACAAATTATGATGCATTTGACAAGGGATACTTTAGCTTTTTCTTCATATACATTTTACTGCAGCTATTTTCTTCATACTCCACATTTTTGAAGTGTTGAGTGAGATTTGATTGTATTGATTGACTGTATTGATACAGATGTAGACTTAAATCAGTCAAATAATGAAGTTGTAAAGTTTAATAATAAAGTCTCTAATTCTGTTTGACCTGGTTTGATAACACAGGCACGGTACTCCATTATGATTATTTGCATTGAACTTTTATAGTTAGTCAACATTTCTGTGAAATACTTATATGTTTAACTGTTTGTGAATGTGTAGTTTGTCTCCTGTACTTTTTCAATAAAGGATTTGTGCACTCTATCTCTGTTTTATCTGTGAAAAGCACTTTAGAAAGAAACTTTACTTACTTACTTACCACTCAATATTTACTAAAGGCGAGGACTCCCACTTTCTTGAGTAAGTTGGGTTATATTATCCAACTGTTTTACTGTATTATTGTTACATGTCAATTCAAAGAGAGGGAGCTGAGTCGGGGGGCGAAGCTCTCGATTTACCGATCGATCTATGTTCCCACTCTCACCTATGGTCATGAGATTTGGGTAATGACCGAAAGGACAAGATCGCAAATACAAGCGCCCGAAATTCCTCCGCAGGGTGGCTGGGCGCACCCTCCGAGATCGGGTGAGGAGCTCAGTTACCCAGGAGGAGCTCGGAGTAGAATCGCTGCTCCTTCACGTCGAAAGGAGCAGCTGAGGTGGCTCGGGCATCTGTTCCGGATGCCTCCTGGCCACCTCCCGCGGGAGGTGTTCCAGGCATGTCCTAGTGGGACAAGGCCTCGTGGAAGGCCCAGGACACGGTGGTGGGACTATGTCTCCGAGCTGGCCTGGTGTCGCCTCGGGGTCCCCCCAGAACAGCTGGAGGAGGTGTGTGTGGATCGGGAAGTTTGGGCATCTCTGCTGAGACTGCTGCCCCCGCGACCCGGCCCCGGATAAAGCGGAAGAAAATGGATGGATGGATGGTCAAATCAAAGATTGGCCAAATAATTGAGGAATGACCAATTAAAAATCTAAATAATTTGTTTTCCTGCTTTGATGCAAGGAATATTAAGAATTTGAGATGTCGTTCAAATGTAATGCCACTTTTAAAAACACTAAACACAAATAATCGTCAATGCATTTATCTCTACGAAAGGAAACTCACACACCAGTGCTAGATTCAGGATCCACCATAAACCTGTCACTGATCCATGACCCAAACTAAAATAACTTCTAATATCAAAGTAGTTTTAGGTCATCTACTAAAGTCACATGATAGAAGTCACTGTTTTCCTGTCAGAAAGCGACTTCCCTGTCATCTCCAGGTCATTGCTATATGATTAGTTAGATAAACGTGGAAGCCTGATGATAAAACCAACACCAAATGACGGCGTTCCTCTCAGAGCCTCTTTGATGTGATCTTCCGTAGGGCTCTCGGCTCTCCTCCTCTGCTCTAATTAAACTGCCGAGTCATAAACAGTGTGGGACAGGCAGCATAAAGATGATCGGGAGGCTCTGTCAGCGGGGGACAGCAATTCACACCTCGCAGCAGGTCAGGCACGGAGTGTGGAGGAGAGGGGTCACAAGGGGTCAGTCTGCCTTCCTGTAACATCCAGAGGGAAACATGTTGGAAATGTGGATCTAATGTACACTCTTCAATAGAGGTGACTGTACAAAGGGATTAGTGACAGAACATGCTGGTCGCAGAGGTTTTCTGTCTTTAATTCCTCAGCTGTACCATTTGCTTCAGTATAACGTTGTAATCTTTAAACAAATATTTGATCAAACACTTGCCTTTAGCTGCCAAAGTGCAGATGTTTTGACCAGGTTTACGGTTAATATCTCTGTAATCACCAGGTCTGTCCACTTGAAAGAAAAACTAGCACAAAGATCAATATCTTGACTGCACAAATGAACTAAGGTGATTTTATGGAAAAACTTTAAGCTGCATATAATTAATACAGCACTTTAAATGTTTGTTGTGGGGGAGCTAAGTTGATGAAACTCACATTTTATTGGTGAATAATTGTGCTAAGTGATGATATATGTATTGATTTTGAAGGACGTCGTGAAATAAGTGAAATTACAGCATGAAAAAGGCAGACACCTTTTTCGATCATACGCCCTGCCCTGTTCACTTAAACCTAAAGTTTTGTCCATATTTGGACACACCCGTTCCACCTATTATTCATACTTACAATATTTTATTGACAAAAGAACCAATAAACCCTAGGACTATGTTTGTATGTTGCCAAAGGTTATTTTTAGCAAAATTTTTTGGCAAACAATGTTGGAGGCGACTGACCCCTCCCACTGCACGTAAAGCACAATCACATTACAAAAGTTCTTGCCTATGACAGGTGTGATCATTCAAACATCAATATCACAAACGTCTCCTGAATACCAGCACCCCCGAGATCTGAAAGTATTTTCTGTATATTTTATATATAAACCTTTGTATTTTTTTTCCTTAAAGGGCAATGAACTAAATATGGTAACTTTGCTCACATTGATTCTCTGCATAATAATGAAACATTTTGAAAAATGTTACAACAGAAATAGACTTGTGTTATGTCCACCAACACTCTGAAATTGAAACTATTTATTTCAAAGTATTTCAATGTGTGCCCTATAAAGGGTTAAGGATGCAGAAATGGTTATAGTTTATAGGTTATATATAATGTTGGTGTTTTAACAGTCTGATCAGTGAAAATGTGAAATTCGAAATATAAAACCTTTTGTTTCTTTCTCCTTCAGTGTCTACAGCACTTAGTCCCAGTCACTTCACTGAAGCCGCTGTCAGAGCAAATCAGTGCAATTGAAAAGCAATCATGTCCAATTGATAATAACATCAGTAAACCACGAACGCAGCTGTGAATCAATACATGGTGAGTGTCGGGGTGTCAGTCTCCACTAGCAGGAGGTCAGAGGTCCCGCTCTTGACCCATCCCTGACCTCGCACTCCCAAACCGCCCTGGCGAGGAAACGCTTTTGGACGTCTGCGGCTCTCTCCCGCACACTGACTGATTACACTTATCGTTTGACGGATCTGGTCCACTTCTTTTTGTCTTGTCCCCTCTCCCTCGTCGCTCCCCACTGCTCATAATTTGACTTTTTATCACCACTCGCTGCAAGAGGCAGTGTGAGCCATCCGTCATTACAGGCGCACGCTGACAGCTCCTCACACATGCATGGATTTTTACATTTGACTCAATCCAGGGGCTTACTTTACTGTAACTGATTCAATATTCCTCAAATGAGCCGACCAATCTATATACACGCCACAGTGGATGGAATGATCTATTGCCTGGTCTTAATAGATTTCCCAGGCTTCAGAGGCAAGCCACTTTAGGGGGAAAGGTTATAATCTGTGCAATAAAAACATAATTATTCATTTGACTAGCTGGATAATTTATGTTACTGAAATACTGGTAGCTTTTGAGCAGGAATTTGCGTGTCAGCTTAGCGTTAGCTCTGCTGTAAATAACATAACAATGAACTGGAAGCAATAGAAAGTTGTAGAAGTTTGCACATAAAACACAAAATAAACAAATAAAAGATAATAGTATTTCTTTATGTAAAGCTACAGAGCATACGTATACAGACCATTTTGCAGAGGTGAGTATCCAAAAATGTTTACTCAATAATCATCTTTTAATTCCACTTTGTAAATGTCTGAAAGTGCCAATACAATTCATCTGCACAGTCAAATAAAACTAAATCCTGATCTAAAGTGTGGACAGTCAGTGTGAGCCGGAGCTCGTTGGACTGAGGCTGGTGATGGAGGAGAATCCAGCAGCAGGTGAGGACAGCAAGTTTTTTCATGACTGATCTTAAATTCTTCTTCGCGTTAGAGCTGTGCACATTCTGATCAGTGCTTTCAGAGATAAGAGTTGGCAACGGCTTGCAGGGCTGAAAAATAACATTTAGGTTTCGTGAATTAAGAGCACCACGTGGAAAATGCCCCAAAACACATCCTAAAAACAGGGTTCAGTGCCGATATTCACATTTTTCAAGCGTATATAGCTGTGTACTTCATCTTCTATAAAACTACATTTTTATAATAATACATATCTACCAATACCATACCAACTCCATTATGGTAACTCTTTATTTTACACTACCTTGATACATTGTATATAACAAAATTTAGTACAATATAATCTGCTTTGTAATAATGTATAAGAACTTTATCCATGTTGTACAAACACAATGGAATAATGTGTATTAGTACTGTGCAAGTACATAATATAACAAGACTATGACCTTTAGGGTTAGAGTCAGTGTTTATTGTTTATTTATTTAGATCCCCATTAGCTACTAAATTAAGCAGCTATTCTTCCTGGGGTCTTAACAATTTTAAACACATATTAACATCAAGGCTGTGCAACAATGAAGACAAATACAGAAGTGCACACAAAACACACAAACCCACACACACACACACACACACACACACGACGAAACACAACACATATACACTGAACATTAGGGCTGCAACTAACGATCATTTTGATAGTCAATCAATCCATCGGCTATTTATACAACTAATCGATTGGCTGTGAATAGCGCATTGAAACGGTGAATGTTTTCTTTTTTCTTTTCTCTTTTTCTCTTTTTCTCTTTTTTTCTTTCCCTTTTTCCTTCTTTCCCTTCTTCCCTTCCTTTTCCTTCTTCTCCCTTTTCCACCTTTTTTCCTGCAAAGTACTAATACACACGTGACTACACATTGTTACAAAGCCCATTACACTGTACCAAATTTTGCAGGTACAATGTATCAAGGGTACTGTAAAATAGTATGTTGCCCTTTGTTTACACTACCTTGATACATTGTACCTCACTAAATTGAGTACAATGTAATGGGCTTTGTAACAATGTGTAATAACTTGTACCTATGGGTTAGATACACAATGGAATAATGTGTGTTAGTACTTTGTAGGTACATAATGCAATAGGACATAAGATCCTTAGGGTTAGGGCTTAAGGTTAGGGTTAGAGTTATGTCTTATTACATTATGTACCTGCAAACTACAAATACATATTATTGCATTGTCCATTTGGAAGTTTAAATCGATTAGTCCAAGTCCACTGTTGACATTTTCTCGTGTCAACATTAAGCTTTTGTCACTTACATTTTTGCGTAATGTAATTCATGCCTTTAAATGTCAAATATCAAATGTGTTCCTTCAAAGTAAGAAATAACATTACTCAAGGTAAATAATACTGTGGTAAAACTTCCCTTACAGTACAGTTACTTCACAAAGTTACTCAAGTACATGTACTTGAGTAACTTTGTAACAGAGTGCTGCCCGCCTCTCCCATTATGGCGGTGGGATAGAGAGAGAAGGCAGTGGAAATGGGTTGTTTTGCATTTTATTTTGTTTATATCTGCCTTTTACGGGCTGAGATTTGCGAGCCCCAGTTCGCAGTGGAGGAGAGGGCTGAAAGAGAGGGAGAGAAGCCAAGTACTCTCAATTTCCTTCTAAAAAGAAAATTCATTTGCAGTTGCTAATGTAATGTCATCGTTGTGTTTACTGAGCGTGGATGATGTATAGGGGATGTTGCATTGAGTGAGACTGCTTAATGATGCATAGAATTAAGTCTGTGGCTTTCAGCTGAGCTCCCCTCGTTTTCGCACACACCCTCCTCCGAGTCCATACCTCCTTCCCTTCCCACCCCTTTACCTCTCTCTCCCTCTCTCTAATCCATCCTCCTCTCGCCGTCTCTTTCCAGTGCAGGCTGTCGTGGACTGTTGGCCACACGGTGCTCTGTGCTTCGCTGCCGAACTCCATCAATCATTGCGAAAGGAAGAGGGTGCAGATATGGGGGAGGTGATAAAAACAATAAAAATGTAAGATATGGTTGGCAAAAAGGAGGAAACACATCATACATAGACAGTGAGAAGAAGCCGCTTTGTAATCCTGGAAGAGAAAAGATAAACTTTAGAAAGAACAAGCCCTTATATTTAATGATCCGCTCTGCACAGCGCCAGTCCAAATACCTGCAGCACAGTGTGAATATACATGTTATTTCTGGCTGTAATCGAGATGGTGATGGAGCCCAGGATGAGGATGGTAATGATGATGTGATTTTAGTGCCAGCGTTAACAGTTATTACCTGACCGTGCTGAGTGGGAGGAACCGGCTGCTGCAGAGAATTAGAGATTATTTTTAGGAAAGCAGACATCATCTCTCATCTCAAAATGTTAGCTTACTATTGTTACGAAAGGAATGATTTATTATGGATTCTACCTGTTTCATTATTGACAAGAATATGTTTGTTAAAAAATATTGAATACTTTGGATTTTTTACAATGAAGTTATTCATGGAAATCAGAATTTTTTGGTGAAAATCAGTCAGCATCAGCAGATAAGAAGAGTAAAAATCCTGGTTCTCAGACTTTTCTCACCTCCCTCACTTACGACCGTCCAAGAACCACCAGGTCTGCATCTGGAGTAATTCAGGACAAAACTGTGTCTAAAAGGGTCTAAAATAGTGTGTAAACTATATATGTAAACAATGCCTAAACTAATGTGATTAAGACTAAAATTTAAAGTATCACCTAAAGAGGCCCAAGTACCACCAGTGCGTCCCACAGGTTGAGAACCACCACTGTCTTAGCTCATTGCACATTGGGCAATGAGGTCATTGATTTGTTTGCTTTATTGTTGATTAAAACTAAGTGGCTAATTGCTTTATTATCCACTATTTGTGACTGAATCTATGGCAGAAAAATACATTTTTAAATACATAACTTAGCATTTTGACGACCTTTTCCCCAAATGCTGTGTTTTTATCATATGCATGTGAGCAGTTATGATCAATAACGTTTCAAGGCTTTGCAAAAGTCTCCACAATGTGACAGCTCTTTGAAATGTTGCATAGATGACACTCACAATAGTCCTGTGCCTTGCACATATTTGAGCTGTCGATGCCAGTTTTGTTTGCGTGTTGATTTTACTCTTTTTCTCCTCGCACTCTCTGTGACTCTGTTGTGATCCAGCTGTCCAGGCCATTCATCATTCGCCCGCCACTCTTCCCCGCACAGAATTATTATTTCTTTGATGTGTTACTAGTTGAAAACAAATCCATTTTTCTGGCCATCAATTTATCATTTGGAATGGGGAGTCACACTTGAGTTGTAGGGGCAGCCACATTTCCCCACTGGGGGTGCGTGTGTGTTTGTGTGTGGGACCAATACACTGTACAGTTTACAGCTGTCTATCTATCGGTTTGCAGTTAGCACTACCGCAATCATGTGCAATCTGTACCTTTAAAGGCTATATTACTGTATGTAATTAGTTTGCCTTGTTTGTTGTTTAAACACTAGTAATTACAGCCCACAAATTGAATATTTCATTAAACAAATACATGTATGTTGGCCTATAAGTGGCCTGATCTTCTTCTTCTTATCATTATTATTATTATAATTATTACTATCATTATTATTATCATTATTATTATCATTATTATTATCATTATTATTATCATTATTATTATATTGTTCACAATAGGACGGACAAAACTGAGATTAAGACGAGAATAAAGAGGAAGGCACAAGTCAGAAGTAAAGAAGAGTAGAAGTGATTGTTTGAGACACAGAAAGGGAGAGGGCTTTCCTCTCCTGCTCTCACCCTCCTTCACCTAACGTCTGTGATAATTTATCACTCCTCCTAGCTTGGCTGACAAACTATTTGCAGGAAAATGAGTTTTTCCGCCACGGATTTGTCCTCTGGGAATAGAAAGGAGAGCTGCTGTTTTTATTCCTTGGCGCACACACACACATGAGAGCAGCGATTGTCGTTGTGCACACACCCACACGCAGGTTGAGGTCTCCCGTATTTACTGGGGGGGAGGAGGGGGGGGCGGTTAAGATAAATGAGGTAAATTAATAGAGTCACTGAGGGAAAAGATCTGCTTCCTCGACTGACACACAAGAGATGAGCGCATACACCGCCACCATATCCCTGTGTTATACCTGCCATCCCTCCCCTCCCACGCACCCCTCTCTCTCACTCAGTGCCCCTGATCCCCTGTTTGCCCTCCCACAGATGACAAATGTAACACCCAAACAAACAGCGATCAGGCTCATGCTGCATAATGTCAGCTTAGATCAACACTGTGACAACAGCAAATATCACGGAATCAGTGCATTACAGGCTGTGAAAGAGGGCCATCAGCACCGGGCCCGGCCTGGGTCACTGCTCTCAATCTCGCTCTCACCCTCATCAACCAAGATATTGACAATGTGCTTGACGGAGAATTACACCACAGTAAAGGCCTAATTACACTGCTATTACCCACAGCTATCCATGATCGTCAACCCATCAGCAGCTTCCTCTGCCTCTTGTAACGCCTGCCGGCATTACACTCTTCATATTTCTCTCCTCTTTATTGTCTGTTGACACCAGAGTCAAGTGAGTAGCACTTCATTATAGACGTGTGTGTGCAGAGTATTGAAGAGAATTATTATAGTCACGTGCTGCTGAGTCGTGTCGACAATATTTTTCTTAAACAAGTGGATTGCTTGAACATCTTGCAAAGTTAATGATATAAAGTGAAGCTTCTGGGGTCTTCAGGATAGGCTGGTTAAATCATACACTACCCTTTACACTACTCTGTCATTAGTAGGTTACTACACATCACATTAGTACATATTATATGACAAGGAAGCTCATTTTACATAGTGAGTTATTCTCTTTTTTTTTGTCAGACTAGGCCAAAGATGGCTGTTAGCAGAAGAAAAGTCTATTTCCAGTTTCCAAACCACATTACACACTCAGCAAACAGCTTTGGATTTCACAGTATTCATAGGCAAAAGTTTAAAAGGCAAATGAGATGATACGTTTCACCACAGTCAGGCACATTTCAGACTTTGGTAAAAAAAACACAAAAAACAGACCTTCTCTATTTGTTTGCAATGTGTTTGATCCATTCTTTTTGTCTATGTCCTGACATCAGAGGACTGTTGGCTTCTGATCCCTCACAAAACACTACAACAACCACTGAGCGGCTGAGTGATGAATGTCTCCGTGGCGACGGTGTGTGAGTGACAGGCATGAAGACAAGGTTGACCAGTTGCTCTGATCCTCAAAGTGTCCAGCAATTATAGTGTGTGTTAGCGGGGGAGTTTGTGATCCAGCAAAATGAATTAAATTGAGGAAATCCCTTTTTTAAACTTAATTGTGTTGGTCAAAGAGTGTTGGATATGATTAATTGAACAATAACTGTTAAAGGGGACACTTCAAACTATGTGTAAACCAGAAACATAAAGAGAACGTGCACGGAAATCCACAAACTGATTTCCGAGCCGCATGGGCAGTGGGCAAAACACAAGTAAACAAGGCTCACATGGCTTAAGCCCTTCTGTAGCTAATGGCCATTACAGCCTGTATGTCATTGTCCCGCTCACAATGGCTTCCATGCTGGGATTTTGTGCAGCACTTGCTGGCAACAGTTATTACCTCCCCAAGAAAACTTAAGGGGGGGGCGGTCGAGAGAAGAACAAGAAGATTTGGGGGTCCAAGGGGAACACCAGCAGGAGGGATGGGGGTGCTGGGTCAGAGGGCAACACCAAAGCGGAAATGGGACGCACCCCTGAGACAATGGACAAGGCTGGTCCAAGACACACACACACACACACAGGGCTGAGAGGAGGGTGCATGGGTGGCGCACAAAACACAGGACGGTGAGGAGAGAAGAAAGATGCAGGCAGGGTAAGAGGGAAACCAAAACAGATGGTGGAACCAAGGGGATGGTCACAAATCAAAAAGCTAAGGATCTGCCGTGAGCATTGCAGGGCAGAGGGAAAACAGCGCTCAAACATGACATCTCACATGGAAATGGCATTTTGACACGACCAGGGATTAGTCGTTTTTCGTGAAGTATGGTTCATATGGGGCGACTGTCAGTGATTATAATTATCTAAAGTGAATGTTATTGTTTCACATGCACATTAATTAAAACACAATACATCAATTATTCTGTAACCAATTGCTAAAGCTTATATAGAGAATTAAAAAAGCGCACTAACACTTTCTCTTTGGTTCAGGTTTGATCTTTGACCTATTGCCACTGTATTTACTTTATGTTTGACCATACGCAGAACAAATGTGGGACTGTAATATAATATAAATCCAAATATGAACCACATCCTGTCTGCTGTGGTGTAATTAGATTGTAGTTACTCAGAGCTGAGGAAATCCATGCTTCATCAGTGCCACAGAAAATTTGAAGTCTAATGGCAACATCGATATGTTCCGAAGCGATTATGACCTAATTATCTGCCTCATCTCGACTGGATGACCACAAAGAGATGCGTGCTTGGCTGCATTTATAAAAAGTTGTCATTAAGTGGGGTTTGTGGCGAGCTTACTTCGTGTGGGAGCTTTGGGAGGAGAGAGCTGGAGACGGAGTGAGCGCGTGAAGCTGAAGTGTATTTAACGCACAAAAAGGTTGCATACAAGGACACTTTTTTTTCTTCTTCATGTGGACAGGTGCAAACCAAAGTACTTTAATGTCAAACTGTAAGATCTAAAAATCATCGACGTGTTTTAATGGAATATCATAATTAAGCCTGTTTGGATGTGAATGTGTTCAAACGTAGGGGTTTTGTCTTACCTGGGGCCGGATCAGCGTGTGTTCTGGACAATGTGTAAAAGTCATGGAACCAGTTTTAATTGATATCCCGCAGATGTACACAATAATCAGGTGCTTTACTTGCATTAAAAGCAATAAATAAATCTATTCAGTTTCTCATTGACAGGTTTTATGAGTCAAGCTTGCTACCTGAATAAAATGGACAATGCAGGAGAGTTTTCTTCCTTTTTCTTTTACATAACGCAGGCCATTTTGCCCAGTCAGAAAGGTTTTGCTCCGCCTGTGTCATTTAGCCTATAGGGCCTATATACTGCCGTTTCCGAGTGGGGTTTATCTCGTAATAAGGCACAGGTAACTGGCTTAATGACAGGTCTCATCTATTCAAACTGAGGAGAACCCGGGAATCAGCCAAACGTGTCCGCGCGTCTGTCTTATCGCTGCACTCGGAAGTGTTAGACTTGCTCTCGTGGACACCAGTGGCCGCAGGTCACGCGCGCCAAAACTTTGCTCGAGAAACAAAGTCAGTGACAGCATCAACAAGACACACCCTGGTGCAAAGACAGAACAAAGAAAAAAAACTAAAATACTGCTTCTTTCAGATGCATCTACAAGGGAGGTGAAGACGCGCGTGTGTGAGTTTGTGTCGCAGAAATTCTGTAGGTTTTTCAGAAGCCCAAAAATATGCCTTTTTACGCAACATTGAGTTTGCCAATACAGAAACATCCAGTCAACTTGTAATGACACAATTAATTGTTGTACAAATGTTTAATGTGCATTTGCCCTTTTTCATTTGTTGGCACTGTTGGTTTTCATCTGGTGATTTTATTCTGATCATTCATCGAGCTGGCCCGTATTTTGACAGAATCTTTAAATAATGCCTGTATTACACTTTACCTTTGGCGAAGGCGACGTCTATAATTACGTGCCTTTTTAATTCGGAGTATGGTAGAGCTAGATACAATCAGAGAGTTAATTCCTTGTTAAACTCTGGGTAACCTCTGCTGTGCCGCTTGTGCCTCTGGGCGCATGGCATCTTGTCCCCTTCACAGAGCTGCGGTGTTTCAGCACATATCATGATTCCCTTTTGTGTTCTTACAGTAGTATTTATTTAAAAACACTAAGCCCTTTGTCCGACGCTGTCTCTGAAGTCAACGAGGAGCTATGGACTTCAATCGAGGCTGATGAGATAAGAACATCGTTTACGCATTCAGAGGGCCCCGTCCAGGTTTTTCTTTTCCTCTTATTTTTAAGTTTGAAAAATCATGGATCAATTGTCTCAAATCGTGCAGTTTCTTTACATTATTTTTGAAATGCCATCAAATCTCACCCACGTATCGAGACATAAAGCAGCTTTATTGGCGCAGACTAAATGGTGCCACGAATGAGCGTCATTAGAGGTGTCGCGTTTGTTTAACAGTTTAGTGAGAACAACATGAGCGCGTTTTAACTCAGGGGGATCCTGGCTCCATGGTGTGACATCACGCGTGTGCAGGGCCCATAACGCTGCGTGTGCGCGCCAGCGTGTATTTACTTCAGGGCCTTCGAACATAAACTTTAACACCTGCACATGACTGTGTCCTACATCATTTATTGTCTTGGTGCTCTGAACGCACACGCGGACTTATTTTGTCACAACCATTTTCTGAATTACCATTAACGGCCTATTAAGGCTGAGCTTTAAGGGAATCGTTTTGAGAGCAGACAACATTTTATTCGACCATATGTCCTAAAACTATTACCTAAACGTACACCAATACCATAAAAAATTATCAGGGCAATGAAAATCGGCAAATAATGTAAACCTAATACAACAAAGACTCTTTTTTTCATGTTGTGACTGTCTTTGTTTGTTTCTAATTTTCACAGTCTTTTGCGTAAAGTTTATATATGCGTTAAGTTACACTTTACGCATGTATAAAAACGTGCGTAAAATAGGTTTTACAGAGTTGTAAACAATAGCCTATTGCTGAGGTAATCTCAATAGTAATTTATAACTCATTAAGGAATAGCCTCCGTTATCTCGGCTTCCACAGTCAGATGGCAGGCTACACATCTGGAGCTAAACTCCGGTCAACTCTTTGGCAACTCTGTGTAGAATGTGTCTGTGAATGGCACTTATGGCTATATCCAAATATTCACGCTCATTAATACATTACTGCGCCATTTGTCAGAATATCTGTTGGGAATTATTTTGTATTGACCACGCCTCTTTCTGGTTCCACCAATGGCAGCGAGGCGCCTTCCGTCGCGCACAGCTATTGGGATAAAACTGTCCCGTCTTGGCATCTCACACAAAACACATCGCGGCCACGGAGGAACACTGACGCGGCACACCGACCTAAAGTTTTGGATAATAGCTACCTGGACATCTGCGGGACAACGGGCTTTTGTGCTCTCGTCTTCTTAAAGGTGAGAGAGGCGCTCGCTTTTTGGTGGAGTCGGTTAAAGAGGCGACGATGGATCAGGACTCAGAAAACAGATTCTGATAGAACCGCTTTAGTTTGTAGCGTTAGTGATCGGTGCTGTCTGGTGTTTATGGGGTTTAACTCACTAAAAGTTTGAGGAATCGGCATTTTTAATTTCAGAGAAGAATACATTGGCTTATGCTGCCATATTATTATTATTATTATTATGAAAAATGCTCTCAGAAGGCAATGACGCTTTACATAGGCCTGTGCATATTTTAGTCAAACGAAATCGAAAAGTTTAGTGAATATTATTTCGGTGTTATAGATTGGCTTACAACGAAATTAATGTGACCATAACTTTTTCTTTCTCTTTCAAAAAAAAAAAATGCTTGCTTTAATTTTTTTTGGGGGGGACCAGACGTTTTTATGTTAATCCAAAAACTGATGACACACATCACAAATAATCAGATATGTTAATTGTCCACTAATAACCATGAAATAGCCTAATCCGAATTGTGAAGTCAGTGATCCATCATTGGGAAGCTATTGTTATTGTAGGTTATTTCAGAGGAATACAGAGCGCATAGTGTTTCTGTAGGTTATTGGCCTTAGACTATGACATGTTTTTGCTACAGTCTCTTCTACGTCAGTGAATCCACACGCGCTGCGTTTAAATCGTAATGTGAAGCAGCACCTCGTTTTTACAGTGTCTACAAGAAACTAAAGACCCGCCGCGTCCGCATGTCATGTCGCTGTCAGGCTTGTCATGTCATCAGAAAAAGTCGATCGGTTGAATTGACCTACAAGTTGTCGCCTATAATCTCTTTGTTAACAATTACGCATCGCCGATCACACAAGACAACGTCAACAAACAAAAAAAAGAAAGAAAATATCAGGCTACATTTATGATCAATTATTGACTTGATTGGCTAACTGTATTTATTTATTTTCAACCACACCAATATAGATCTACCATTGGCTATGGACGAAAGAGGTAGGCCCTGTCAGATAATTTCACAACAATATAATTTTCCGATCAAATGGTTTGGCCCATTTCGGCTGTAAATTTGCCAGAGCTTCAAAGTCATTCTTCAAGGCTAAATGAAGCCTGCAGACTATTCAAAGCTAACATCTTATAAATTTAGCAGGTTTGGGGCGCAGTGTGCTTCGGTGGACACATGCAAACACAAGATTTAGGCCAACAGAAAAAGACTCACACTTTCTACACGTGGATCAAGGACAACTCAGGGAAATGTCTGGCAACACTGGAAGAGGTAAATACACAACATCGGCCTGGATTTATTAATAGTGCTCTGTATATTTTTCGCAAGTAGCTTCATTTATTTATTTATTTATTTATTTATCAATCAGGCTTTAAAATGTCCCTTCACCAAGTTAGCATTATCCTGGGAATACAGCATCGGAGGCTATGGAGTTTGCATCGGCTTTTGTTTAGGCCTATGCCTTAGATTGACACAACTGAAATGAGTAAAATGGATGAAATTCTAGATTTGACCCTATGTTGTGTGATAGATAACCGCCAAAAGGGCAAAATAAAAATCTGTCAAATATTTTATTGCCTTTTCCTTATTTTCTTAATCATTGCTCTAATTTAAATAATCCATAATAAACCTTGTCTTTGTATTTTAGACGATGAGTAAAACTTTTACACTGCTCCATTCGATAAGGTGTGTTTTCTCACAAATACAATGGAATTATCAGGATATTATTATTAACCAATGCGATCATCCAACCTTTATTATTACCTAAACCATAAATATTTGGCTGCATAAATATTTTTGATGTAAATCCTCGTCGCTCGTGCAAAGCTGTTGCTCATCGAGTATTTTCCATGACACTCAAAGTTGTTCATCCTCCTCCTTCCCCCAGGTCATGGGGGTCTTAACCAACTAGGTGGAATGTTTGTAAATGGCCGTCCACTTCCGGAGGTTATCCGGCAACGCATTGTGGACATGGCTCACCAGGGGGTCCGGCCCTGCGACATCTCCCGCCAGCTCCGGGTCAGTCATGGCTGTGTCAGCAAAATACTCGGACGGTATGTTTCACCAACTGCTCGTATTGTTGTGTGATGTATTTGAAAGTGTTGATTTGAATGAATAAGTAAATAAATCATTCACATCCAGCTACATGATTTCAAACCTTTTCCCTTTGCAGCTACTATGAAACCGGCAGCATTAAACCCGGTGTGATCGGCGGGTCGAAGCCCAAAGTCGCCACTCCAAAGGTTGTGGACAAGATTGCGGAGTACAAAAGACAGAACCCGACAATGTTCGCCTGGGAGATCAGAGACCGTCTGCTGGCGGAGGGCGTGTGTGACAGTGACACTGTCCCGAGTGTTAGCTCCATAAACAGGTGACTCACAATCATCAGGGACTCTCAAACTGTGGCCCATGTTCCACTGGAGCTCAGGGTCATTTTAGACTCTATTCATTTCAATAAGATACTTTTCAATTTATGCTCCAGTTTAGACTTTTATAGTAGATCTTGCAAGGTCAAAAATTGTATGTGATACTTGGTATGAAAAAATAACTGAACTACACAGTATTATGGGAAGAAAATCATTGTATTTTATAGAAAATCACGCTTTGCTGTAAATGTGACCGCTGAGCTACTCAAAGACAGTTGGATATTAACTTGTTATTGTAATTACCTCACTGCTGCTGCTTGCTCTCTCCCTCTGTAACAACCTCCTGTTTTCTTTTTTCTTTTTTTTTGGCAGAATAATTCGCACAAAGGTCCAGCAGCCATTCAATCTGCCTCTGGATGGAAAAGGCCTGAGCCCAGGTCAAACATTAAGTAGGTTTACATCCCACACATGGGCATTATGATCTGGGTTAAGCAGGCAGGGTGCTTATATTAAGCCCTTGACCTTGTGATCTATGATACCTCCTCTTTGTCTGTTATACCTTTGTTTTACTCGCAGTCCCCAGTTCAGCGGTTACCCCTCCTGAATCTCCACAGTCGGACTCTTTGGGATCCACCTACACCATCAACGGTTTATTGGGTATTCCCCAGACTGGTGTCGAGGGCAAGAGGAATCAGGACGACAGTAAGAATGACCTCTTAGTTAGAGTTCAGATCAAATCAAAAGCCAATGACTTCTGTTCGCACGTACAGATGAAAATGAAACAGCACAATAAGATGATAATGCTCCTGTGTGTGTCAGGTGATCAGGACAGTTGCCGGCACAGTGTGGACTCTCAGGGAAGCGGGGGCGTCTCCAGAAAGCCAGGGAGACTGGATCATTTCACAGCAGCGACGCAGCACTTGGACTGCGGCTTTGACCGCCACCACTATCCACCGGACACCTTCAGCTCAGCGTCCAGCAGCAAGTCGGAACAAGTAACCATTCATTTCATTTTTTTATACACATGTTCCTGGAAATGTCTGGATTTGCTTACAGTTTTTCATTTGTCTCCAGACTCTGTACCCGCTGACACTTATCAACGGCAGTCTTGACGAGGCCAAGAGCAGCCTGACAACATCCAGCTCAGCTATTAGTCGCAATCTGGCAGGGCATCAGGGTTACACGATGGTCACGGGTAGGTTACACTTATCTGTCAAAGTTTCACATGTGCCACGGGTTCAGCTTTTATTCATGGCCCTCTTTTAATTTGCATTGTGTGTGTGTTTGTTTTTGTTCCTCAAAATGATTCTGCGTTCAGGCTTCGACCTTTTCTGTGTCAAAAGCATTGAGTACGATTCTTAATGTATGATTTACAGCAACGGTTCTGAAACTTTACACTCCAAGTACCACCTAAGATTTAAAAAAAATGTCTCTTGAACCTGATGAGATCTAAACTTGGTCTTTAACAAGGCCAGGTCAAAACAGGCCTAGCCAGTATGGCTCCACACTAAACCAAAAGAGAACAAAAATATGAATAGCATTTTCTGTTATTTATACTAAGAACAAGAATCAAAGAGGAGAAGTATCACAGTTTTATAAGCACAGCAGTGGAGGTGTCTAAATTCTTACCTTTCCCCATATTGTATTGATTTATAAGCTACAAATGACTAAAACAGTTGGGTAAACTTTCAGAACCCGCCGTGTATCACCCCACTCATGTACACCTCTCTCCATTTCATTGTCTCTGCCCCCCACCCCCACCCCCCTGGCTCCTCGTTGGCCCGCGACCACCTCAGAGCCCGCGCAGCCACTGCCGCTCTGTCTGAAACAAGAAATGTCTCCAGAAGTGACCAGCACCAGCCCCTCCCCAAACATGATACCGTCAAACCTAGCCTTTGCGGAGCTCCAGGCCCTGCAAAAGCCCATCTCAGTCGGCAGCTGCAGTAGCTCCAACCATTTCCCCAATGCCATCAGCTCCTTCTCCCATCATGCACCTGTGTACGGCCAGTTCGGCAGCCAGTCTTTCATCTCAGGTAACAGGGGCATCCATCAACTTCACGCTCTCGGTCATAACAAACATGAACTGCCGTGTGTGCGTCCTGCATTGTGTCGTCTTTATAGGTTTCTGTCCCGTATGCAGCAGAGGGGGGATAGAGTAGTCAAAATATTACCTTGACTAAGTGTAACAGTACTCGAATATGATTTAACTCAAGGAGAAGTAAGTAGTGACTCAAGTATTGTGCATAGCCTACCATATTGGATCAAACAAAAGAACAGAATGGAAACCAGCAATGACAAGTTGACTAGATAAGACTTCATTGATCCCACACTGGAGAAATCCTCTGAACAAATGGTTAGGGCCAAAGGAACAGTCAGCAGAGATGTATCTATCTCTCTGACAACTGAAACCCGCATAATAAAACAGACTGGTACGCGAAATGTAGCGTAAAATGCCTTCTGTGTTGCGTGCGCTGCTGTTTTGCCGCGTCTTATGTGCGTCCAATGTGAATCTGTGTGAAATGACGTGAAAAGAATGAAAAGAAAATTGACATTGATCCGGCTCTTTTTGCGATTTGAGATACTTTCGAAATGTCATGTCGATCTAACAAAGCCTGGAGTTTAAAATTGAGGCGATGGCAGGTTAGATTTCCGTAGTAGCAACTCTGGTAAGTTAGAATGTCTTTACTGGGACAATCCACATGAAACAAAAACAGTCATAATATTCAAAGTCTGCTCTGTATAAACTACTGTCTAATTATTTTCTTATAAAGGTGTCCAAAAGTGGTGAGAATATTCAAAAACATTTGCGTGACGATGGTCAGGTTTCATTATATCATAATTAATAAAATTTATTATTCTATTATTATTATAAACGGTGTTGGAATAATGTATTACAAGAGAAACAAGTTACAAAATTACTTTCTTCAGTAACTAAGGAATATAACATATTACTTAAAACAAAATACGGCAATATATTAGTGATTTAAGTAACTCTAGTTACAAGTGCATTTAAAAGGTTTGTATTGATGTACAAACGAATAAAGTGCAGCACCAAATCAAGTTTAACACTGGTGTATCAGATCTACAGTAGCTAATGTCACTAAAGCAAAATATGATAGAAAGGAAAAATAAATCTCTGACTGCACTTTTGCTCTGTGGCGTTATTACTATTTTCAGTTTATATTTTGCCAAAAGTAACTGAAAGTAGTGTAACTCAGCTTCATTTTTGAAACAGTAATATGTAATGCAAACATATTACATTTTTAAAGCTGTAGTTACTAATATAGAATATATTGCAATTTTAAAGTAATTTACCCAACACTGATTATAAACTATTATTATTTGGACGTGATTTTTTTTAATCTTATGGCTGAAAGTCCGATCTATTGACCAAGATCACACGAATGATTTTAAATATTGTCCCAACTTTTGAACACCTTTACGAGAAAATAATTGGACCCTAGTTTACACGCGCTGACAGAGGAGACTTTGAACATTGTTTTTGTTTCTTGTGGATTGCCACAGTCGTCATGGAGTTCCTACCCCCGCCTCAGTTTTGAACACCAGGCTTTTTTCGACAGCCTATTCTCTCGTTGACTTCACATCGCTAATCTTTATATTGCTCTCCAGGGCGTGACATGGTGAGTTCCACATTACCCGGATACCCACCGCACATCCCGCCTCCAGCGCAGTCAGGATACTCATCTTCAACAATTACGAGCATGGTAGCAGGTAGGCCACACGCACTCACGTTCCTCCATCTGAATGTGAGGAACACACGAAACGACGAAACTCTTTAGGCCAAGGGGCAAAAAAAAAAAAAAAAAAAAAAGGTGATGATTTACAGTGAGCCAGGAAGTTTTAAAGCCACATTGCGGTACATCCCACGTTTCATGTTGCTATGACGCAAGAATAACTTAACAATTGCCAGTGACTAACTCTTAATGATCAGCTAGACAGCAACAGTGTTATTTTTCACGAGGATTATCAAAGGAAAACTATTTGGTTACGTATAGGCACTCACATAGGGCATGTGTTTTTTTATACTAATTGTATTTCATTCTGTTTATTGGGTGAGATGTTTCGCCTTTATGGCTTTAATTATTTCATATCTGCTTTCTGATTATATAAATGTTTACTCTATTAAACATATACACAATACATTCAAGATGCAAAAACAGCAGAATCTTTCCTTTTGTCGAAGTTACACCGATTTCATTGAAAATTTGTTTTGGCTCATTTCACCTGATACAGAAAAGTCTCCATACAAGGGCGTGTATTTTTCAAATAATTAGAACATTTTCAAAATCAACCTTCAACACGATAATAAAGGAATAAACAGTATGGATGCTCCGAACCCACTTTAAATAAAAATGGGCCGTGGCTTGCGAGGTTTTGGAGATTAAAAGGAGATTGTGTTAATAAGTAGCCTTGCCAGTGTGCTGAATGGCGCTGGTGTATGTATGCAGTGCTGCACTTGCGCCCGGGGGTACTGGGGAACAGGCTGGGGGTTCCGCCTTGCTGCCCACACCCCCATCGTCCCGACACCTCTGACCACACATCGCCATGGGAACCAGGGGGCCCAGGAGAGAGAGAGCGAGAGGCACAGAGTATAGGCTTGGCTGACGTGGGTTTCAGATCTGTGAGGGGGGGGGGGGGGGGGACACAAGAGGAGGAGGTGTAGTGTCTGGGTGCCTGGACTTCTTCTTCGATTGCATTAAAGAGTTCGACCTGAAAATATGTCATCCAGAGAGGTTTATTTCGGTGGGAATCCTAAGGAGGAATCCGTTTTTTCTTGGTGACTCGCTCAGTGTGGATATTTGCATTGGGCACATAAGAGAAGCTGAATGTTATCGTTCTACAAAACCATTTTCACACAGTACGTTTTATTAAATTCAACCAAGCCATTTGTGCAAAAATAATAAACCAGGACCAAAACACAGGTAAAAAAGTTGTGACAAAAAGCAGTTTCTTTTGCATAGCTTTAGGTTGATGTGCATGTTTTTGGCTATTGGTCCTCAGGGTCAGGACAGAGAGACTAGGAAGGGACCCCAGGACTGTGAACTAGATACCTCTTCTATTCTGTAAATCTCACTTAGATGTAAAAACTCTCCCGTCTTTTTTTTTGCGATATGGATACTGTGCCACGACAAGGCGATGCCATGCGCGGCTCTACTACTGTGTTCACTGTAGGCGCTTGTTGCCGCTCCCGTCGCTCAAATAAAACTGTTAATTGTAAATTTATTTTCGAGCTCCGTTCCAGACATCAGTGGCGTTGAACATAAATGTAATGGTTCTCATCAGGAGAATGGTGATACATTGTCTCCGTGCAAGGGGCTTGAGACTGCCAAGTCCCGTCCTCGCGGGTGTAGTGAGCCAAATGTGTGTGTGTGTGTGTGCCTTTTTATTTGAAGTCTGCCCTTCGAAGCGCGAAATGAGAGGCTCTGATTTATTATTTTTTCTGGTGGGCTCACTGCAAGGAAGCGTTGATACACAATTACTGAGTGGAATAGCGGAGGGAGGGGTATGGGGGGGTTGGAGTAGTTAGGAGGGGAACAAGAACGAGAGGGAGGAGGGACTTATTCCAGCTAACATAATTACCAATTAGATATTGAAATGTAACAGGAATAAAGTAAAATGGAGTGAAACTAGGCTAAAGAATGACCTGCCCGGGTAGGAAGAGGGCGAGCTGGGAGGAGGTTCGTTGCGGGGGACAGAGGGCTTTGAGAAAACTGAGAGGCGATAGCTACATGCACGCACCACTGAGTCGAGGGATTTTACCCTGAGCCACCCACCTGCACCACAGATTAATGGTTTACAGGCTGCACACTAACCGTTTGTGAATTATGAGCTAAAGCCGGCCATAGACACAGGCAACTACACTTGTCACCGTGTTGTTTGTCCACTTTTTCAGATAACAGCTCTTTCCTTCAGCAGGTTTTACGGTTGTACGTTTCATCTTGCTTTATGGAGATTGTTTGTTTTGTTCTTTTTGTTCAGGACCGGATTACTCGGGACAGTCCTACAGCCATTCTCCGTACACCTCCTACAGTGAGGCCTGGAGATTCACTAACTCCAGCATCCTAGGTGAGTAAGAGTAATTCCACCTGGAGAGACTCGGGACAGAAATAAGAAGAGGTGTCTGAATGACCTTGAATGAACTTAAAACTAATATCAAAATCTTTCCTTTAAAACATGTAAATTAACTTGATACAATATTTACTGTGCTCTGACTGAGCATTGAATTAAACCAGAGGCTTAATTACGTTACAATTCAAGCTCCAGTTTTTCCCATATCTCCACTAGTCTTTTTGCAACAACAACTGTCCATATTCCCCTGTCAAATCATCACCCTCTAATTCTCTGTCCTCTCTTTTACTGTCAGCAGGTTCGCCTTATTATTACAGCTCAGCATCGCGCACAGCCCCTCCGTCCGCAGCCGCCTATGACCATCTTTAGCCCCGACGTTGCCGGCGGCGGCCGTGAAATACAAAAGGGCACAAACCAGGAACATTTGGCTCGTGACCGGCCCCAAGGATGTGAACGTGTGAAGCTGCTGAGGAAATAGCCACTGGATTTTGTTTTTACAGCTATCCGTCGGCACAAAGCTCATTTATGTTTGAACGGACTTCTGCTGCGACATATTTACAGCCACTGACGTTCGTAATATGGCCAAAGAGTTTTATTGCCTGTTTGCCACACAGACCACGATCCCAAGAATATGCAAGAACATTACACACCGACTTTTGTTTACATTCATAATTGTGTTAAGCCTCGACAACTTCCTACAAAATACTGTGTTCCCTGGACCTGTTAGCAATATGTACATAATGTAAATGATGAAATGACAACTTATGTGGGAGGAGTGGTGATGCAGCTTGAAATGCATATGTTCAGTTTGCTGTCATGCTGATGTTTTAATGTTTGGTAACAACTGTGACTATTTTTTCTTACACTGACATTAATATTATTCAATGTGTAAATATGAATTTATAAAAAAAATATTTTAATTAAAGCATGGCAAATTCAAAATGATCATCTTCTTCTTAGGCTATTATTATTAGATTTTTTATGATGCACAGACCTATGTTATGAGGCACCTGTGACTTTGCCTTAGGCCCATAGTTTAGGCTTAAACAGGAGATGAAGTTATTTTGAAACGGTCCCATTTTTGCAGCACAGCTCTTTAAAAGGACGGAATCAATGATCCCGAAAACACGCACATCTGTTTAATTTCTTCTTTATTTTCTGCATCATGTACTTTTATTTGCAATTATTGCGTGGCTCTTTGTGGTCTCATTATGGCGGAGGGATAACGAGGCCACGGTTCGGCGGTGCCGCGACCCACCTGGTGCCTCTTCCTTCAGCGAGGGGGCTCTCGCGGAGATGGCCTGCTGCTGCCACGTGCTCCCAAGACACCAAGTAAAGAGCTATGTCAAAGATGCCTGACATTCGGATTTCACAGGCCCGACTTATTAACAGCAAATAATTTTGCTAAATTAATCTTAAAAGGCACGACAAGAAAAAGCTTCTGCTCTGAAACAAGCTGCACCGTCCAACAAATACCAACTTTTCAACGTAGACCTTTCCGATTTTTTTAAATGTCCTTTCAAGTCTGTATATGTGCGATTTATTTATTTAGGCCTACGTTTTATTTTATTTTATTTTATTTTAATCCCATCGCACTTTGACACAGCCCTGTCCCCATGACTATAGCTTGTAAAATAATAAAGTGAACATCCGGGACCCCCGGTAAAATAGGCTCTGATGCTAAAATTGAATAGTTATATTATTAAATTGCTAATACAGGTTAACTGTTAGTTTAGCCTAATTTCACAACACACACAGGTTATTTCAATATTTAAACAAAAAATGTAAAAAATTGCCTAAAACCCATTTTTATTAATAATATTAAATAATGTCACGGCCCCTGAAGGGTCCTGGCGCCCACTTTTGGGAATCCACTTTCGGGACTAAATTAGGACATCTTGCTCTGGACCAGGGCTCGTGTCTGACCTCGAAGCCCATCACTTAAACATATTCGATATCAGATGAGTTCAAGGAGCAGCTTTGATGGGATGCTGAGGAGGGCGTCTCTGTTTACAGTATCTCCCCACATTTCACTCTGCTGCTAACTCGCCTCCACGCCGCTTTTTGTCTCCTCTTTCCTGAGTAAACACAGATACCACCCTGTGAACTTTAAACAATAGATGCACTTCATCCAATTACTGTTGAAGTGTCCTGGACCGCTCCAGACAGCCCATTGACCGACTGGCTCATTCTTTCCCGTTCTGTGCTCAGGCATGCAGAAACACACACATTCATATAGATTCATATGTACGCTTGTGTCTGTGTGTCTGTGCGCCTCACAGGGATGAGGCGAAGCTTTTAGTCAGGCTTCATGTAAAATCTCTTGGCCACCTGACGGCAATTGAGAGAAATAACTGCCACAGATGTTAAACATTAACAGTTTCGGGGCTAAATAAGTCAAAAACACAGCAACACACTAACCACAGAAGCAAAACTGTGCCTGTCTCTCAGAGGGCCTATTAGTGAGGAGTGTTTGGGCCACAGTAGTACTAGTAATGAGCCCAGCAGCACAATACAGGCACCGGGCTGGAACAGCTGAGCGCAGACAAAGCAGACGGGCGAGTCGACTGGGAGAGGCACAGTCTGTGTGTCTGGTGATGATGGCACTGTCCAAGAGTGATATAACTGTGGAGGACAAGGCATGTACCCCAATACCATTATGAGGGCTAACATCACTGAATGAGGCCTCTGGAGGAACGCATGGCAAAAATACACCACAGAAGTGTGTTTTGATCCGGCGGATGATGTGACAGGCTTCAGTCATCCACTGATGTGATGTCATTTTCACATTATGTGCAATATATATATTATCATGCACCTGCTTCTCCCAATGTGCTCTGCTCAAAATCGTCAGTCCACAATAATTCATTATTTTTGAAAAAGCAGTTTTTTCAGTGATAGTAAAAGGTATTTGCTTGTTGAACATGGGCCTGTAGATAAACTGTGTCACCGCATCAAACAGATCAGTTTGTGGATGCAAAAAACTTTCTACAACTAAACTAAGACAAAAAACACATTGTTTTTTAATCACCAGACACAAAAAGAGTCTCTCTCTAAACCCAAACAATCTGGTTAGAAATCATGGACTCAAACCTGAGCCTAAACAGCTTTACAGCCTAAAAGCATCAACATCAGCAGCTTATTACCATCTAAAAACATTGCTAAGATCAGAGGTATAGGGTCTAAACTAGACTTATTCATGCAATTTGTCTCCAGCAGGTTAGATTCTGTAACGGCCTGCTCACTGGACAAGAACAGAAATAGGACTTTATTAGTCCAGTGCTCCGGTCTCAGCACTGGCTTGTGTACAAGTGTCTTCATGCTCCAGCACCACATTCAGGGAGGGGTCTCCTGGTGGTTCCCAAAGTCAGAGCTAAACATGGTGAGGCTGCGTTTCAGTTTAACACAGCTAAAAATCTGAAACAGTGTTCATCTCTGACAATGTTCAAATCCAGGCTGAAAACAGTTCTTTTACTCAAGTTTTATCTACACTCTCTGCTTTTCCAGTAATGAATTAATCGTTATGTTGATGTTTTATTGATTGATTTGATCTGCCTTCTTGTACATTATATCTGTGAGGCACTTTGAATTACCTTGTGTATGAAATCGCCTACCAGCACACGAGGGCTTTTCAGTGGTCAGCTGAATATCATCTCTAAAGCAGTGTGACCTGTGGAATGAGAAATGTGAGTGCACTTCAAATGGCTGCACCTTCCTCAGATTTCAAGAAGGTGCCCCATCTCCTCGGTCTTTGACAATAATGCACCTGGAATAAAAAATGGCAGTGGCCAAACAGAGGGAGTTTGTGTTGGAGAAGCAGAGGCGGAGGGGAAACACAGGTGCCCTGTGTTGGACTGGCCAAGGCCCTGGAGGCAGGAAGCCACTATTGACTGAAGACATCAAGAAAAACACACCTTTCAGGGCACACACACATCCAACACTTTATATATTCACCGAGGTGGATAAAATCTGCAGGTATCGGGTACTGCCCTCAGGGAAACGGTTGACCTGTGCAGCCCAGGAGTCAAACTCACTGGGAAAATGTTTCTATTCTTAATCGGTCGAATTCTATTTAAAGGTCAAATATCACAAATGGAAAAGACGATATCCATGATACTTTGTCTTGATGACAAACCCTCTTAAGATTACAGATTAGCTCAGGGACATTCTTTGGGTTACATTAACTGACTCACGGCTGACTTTAAGCTCCTGCGTGGTATGTTTGCCTCGGCCCTGCATCTTAAAAGCTGCCTAAGGAGTGTTGTCAGAGGCCCAAATGTCTGTGGAGAAAGAGAGGGCAAAGAGAGGTCATGCGTTGAAATGCCCTTAAGCAAGGCACTTATTTTAGCTGGTCCCCTGAAAAGCTTTTGGTACAAGAGCTAACATTGGTACAAAAGAATACCCTTTGTTTGGTCTACTTTTAATTAAACTAACTTAACTAAAATGAAAAGGGTGTGGATTTGTGTGTGTGTGAAAGATCATGATGTTTTCTCCCGTTTGGATTTTCAAAGGAGATAAATTATTACCATCTATCCCAGTGCGAATTAAGCAAAAACTCCTCAACACAAAAGGCTAATAAAGGGCATGTCTAGTCAAGATTTGTGCAAGGACCTCTAAGTGACTTGAAGCACCCTGGACTCTGCAGTCAAGAGCAGGAGGGTGGAGTGGGCACCATCAAAGATAAAGAGTAACAAGTGGAGTGTGCAGCGTCAGCAGCAGATGGAGAATGTGCGTCAGGAGGACCGTTGACTACTGACAAAATGCTGGTTGGCAAAGTTCGAGGTATTGCTTCATATCATTTCACAATCAACATGGAAACTGCTCTGGTTGAATTTATGTGGAGTTTGAGAAAATGAAAGGACATAAATGAGTCTGAGTTGAAGTCTTTTTGCTTGAAAAAACATAGACAAGTCCCTAATGATCCCAACTTGAGTTCTTGCCTTTTTAATTACTCACCCAGGCCTGACAGAGTTATACAAAGCTCTTCAGACTAGAGAATGGAATGGCGCAGATGGGACAAAAACAAGCCCATTCCTTGGGACGATGCCCTCTGAACCCAGCGGCTAATGCAGACACTGCTGCACTAAGCAGTCATTATCGTTTCTGGAGAAGAGCAAAGACATGGCCCTCCAAGGCCACCGGTGTTGAAGTCATGGTCCACAGGCCAAGGGGAGCAGCTTTTGGTCAAAAGCTCTTCTGTGACATCCACGCCTAAGGGAACCTTTAAAGGAACAGGCCACCGTTTTTCCACACTGAGATATGTTCTTACCTGAGCTTAGACGAGTTGATGCGTACCTGTCTGGTCTTGACCGTGCGCTCAGTCATGCTAAAAGATTGAAGATGTTGTTAGCATTTAGCCTCTCCACTTCTCTATGGGGCCAAACGGGGGTGAAGTTAGAAGCGACCAAGCTCTTCTACATTTTACCTATTTATATACAGTTACGTGAATAGTTCCACGATCCAAGTATAGTTACACAATATTAAACATGTCGATTTGGAAGTGGATAAAAAGGGGAACTATACTGTAAGGCGTAATAATACCTTAGAAGCACTTTGACATCCGCGCAGTGCTCCTACACAAATCCATGATGTGCTGTGCTACTAAAACATTTTGATATGCAACTCCATCAACAGAAACATTTACAGAAGGTGTCTCAGTCAGACATGAAAGCTTACAGTAGTCGGGCTGGCATGGGCCTCGTCTTTTCATTGTGCTTAGAATGGCCCGAGGCACCTGTCACTCACAAGTCTCCTCCGTCATTCTCATCTGCAGAATCTGACTTTATCTTAATGGGCTGTTGTTGTGTCTTTCAGTGAAATAAGTTAGCATTCATTCAGAACCAAAATGACCACTACTCTGACCTAAATGAAAGGTCCAAGTGTGTCTCCACTACAGTGTAAGCACCATTTATCTGCACTTCAGTTGTTTGCTATCGACACATTACATTCCTCTGGCTTGCCTTGGGGGGTTGAGTCTTCATTAATAAGGCAGGACAACTACTGGCATCCTGCTTCTATTGTTGGCAGTCACAGATCGACATGAACAAGGGCTTTGGAATGAATGAAACGTGGCTTAAGGGGACATTGCACATAACATTTTGATATAGATATTGAACTGAAACGACGGTTTGTAGAATGTAGCTGTAACTCTAACAAAGCATAAGATATTGCACTGAAACAACTATTGCCTAGTTACGGTATGTCTTTACATTCAATTTCAATAATTTACTTCCAATGGGGCAGAAAGGGCAGGGGCGGACTGGCCATATGTCCATTCTGGAAGAGCACAGAAGGGCCACTGGCTCTAGGGCCACCGGTCTGGCCTCTCACTTTACCTTACCCTTACCCCCGGGCGTAACCGAGCTTTACCCAAATCTAAAAGCTTAAAGGAAAAGCATCCAAAAACAAAAATGTGCTGGAAAAGCAACAAAAAAGTGACAGAAACACAACAAAATGTGACGAAAACGTGACGACAAAGCAATGAAAAAAGCGATGAAAAAACAACATGAAAAAAAAAAGAAAAACAAGAGACAAAAAAGTGACGAAAAAGTGACGAAAACATGTCAAAAAGCCACAAAAAAGTAAAGAAAAAGCAGCAAAAAGCGACAAAAACCTGACAAAAATGCAGCAACAACGTGACAAAAAGTTACCATCACTTTTCTAGTTTTTAGCTTTCAAATGAGGCGTTACAGTGTTGCTCTCCAGTCAAGAAGCCTTTTGATTTGGGTAAAGCCGAACTGGAGATAATGCTCTCGGTTAAGGCGGGTGGTAAGAGGTGAACATAAAGTATTTGTGGAAGTGTCGCATTAACGCTTATTTGAGTCCAGGGCTGTTTTTCAGTCCCAGTCCGCCCCTGAGAAAGGGTAAAAGGCAGACTCAATGTCCACAGGCAATATTTTAATTTTTACCAAAATTAAAACAGAATTGAAAGATTTGACATTGGAAATAAATCCTTCATTAATTAAAACATGACACAACTCATCACTTATGGAAAAACAAAACGAAATATCACGATACGTAAAAGTGCAATTAGGAGTAAAATGACTTGGAACACACCACAGCATTCATTCGTACCACGGCTCCCTCTGCTGACTCACACCGACATTACATTAGTTTGTACCATGTGGAAGAGAAACGCTAAAAAGCAAAATAACTTATAGGTCCACAAATTTGGATTCATAAAAATAAAAGTTTTCTATATAATCTAAACGTTTTGTAACAGATCCCCTGAGGTTGTTTCATCAAAAGTGCATAACATAAAACACCTGTCAACGTTTAAATAAGACTTTGGTGGTGTATTACTCAGTGCTTCTACACATTTCCAATGTTTACTCAGCAATATGTTTTCTTCAACTTAACACTTGTATCGTCTCTGTTTTATCTGGGGACGATGGCCTTGCGCGTCACCCGTCGCTCTGAGATGTTGCGCCGGACTTTCACCGCGGGTGGAGAAGCTACTTCCAGTTCCAGGGAGGGGCTGGAGTGGGATTTTTTCAGGCCGCCTTCCTCTTCCTCGTCCATAGCCTCGGCGCAGAGCTCGCGGTCAAAGCGGGTCAGATCTGCGCTGTTTAATGTGACGTCGTCCGAGGTTGTTATGCTCTTCCAGACCTCCAGCACTTGGATATAGGCCTCATATCGGCAAATCTGGTTCAAGGAAAAGATGGCGTCATTAAAGTGCAAACTGGGGATGGTCTTTTTGCTTTTCGATGATGGATCATTTGCCCAAACCCTTCACATTTCAAATTTAAGACTCTGTACCTCATGCTGAAGGTACTCTGCTCTCAAGCGATTCTCCTCCAGCTCCTTGGCCTTGGCTTTTCTGCCCTCTGGTGGATTTTCATGGAGGTATGACAGGTCGGCCCTGAAAGACTCCAGCATTCCTGCATGAGACTGCAACTGACGGTCCTGAGCAGAGAAGGGGACACAGTGGGTTGATACCAATAATATATATAATCTACATTTTTATAGAAGCTGTTCCTTTATACAAATGCAGCTTTACCAGGGTATTTGCCGACTGCGAGGCGGGAAGAATAGGCCTGCAGAATCTCCTTTGTGAGCCCACAGCGGCGGGAAAAGGGGGAGAGGACTGAAGGGCTGACACCAGATTAATGCGATGAATCCATGAAGCCATCTCCACGTTAGATCTGGATTCACAACAAACAGTGAAACACACAGGCCTCTTTTAATTTAACAAAGAGTGGCATTTCAGCGGCTGGGTGACTTACGAAGCCTGAAAGAGGAACACCCTCCAGTCAGCCGTCTGCAAGCGGAACACGTGTGGCCTTTTGGTGTAGTCTGTGGCCTCCTCCGCCAGAGAGTGGTGCACGCTCACGACCTCCTCGTTGATCTGCAGCTCCTTTCTGTAGTCGTCCTAGCATGCACCCCATCATTAAGTTATTGTACACAGGAGAGCTGTTTCTCATTCAAATGTGTCAAAACAAAACTTTAAAATACTAAATTGGGTCGAAAACTCTTAAAATGGAACTAAACTAGGGAAAGTGCAACCGTTGCACATTTTCAAATAACCATGTGTTTTTGTTTTAGGTTTTAGACTTTGTAAATCTCGTCAGATTTTGGAACATATATAATAGTGGCTTCTTGCACTATTGGGCAACCTAATATTAACCTTGCCTGCAAGCTGAATTCTCATGGTATTTGGTAACACATGAGAATACATCTTGTGTAACTCCCGCCAAACTGTCTGAATCCAAACCTAAAGTGGTTCGGCCAAATTGATATTAATTAACAACGCAATGACGATGAGCAGCAAATGCTGCCCCAAAAGTGCGTTCTTCCCAAATGATTTAAGCCGAAGCGATCCCAGATTGATTTGGGTTTGTCCAAAAAACCTCTGATCAGATGGTCAGAACAACAAGGTCAACAGGCAATGGCCAAGATACAAAACCAAAACCTTAGCCTTTGGACAATTGTCATTTTCCTTTGAAACAATCTCAGAATGGAACAAACTTCCAACTGCACTAAAACTATGCAAAGACTTAAACAGGTTTTGTCTGGATGAGAAACATTTTCTGGGAAATCGGACATGTCAGCATGAAAGAAACAAAAAACAACACGTTACATCTGACCAGGGGTCCCCACATTTTTTAGCTCGCAGGCTACATTCAAAGTCAGCAAGGCCCAGGGATCTAGCCATATGTCTCAGAAGGTCACAATGTTATTGAGTTAAAATTATCATTGAGTTAAAATTAAAGCCTTTTGAATTCACCTCTACTATAAAATTGAACTTAAATTTAAGAGAGAACATTATTTAACTTGATAAATCATTATGAATTATTACTTGTGACAAAGCAACACAATGTTATATTCTGTCATCACTTTTCTTATCAAAAATAAATATCAATTGAAGCTTATTATCAATTTATTTCTTGCTCTTTAAATGTTATTTGACTGGTTTTATTGAGTAACAGGAGCGCCATAGTAACGCTCAGGGGCGGGGCTTCAGACTTGAACAAAGCCAGCTGTTTTGGCTCATGTCTAAAAACAAACTTCTCGAAGGACATAAACCAGGATGCATTACATGGGTCTACCTGTCTCCTCCTCTTCATCTCCTCTTCATCTCCTCCCTGTAGTGTATGAGTGTGAGTGCTGCTCAGCATATCGCTCGCTCAGTGTCGGTGTTCTGCCAAAATGTGTACCCTTGTCAAGATATGTACCCCCTCACGCAAAACAATTGTCCAGCGTAAGCTATACACGAAGGAATGCGCCCGAAATGCCGCCAGTGTTTTGCTGATTTTGTTTAGCGGGTCCGTCGTGCTTGTGTGCGGTGTGTGTGTGGTGTGTGTGGTGTGTGCGGTGTGTGTGGTGTGTGCGTTCACATGTGTAAACAGAATGTATCAGGTGGTCATTCCGTGTTCCAATCCAGGACCAAATGGCAGTTTTGGAGAGATGGGGCGCCGCGATCAACCCGGTTTGCGTGGGCGTAATGGGCACCCCTGGTATAGCTCATAGACTCTACAGGAGCCCGTTTGCCCGTTGATGAAATGATTTTTTTTTTAAATAAAATGTATAATAGCACTGTCTGTAAATATCATGAACTGTATTGTTTTATGCTTTTTGTACCGTGTTTTGTAATTGTCTGTCTCAGGGAATGCAGATGGACATGAGCTAAAGTCTGGTACCAAGCATCACTTCATATGCTCATTGATGCTCCTGTACATGGCCCCTGTCAAATAAATTAACTAAACTAAACATCTGTGCTAATGTTATTGGCCCTGTAATATCCATCTGGCTCTTGCCAAGTTAACCCATTTAGCAAAAAACATAATATGTCGATACATTTTGACGTCCTAGTCCACAAAATGATATAAAATGGTAGAAAACACTCACCTTCTGCAAGTAGAGAACCATTCCACGCAGCACAGCATTAAAAACCTTCCAGCGTCTTTTTCCCCATGGAGCTGCAATCACAACAAAAAGCCGCTGCTAAATATCCCCTGCAGCTCAATATTTATTTTTGTCAAATGAACGATGCACTTACTGCGTTTGCCATCCACGTCAGCATGGATCTTCCTCTGGAGAAATCCTTCTTTAATAACTATTGCGTTTTTGTCATGTGGGACGTCAAGGAAAGGATTTGCTTTTGAACGAAGGGGTGCGATTTCTCCTGTATCTTCTTCCAACACAGAACTTTTTAACTCCTCCTCATCTCTTGAAAAAAACAAAATTGATCATCATGGTCAGCAAAATGTAGTTTGTCAATATAAAACAATTTTGGAAATAACTTTTTAAATTACAACTTACAACGCCCACTGCAGTGGCTCAGCCTTTATAGAACTGTATAGACTCTGAAATACAAGATGCATTTACGTATCAGACAATTTCACCAGAACATGGTAAACATGATTTTATTTTGTAATTGTTTGTTTCTATCCTCTCCCAGTCACTTTAAAGTGCGTATGACACATTAGACAAATGCAAAAAAAAAAGTCCCAGCTTTCTTTAGTTTGACCATTTTTGTGATGTTTATAGTTTCACTTCACAGTTTTAAACTGTTGCCGTGCCAACCATGTTTTGTCAATGGGAAATGAGTCATACTGCTGTGGAACTTTACTTCTATCTATGTCACTTCCTGTCACTAACTTAAAAATCAAAATATAAATAATTTTTCTGCCCAACATTTCTTCACTGAAATTGCTGCTTCACTGAAATAAAATGATAGTTATTTACTTACAGCAGATGCTATTCATCCAAACAGGTCATACTTTCAAAAGCATTAACACCTGTCACTTTCAGGCCAACTTTGTAATACGGATTTTGTTTTTAATGTTTTGCCTGATGAAGTAAAGGGGTATTACATTATTGTGTTTATCATGTCCGTTTCTTACTGGACATGGACATTAGAGTGAACTAATATTAGCATTACTAATATTAGTATTACTAATATTACTAATATTAACATTAGAGTGAACTAATGTCCATGCTCATGAACCATTATTGTACTAATGGTTCATGAGCTAATCCCAGTTCCCTGATTACTCAACTCTTCTCTTCCCACACTCATGTTTTTGAACATTTCAACTTATGATTTAGTCAACAATAGCTTAATCCCTTCAAACTAGAAAAATAACATGAAAAACCTGCATTAAGTATTTACTTTGAGAAGATCCTTGTTGAAGTTCTCTCCTTCATTCATCCCATCAAGGTTGGACACAAATTGAGAGGAAGACATGGACTTTCCTACGTGCTGTTGAAAAAGAGGAAGAAGGGTTAAAAACAAAAACAAAAAACAAGAAGATACTTGCAATACTTTCTCTGTGGGATAATGTTTCCTACCTGTCCATGCAAGTCCGTGTTGAGAAGCATCATAGCACATGTTAGAGCCAATACAGACCCTGAGGACAAACACAGGCAGACAATGTGTTAATGCCGTAACTAAGAATTATATTTCCATATTATTGGTTTCTCTTTAGATCCTGGCATGAGTGCTGTGACTAAAGGCCCTGGCCCCATGGAGGTAGTTTCACTCAAAAAGAGAAAATGAAGCTTATTCTAACATGGGCTGACCTGAAGAGGGGAAAGAGCCTGGGTTACACTCATGATAGCGACTGGAGAAATGTTGCAGGACTCGCTCTCTCTCTTGGCTTTCCCCAATGAGAACCACCACACTGAGAAAAGACCTGCAGGAGGAAAAACAAAACAGTTTTTCGGGCTGTTTCACAGTTATTACAACATCAATGCTTCATCACCTGAGGGCCTGGTCTAGACTTTGCTCATTGAAGTCAAAGTATTTCAGATATTCCTCTCCCACGGCATGGCTGAAGCTGTTACTGAACAGAGAAAACCAACACTACATCATTGACCTGTACAGACGTTTACATTGTTATAAAAACAGACAAAAAAGGAGTCCAATCAACAATAGAAGTGGTTTTATTCTTTTTACCAAATCAACTCTATAGGTTTATATAGGAACTTGAAGCTCAAAGTCACACATCTTCCCAATCTAGATACAACATATTCACTTGTGCTAGATACCCAACTTTCTCTTCATGACCATAACAATATATTGTATAAGTATTTTATTTGTTCAGGTTTTGTTTATATGTAAAAAAAAAAAAATTCACTTGATTTTTTTGGCTGTTAACCTCCAAAACAGGGTCAAATTTCTGTATTTTCTGACTATAAGTTTCTCCGGAGTATAAGTCACACCAGCTGTGGCAACTACCTGGCTATGGAGGCGTAACGGGACAATTGACAAGCCTCTTCTGGCAGCACGTTGTTCAAGCACCCATTTGTGAACTCGTTCCTCTCGATGTGGCCATCGAGCTTTTAGCCCGCGATTAGCTTTTTTGGTTTTCATCATTGCAGTAAGAGTAACCTCCGCTTTTCGCCAGTCCCTCACAAGCTTCTCGCTCATTCCAAACTTTCTTCCTGCTTACTCCATTACCGTGTTTTAAATCTTCAGTTGTACAGGAACAGCAGCTACTGGTACACAAGCCTAGAGCGCCCTCTAGCGGCTGTCAGTGTGAAAATAAGAAAGATGTGAAATTATATATTTTGATATATAAGTCGCACCTGAGTATAAGTCGCACCTCCGGCCAAACTATGAAAAAAGTGCGACTTATAGTCCGGAAAATACGGTAGCAGGTTTTTTTTTCCCCCAAGAAAAAGCCTGAATGAAGTAACAAGTTGATTCAAAGAAAATAGAAGAAGTCAAACGTAACAAAATAAACCCATAAAATTAAACCTGGCTTTATCCACAATTAAATTTGTATCTCCTTAAAAATATGTGACGATGTCTTATTATGTCAGTAATTTACAGCAAATGTTTCAAATTAAAATCTCTATATGTACTTTACTCAGTTACTACTTGCAAGAAAGTACAGTTTGGGGGCAAGTTTTGGTTCAATTCTAACATTTGAAAAGTACTTTTCAGGTTAAGATTTCATAACCTTCTTGGAATTAAAAAGTATAAAAAAAGAAAGAACATGCTTACTCTTTATCTAGATGCTTCACCACATCTATCCGCTGGATGCCGTCCAGTTTAAAGAGCTTTTCAGCCAAACGACACACCTCTTCTCTGTCCACATCTGCCCCGTTCATATGTGGGGTCACTTTACACTGCTCCCCACTCGTCCCAATAGTCTGTGTGGGTAGTTTGTCATCGTAGTCCACTGTAGCACCCTCTGCGTCCTCATGTCCCGCCTCCTCTGATGTTTTCAGATCCAGTAGCCTCTCGCAGGGAGCTGGATGAGATGAAGTGTTTGTTTGCAAAACGTCTAAACCCGCTATCTTCTCAATTTCATCTGACACAGCGTTCAACTGTTCATTATCGCAGGCTGTATGGTTTAAGTCTTTGTGCAGATTGTCTGAAAGGCTTGCTTGTGCGGCGCTCTCAGCTGCCGGTGCTTCTTCACTGACCACAGTTTGACCCTCTTCATCTGAGAGCTCACGCGGCACATCTTGATTCATATCTTTGCACATGTCTGGCTCTCCCGTGTGACGTCCAGTTAAACGGTGTGAAGAGTGTCGTCTCGCCTCCGTCCTTTCCAGGCGCGATAAATCCTCCAGGAGCTGCTGCAATTCAATTAGCTTATCTGGGTTGATGGAGAGCCCCGTTTCATCACATCGCAGCTCCTCAACCTCGCTGAAAAATGAAAGCAGTGTTTTAATGATAATAACATGATTCATTTCCATGGCAACTACACAGATCTTTGCACACATTTCCTGTTCTGCTTTTCATAGAGAAGTGTTTCTGATACTCACACAGCACTGCAGCGGCTGGCAGCTGTGGCCTCTTCATTAGTCACAATCTGCTCCTCGTCCCGGGCTCCTGTGGTTTCATCACCATTTACTAAAGTCGGCTCTTCCTCTATGTCTATCCGTCCTGTCAGCAATATGTCAGTTTCATCTGAACCCTCCTCCAGCCTTAAATGCTCAATATCATCCTCTATAAACTCTGCAAACTGAATTTCCACACAACTATGGATGAAGTCGGCTTCGGCGTGTTCTTTCTCCCGTTGTAGACGCGACCTCAGTGACGAACCTTGAAGAGAACATTATGTAAATTACGCATGTATTACGAAAAATACACTGTTTACTTACCGGAATGAAGGTTTAACAGTTTGTGTGCCGAATGTTCCTCTTCCTGTGTTCTTTGTGCTTTCGTGCATTCAGTGTCACATGGCTGAAAGTTGCGATAACAGACAGGAATTGTAAGGATAGATTTTGCCTTTGTCATACTCAATTCTACACTGTACTCTTTGACTACAAAACAGTGAGCACGATTTAAAAAGTACTGACTTAACCACCTAAATAACGGTTAAAAAAACAAAGTTTCAAATCCTAAAACTCAAACAGACAATCATCAGATAAAAACAGGCAGGAAACATGTTTAATCCTTCGCTCTTTACCTTTAAATTGGGTCCCATCCATTCTGACTCGGAGCAGAGCAGCAGCCACGAATCGAACTCGTCTTGTTCCTCTGCCTCTTTGAAAAGATCTGTGCTGACACTTTCAGAGTGAACAGGGAAGGAAGTGATATCAGCCCTTGTCAAAGAGTCAGTTTGAGTGGCCACAGCGCTGTCTGTCATAAGTGAAGGTGTCCCAGCGGTCGAATCAGGCAAATCCCAGTCCACTGTGGCCATGGAGAATTCTGCAGCGTTGCAAGCGGGCCATAAGATTTGCTCCCATGTCTCTGTCTCCTCTGAAGTGCTGTTGTGTTCGATGTGGAAAACGTGCTCTTGTTCCTGGTTTATCAGCAGCTCCTTATGCTCCTCCGCAACAGCATCCGGTTCTCCATTGAGGTATTGATGACCCGTAGAGGTCCGCGAATCTCGGTAAGGCGCAAAAACTGAATTTGTGGCTTCTGGAAGGGAGGAGCACAGGTCTTCCTCCTCCATTTGCAAGTCAGTTTTTGGTCAAAGACGTTGTGATGGAAATACAGCATGTAGCTAAAAAAAAAAAAAAAAGGAGTTGACCTTCAGGGGACAGATGATGGATTTATCTCGACTGCAGCACAAAGTGTAGTCTGATCTGTAATAAGAGAAAGGATCCAATAACTTGCTATTTTTATACATCTTGCTTTGGGCAATCAATAAAAAGCCCTCAGATGCACAGAAGAAATCTACCCGAGCCGCTTCCTGGAAGAGAATTACATTATGCAGCGTGTTATTGATTATTC